>NW_024537435.1:0-336182 GCF_016647745.1 Suillus plorans
AGAATTGTATGCGTCAACTCTTTCTGAGCATTGAAGTTTGGTTATGACGGATTGAATGGTGATGGATCTCTCGGAGAGAGGTACTCACGATAAAGAACATGTTGGCTCGGTTAACACACGAGCAATCGTGTTGATGGATCGCAGAGCGTAGTAAGAATGCGGCAGATGACGTAATACAGCCTGTACCCTATACTGGCAGGCCACAACCTCACTGGGCATCACTAGCCTGTCGAACATTCAACTAAAGGTCTGTCGTCCCTGTGACGTTCAAAAGAGTATTCACGAACGCCTAGAACCAAGTTAGACGGTGCTGAAGGCAACAAGAGTCTACAAAAAGATTGGCCAACGTGGGATCGAACCCAAGACCTTCGCGTATCAAGTCCATCGATAAGAGCGTGAAATTGTACCATAAACACTTTTATCAATGAACCGTATTAGCACGACGCTCTAACCAACTGAGCTAGTCGGCCTTGTTTTGCCGTGTAGCAAAGGTGTCAAAAGGGTTGGGCAACCTTTCCGTTTTTACATAATATCATTTAAATGTAGGTTACGTTACGACTTAGCTGCTAGCTAGTAGTGCAAGCTTGCGATATCGGACAGGTGAATTATGCTGTTGGCATCGATTACTCCTGTGCAGTGCAGATGCAGCAGATCTCACTTCAGTACTCAGTTTTCGCTAGCCTGAGAGGTACCGGTGACAATAAGGCAGAACTTTCTAGCGAAATGAAAATCAACGTCCCTTGTATAATATCCTTATCGAGAAGAAGTTCAAATTCGGTTTGGTTCAACTTGTTCTTTGACCAACATCTTCAATTCAGACAGACCTTTTCGATTTTAACGATGGTCACCTATTCTGCCTTCTTTTCTTCTGGCCTTCTCGCGCCTTACCATCCAAGAGCAACAACTCCTGCACCACCCTCCTCGCCCATGCCAATGCCATCCAGTCCTATGCACCCTGTCGATCGCGATCTGAGCGTGACGCCCACACCCGGTGGCAACTCAAATAACGTTGTTGCAATACCCACTGCGAATGCTGACCGTTCTCGCATGCGCAGGCGTCGCAGTAGCATGAATATTGGCGCGAATCCGATGGCTCTTATCAAATCCCCGACCCGAAATGCGGGCAGCGCGCTTCAGCGCACTGGCATCATGTCTCCCACCCGGAGTCGTGCAGGCAGCGTCGCAGAGAACGCTTCAGAATCCAGCAGTCTTTTCGGAAGATTAAGGAGTGGCAGTCTGAATGCAGGCCCTCCACTGCGGTGAGTGGCTTCAATGCCTGTAATTGTATGTCTTCTAATATTCATGTTGTGCAGCCTGCGTCGTGCAGTCAAGCGGACCGTCCCACTCGCTCCGCCTCCTACTGCCCCTCTTCCTCCACTTCCACCGCCATCACCATTACCATCCGCAAAATACACGCGTACTCTCGCGCCTCCCGCGCTCATCATACCTGTTCCTTGCCAACCCCTCATGAATTATTTTGTATCCGGTCCTAACACTTCCGGATTACTCAGCCCTGATTCTGCGATGCACTTCTCATCCAATATGTCGCCTGGTATCTCCTCCACCCCTGCTCATAAGTGTTATTTTGGAAGCACCATCGATGAAGAGATGAAGGAAAGCTGAACGCGCTTCGATAAGTGCCGCTTGTTTGGACATTGCGCCTGGTTGCGCACTCGCTCTCGTGCATCAATAACCCCGTTACCTATTTACTGTTCCAAATTAATTACCTGCTGCATTTGTTACCAACATCTCACTCATAGCCATCCAGTTTTACAGCGTATCTCTATGTCCTTCAGTTTCTGCATCTTTCAAGCTTTGTCGTTACTATTCTTGCTGCTGGTTTTGCTCGTTCTCGACATCACGTCCATGTTTTGAATGCTGCTCTAGTGTCTATGTTATTGTTTGGTATCTGACGTGAATAGACCACCGTGTTTTAGTCGTACCCATATTACCAATGAATTGTAGCCCGAGATATCAGTAGGGCCTGACATGGGTAGAGAGTGCCCGGGTACCCGCCCGGGTGGAACCTGCGGGTAGCGTGCGGGTCGGGTGCTACGGGTCACGGGTTGGCTTGGGTGATGTGACAGTGACTATTTAGCTCGCGAAGCTCGAAGTCAATGGCACAAGAGAAGAACGTTCTCGGGGAATAACAGGATAAAAGTCTGATATTTGGGTCCAGAAAACACTACTGTACGACTACGAATGGACTCTGCTTTTATACTACTGAAGCTCGGGTGATAACGGTAAAGAGAGGCAGTGGGGACAGAACCGGGTAGTAAGTACGTCGGCCGAGCATATAGTAGAGTAGCTGTAGCTATAGGAATAAATGAGTCCAATACGTTTTAGACAAGGGTGAGAAGCAGTCAGTGACGAGCACGATCTCTGAGTGACCGTTACATCTCCCCCTCCAGGGTGACCTACGTCTCCCTCGCCTTCTCTGACCTAAGGACGTCAGTCCATCTCGGCCATAGCCTCCTCGGGGGGCGCCACGGAGGAGGAACCCATCACCGGGTATGTAGTGGGCAGGTCGGGTTGTTTTCGAACCCTCCCCAGCCCCCTTTTATTGAGCTTCTGCGTCTGCTTACGCCCGAAGTTGCGCTCCTTCCTCTGACCAGCGCGTCTCTGCTCTATCTTCTCTCGTTGATGGGCGGCGCTGATCGCAGTGTGCCACACCATCTTCTCCATCTGCTCCATACGGGAGGTGGACACAGTGATCTCACTATCTTCTTCGTCGCTGATGACGTCCGTGGCCTCTAGGGCAGACCCGATGCTCACCACCGCGCCGGACTCGTCAAGGTACGATGCCGTGGACTGCAACCCCTCGCTATTGAAAGCGTGGGCGAAGAACTCATAGCCCAGGGGGCTAGGGGGTCGAGCGTGGGGGGTTTGTTGCGTAGAGCATGAGAGTAGGCGACGAAGAGCCTGAACTGCTCGCGCGTCACAAGGTGAGTATCGTCCTCGTTTTCGGGGTTGCCAACTAGTACGTCCTGGCCATACGCCGAGAAGTAGAGAAGCTGGGATTCGTCGGGGGCGTGGGACATGGCGAATAAGCTGATTTCACCGTCCTCAAACCAGGATAGATGAGAGGCTGAGGTGGGTTGGTTGGTGTTGAGATGTGAAGGGGTGATGTGGGTGCTAGGACGGTTGGTGGGATATGAGGGAGCTGAGGCTGTATTTAAGTCAGCTCGGTCCTCTAGCGAAACGTGCCCCAAATATGATCGAGGGTCGTCGTTAGGAGGACTCCCTTCACCGTCCGTTAAGTTCCGAATGTCAGGAACACCTAGTAAGTCCAGGTACTCGGCCAGAGCAGCTAGGTGAGAAATCTGCTCATATGGCAGCCAGGTCACATCGCCCGCTCGCCACTTTACCTCAAACAACGCCCCTTCCTTCGTGCCGGAGTGGGACAGGATCTTGTCAACCGTCCACTCGCGGTCGGGTAGATCTCCGAAGTCGAATACCTGTGAGTCAGTCCGTCCAGGAAACAATCGATCATCGTTAGGGATATGGATGCGTAGCAACGACGAGTGGAAGACAGGATGAATACCTCGTTGCCTTAGTCGGTTCGGCAGCTCCAGCATAAATGAGTTGTTGCCATAGTCGCGTGTCAGCTTGTAGGGTCCGATGTACTTTGGAGAGAACTTTTGAGCTAGGCCCTTGGGTAAGGACATGTTCTTTGTTGACACGTAGGCCAAATCTCCTTCCTTAAACGGACATAGCTGACGTCTTCGGTTTGCGTTCCGCGTTTGTTTCACACGGGCCTCTATTATTGAGTCATGCGCCTTCATGGTAGCGCTCTTCATCTTCTGCAGGTAGACACGCACACTGGGATATTCGTCCTTGGACAGATTGTTCCAAACCATGGCCCGGGGCACACGGCCCATGTTCAGCATGAAAGGTGACTCTTTTGTTGACTCAGAGCTTGACGTATTGATGGCAAACTCTATGGCCGGCAGTTTCGTTACCCAGTCCGTTTGGGTGGGGGAAATTATGGCTCTGACCATCTGCCCGATGGTCCGATTCACCCGCTCTGTGGACCCGTCGGACTCAGGGTGGTAGGCGCTCGACATTCGCTGGTTAATGCCCAGCAACTTGTTCATGTGAGTCCAGAACGTGCTTGTGAACAGCACATCGCGATCGCTTACAATTGCTCGAGGTAGGCCATGATGTTTGTATACCTCGGCAAACACAAGTTCTGCCACCTCCTTGGCCGTGTAGTTGACTCTACTGGGCACGAGATGCACCATCCCAGTGAGCAATTCTATGATCACCGTTATGGCAGTCATATTCACCATTGCGATCCTTAGACATTGGTAACGGACCGATGAAATCCATTCCTATCGACTCCCAGGGTCTTGTGGGGACAGGTAAGGGATTTAGCAGACCGTACGGTTTCTGATTGGACGGTTTACTTCTCTTGCAGGTCATGCACGACGCACAATATGCGTTGACGTCGTTCACCATTGTCTTCCACCATACGTGGTCGCGTAGGTAGGTCAACGTCTTCGAGGCGCCTAGGTGGGCTAGTAAGGAATGAGCTTGGGATATGACTATCTCCCGGACGGTGCGTTCTTGTATTTTCACGTCTGGTACGCATAATAATGTTTTGTCTTTCAGACGCAGGTGGATGAGGCCTTCATCTACTTGGAAATTCCGGTATTCCGTTGGTGAGTCCAAAATCTGTCTGAAGAACGGGTCCCTGGCGTACTGATTCCTGATACCAACTATCAGCTCATCTTCGTCCGGATAAACCGCCGGGAACCTCGTCATGTTTGGTGCATCCTCACCGGGCTCGTTGGTGCAGCCCACGTCTAGAGGCGACTGCTGATTGGTCTTCTGTCCAGCATCCCCCCCTTCCTTTCGTTCCTTAGGGCCTCTAAGGACGAAATGGGGAGCCATTCGCCTCGCGAAACTCAGCTGCCGTCTCCGGCCGCCCTGTCTCTGCAGGTGAAGGCACTTCCCGAACCTTAGTAACGCGTCCTCGTCGGTCGCTAGGGATAGTAACGCGTCCTTGTTGGGTGCCACCGGCAGGGTCACTACTTGTAGTACCGCGTCCTCGTCGGTCGCTACTGGCAGGTTCGCTACTGATAATATCGCGTCCTCGCCGGACGCTACTGACCGCCTCAGTGGGGACTGACCATCGTCCCCTGGTCAGCGCCAGAACTTGCCAGACGTGAACTCCGCCTGGGGGGATCCAGTGCTCTGGCTTCCATACCCACCAGTACTGGCATGGATATCAGGCTGGGCAGCGTGCCGCCCGTCGTTCCCGTGCTCCCTTCATCATGGGATGTGAACTCACTGGGAGCCCGCACTGTACCTGGTGCATCGAAGGAATACATCCTGGACAACGCATCAGGTAAGACGTTTTCGATCCCCGGCAGATATCTGACGGTGAAATCGAACTCCCCCAGCTTTTCCAACCATCTAGCCTGTCGTCCGGACAGGTCTCGCTGTTGCAGTAAGTGGATCAACCCCTTGTGGTCGGTCAACCAGGTGAACCGTGCCCCTTGTAGGATGTCTCGGTGCCGCAGCATCCCCTCAACACCAGCCAGCATCTCCTGCTCATGAACGGGGTAGTTCTGCTGCGCTGGGTTCAGTTTGGCGCTGTAGAATGCAGCCACCCGGGCTGTTTTCCATTCGACACCCTGGGCGATCACGCAAGCAATGCCTTTACCACTTGCGTCGGACATCAGCCATATGGGGTCCGCGTCGGCGGAGTAGTCCAGTGGAACCCGTGAGTGTTTCGCACAAGTCGCGACATATTGTTTAACTTCGTCGAAAGCTCTCTGCTGGGTGAAGTCCCAACGGAACGGCACCGTGTCACCCGTAACCTCGGCAAGCGTGCCCATCGGGACTCTGACCCGGTGTATGTCATCTGCCAGGAACCCGACAGCACCCAGGAAACTCCTGAGTGCGTCGCGGTTGGTAGGTGTCTTCCAGGCGAGGATTTTGTCTACCTTGGCGGGGTCCATACGGATCCCGTCGTCGTCCACGACCCTGCCCAAGATCTTAAGTTCCTTGCATAGGAACTGCAACTTACTCTCGCTGAGGTAAAGTCTCTCTCTTTCTAAGATCCGTAGGACGGTTCTCACGTGCTCCATGTGCTCCGCTAACGTTTCAGAGTATATTATGATGTCGTCGAGGTAGACGTCCATCCACCGGCCTATGAACTCGCCGAATAGGTGGTTCATAAGGGCTTGGTATGTAGCGGGTGCGTTACAGTCCCCCTGCTGTAGCACAGTACTAACCATGTTTCCGTCGGGGGTAGTGACCGTTGTGCGCTCGACGTGCTCGGGCACTATCCTTATCTGTTCATAGGCGTCTTGTCCGTCTATGATGGACCGGTACTGTCTCCTCGCGACCCGGCGAAGGATCCCATCAATGTCCGGTAGGGGAGATGATAACTTGCGCGTATTAGTGTTGCGCTCCCGCAAGTCGAATACGGTGCGTAGTTTATCCGTGCCCGGCTTCCGGATGAATAACATGGGCATGGTGTTGCCGGCACTCGTCATACGCCAGCGGCCTGACGCTAGGTAAGCTTGTCGCTTCTCCCCCCATTGCGGATGCAGGGGCTCTGGGCAACGAGAAGGCCTCCAACGGTAAGTCTTCTCCGGATCTATCAAGGGAATTGTATGATTGATCGCCCTTAAAGGGGGCAAACCGGTGGTGCTGGCCTTGGCACACAGTGGCCGGGCCAGCTCGCAAAGCTGTTGACGTGCACGGGTCAGATCTTCCTCGACGGCCCCTGCCGCCCTCGATTCCAGGACAGCTACCTGTTCGCCCTTGACCGGTAATGCGCGGTCGCTACCTACCATCACCCGGGACGGGTTCAGGCCGACCGTAACTTGATGTTGGAAGAGGAATGGCGTCCCCAGGATTAAATCATAATTCTGTAAGTTTATGATATCAAAGAATCTTTCTTCCTTAATGTGCTGATAAGCTAGCTGCACCTTAACCCCGAAGTTCACCTTGGAGCGCGACCCTTGCACGGCCAGCTGGATGGTGAGTGGCTTCTCTAGAGGTATCCGTTTCACCTTCAGCTGATCCGCTAGTGTGGAAGACATGAAGTCGGCCAGCGATCCTGTGTCGATAAGGGCTCGGACCGGGCAGCCGTTCACATGGGCCACCACGACGACAGGCTTGGGGATGAGTCGTTTGAAGTCTCGGGCTATCGCCGAGTTACGTTGTATGGCAGGGTACTTCCCTGGCGCTACCTGCTGACCATTCAGTTCGACTAACTGGAAACGGTGAGCCGTCCCTTCGAACTGCATGTCTGGGATCGCGTAGAGCTGATGTACTACACCTTCCAGCGCGCACTCCATTGGACTGAGATCACCAGTCTCCAACGACCGGAAGTGGTGATTCTCCCACTCCAACTCTTTGCTTAGCATCAGCGTGTTCAGTCGCTTGTAGCCCTTTAACAGGTGCTTCGCGTACCAGTGAGCTACATTCAACTTCTCATTACAGAGGAAATGATCCTCCGCCCTCAGCACATAGTTTAGTTCTTGATCCAATATCTCGTAGATGATGTCATCGCCATAGGCTGTTCGATGGCAGATGAACCGATCTTCAATTGGTTCTCCCGGAAACCGAGTTTCCCAGTTCAATATCTCCTCGACACGATCAGCTATAGGGTCTCCCATCGGCTTACAGCGTTGCATACAGCGCCTCATGGACTTAGGTACTTCGCAGTCCTCAGCCAGGCGATTTGCATACCAGTCACCCACGAAGAACGCTGGGTTACGCAGCAGGAAGGAAGGAATCTCTAACTCTTCCTTCAGGTGAGTTCCATGGTCCATTATGATGTGACGGACGGCTGATATCCGATAGATCAAGAACCTGTCCTTAGCAAAGGTTTCTTCACTTGTCAAGTCGTCCCCTGGATAAGGTGCGCTCTGTCTTAGTATCTCCTCAGCACGGCGCGCTAACGGATCGCCTATAGGCTCATCAGCCACTCCCCACGTTCGGTAGACCGGTTTCTTAGGTATTTCGTACTGCAGGAGCGCGACGTTCAGAGGAATCTCGGTGATCAATTCGGTGCTGTCTTCGAGAGCCTGACGTTCTCCGTCCAGCCCCGTTTCTATGTGCATGGCGTAGTTAGGCACTCCGGGTGGCTTATCCTTGTGAGTCGACGGCACTGTGATCCGTTTAGGACACTGACGGGACATGTGTCCTGCCTCTTTGCAGATAAAACATCGTCCTTCGGATACAAGACGGTCGTGCTCCTCGCGGCTCATCTTTTCGTCTTTAGGACGTTCTGAGCGCTTACTCTGTGCAGGTCGATGTACTCTATCCCTGCGACTCGAGCCTGATGACTGCTTGTCCCTCTGGCCATGGTTCCCCTTGTCGGATCCTCGGGGTGCCTCGCCTTTCGGCTGCCCGTGACCTTTAGGATCCTTGCCCTGTTTTTTAGGGGCCTTGGGTCCTTCTTCACGGCCGCGACCGTTGGAAACGGCAGACTCGGCCAGCTCGATTATCTCGGCGATGCGTTGGACCTCGCTCAACGAGGACACTTCCGGGTTTAGCTGCATCTTGTAGAGCTCATTCTGGATACTGGCACTCAGGCCGAACCAGAATTTGACTACCTTCTCTCTTTCAGGTACGTTCCCAATCATCATCCATAGTTCGTTGAGTTCTGATAGGTAATCTCGGACTCGCTGGTCGCCCTGGTAGCATCGGTACAGTTTCTTACGCTGTTTCGTACGGAAGTCAAGCGGGAAACAATAATTGAATAACTCCGTGAAGAATTCCTTGAGTCTCCATTCCCCCGGCCGGTCTGACACCTGCCGGACATAGAAGTCATGTGCTTTTCCTTTAAGGTAGTATGATAGCACGAACACTCGTCTCCCCCGTGGTACGTTGCCGTCCTCCACATACGCAGTTCCCTCTGTTATGAAACGGTGAAACGCCCGTGGGTCGACCGAACCATCGTACTCCTTTGGGGGGATGGGTTTCAGGGTAGTCTTTCGTTTAGTTTTGCGTTTCTTGGTCTTATGCCGTTTTTTAGAGGCACGTTTTCCTCTATCGCAGGAACTGGATGAGCTGTCCTCGCTCTCACTCGACAGTTCACTTGATGAAGATTGAGTGGTGGTGGAGGAATCGGAAGAGTCACTCGATGAGTCGTCTGGGAAATGCACTCGGGTGGGTTTAGCCCCCTTCCCCTTCTTCTGGGTCATGCTCTCAAATGCCCGGCCCAGGTAACTTTTTGGGGCTATCTGGGCGGCTGCATCCATAGCGGGAGGGGTCTCCCGTAATCCATGTTTCCTGGCAGGCTGACTAGCAGCCTTCTCGACCATCTCTCTTACCGGGTGACGATTTTCCTTATCGCTCGTTTTCCGAACGGTGGACCGGCTCGGAAGCACCTTAGTCTTATCCCTGGTGAGTTTATCGGCCTCCCTCAGCCGCTCTTTTAGCTGATGGATCTGATGTTCGAATTGTTCAGTGATCCTTTTCTCAGTGGCCCTGATGGCCGCCTGGACAGGATCCCTCCTGTCCTCTTCAGAATCTGTCTGCTCCCGTGGGTTTTCCTGTGCCCACTCCTTGGATCTTGTCCAAGTGGCTAACGCTTCTCTCTGAGCCTCCAGGTCTACTTCGGATCCATCTAGGTTTGCATTGCCCCAATTCCGGGGGTCCGCACCCTTTCCTTTAGATGGGCCTTCGTCAGGTGAGGACGACGTTTGATCACTTACGCGAGCCCTTTCTTCAAGGCGTCTCCTATCAGAGATACGTTGTTTCTCTTCTTGGGTGAGATATTTTTCTGCTTCTCTCACTAAGTCGGGTTCTATCTGACCCTTTGTCTTGGGCTTGCTTTTAGCTGTCCGTCTAGACTTAATTCGGCGGTCCTTGACCGTTTGCCATGGTGTTCCAGTCTCTGACTCTGCCGAGGATTCACTGGTAGTGACGAACGGGTTATTAACAGGTTCGTCATTCCAATTTTCTACTACACCGGTCGACTGACGTCGACCAGTTATTGCGCTATCGACGCTAGCCGAACGCACTCCTGCCTCTGGCTGGGGCGTATCGGACCTCGTTTGTACCACGTCGCTATAGGAGCGAGCGGGTCTGAGAACGGAGTCACCCAGACGCGAGAAGGATCTCTCGGTAGGGGACGGGGTTGGGGTTGCATCGTTAGTGCTAACTTCAGTTAAAGGAGACTCAACTAGAGTCCCAGGGATCGTTTGTTCAGCATTCAGCGTTGCGGAACGTTGGGATCGAAGGTTGTAGTGCGAAGACATGGTATGGTTTTGTTTCGTCGTGGTACTTTACGGTGGGCCTAACCGTAATCGTTCCAGGGACGAGGAGTTTTATCGAAGGTTTGTTATGGAAAAGTGGGTAGACTTTTGGATGTTAAAAAAGATGTGACAGTGACTATTTAGCTCGCGAAGCTCGAAGTCAATGGCACAAGAGAAGAACGTTCTCGGGGAATAACAGGATAAAAGTCTGATATTTGGGTCCAGAAAACACTACTGTACGACTACGAATGGACTCTGCTTTTATACTACTGAAGCTCGGGTGATAACGGTAAAGAGAGGCAGTGGGGACAGAACCGGGTAGTAAGTACGTCGGCCGAGCATATAGTAGAGTAGCTGTAGCTATAGGAATAAATGAGTCCAATACGTTTTAGACAAGGGTGAGAAGCAGTCAGTGACGAGCACGATCTCTGAGTGACCGTTACATGTATGCACCGTCACGGTGTGAGTCACATTCAAATCCATCCATGCTTCGTGCGCTTCGCCTGCCAAATCACTTCGAGATCGACTACGTCAATACATTCTCACCATCTCAAACGATGTCAACCTTGCCTGCAACGGCTCAACGAAACGGAATAACAACAAAAGACATGGCGTCAGAAAGTTCTTCGTCTGACACTAGCTCAAATTCATCCTACTCGGACTCGGACTCGGACTCGGACTTGGACGATGCTTACTTGCGGTCTCTTTTAGACACCGCAAGGTCAAATATTCGAGAGGCGGTCAAGTTGAAAAGGGCACATGTGTTTGGTGACGGAGAAGACATTATCAAATTGGGTGGCGACGAATCGGAAAGGTATTGCATGTTATATGCTTCATTATTTTGCTGAGTTTCGCTATAGACCATTGCCGCCATTGGATCCCGGGGAGCTTCCCCCTGCATATTTCGAATTTTCCAAAGATCGACGCGACGCGCCTGCTATTGTACGAGACCCGGACATACAGCGCGCAGAGGCAAGTACCTCTGGAACCATTGCTCCTGCACCCCCTCCAAAACCAACGCTTACCGGCAAAACACCTGTAAGTCTCACTATGACCGTATCAATTGAAGGACTCATGGACATATATTTTTTCAGACGAGAAACCAAACCGCTGGACCAAGCTGGTTTGACCTTCCAGCACCCGCTGAAGCCGATCTCCCTCGATTGCATCGTGAAGTAGAGGCTCTTCGCCTGCGCAATCAACTTGATCCCAAACGCTTCTACCGTAAAGACGACGGCGATGGGAAGGGTATCAAAGGACTCCCGAAACATTTTGCTGTAGGTTTTCAACACGATCTATCGTATCGTAGAGGCTTATTTTGTTGGTTTAGATCGGTACTATTGTGACTACGAACACGCCATTCGGCACAGCAAGTACGGACAACCTTCCTCGTGCTCATCGCAAGAGAACTTTGGTCGACGAGTTAGTCGATGATGCGGAAGCACGACGGTATGCGAAGAGGAAGTTTGAGGACCTGCAGGTGGTGAGGGGCGCGAGAGGAAAGAATACCTTACACCAAAAGAAGGCGTTGCGCAGGCCGAAGTGGTAACTACATTCTCCATGCGCCAGTTATATCTCACAGTAGCAGTACTGAAATTCACATATGGCGCTGACTTATGGTTCAAACTAATATTCCGCGACGACTCGACAAGAGAACAGAGGGGATCCATAGGAACGGCAAAGACACGCACACCAAACTACTGCACCCCCCCCTTCTCCTCCAGAAGACATGCCATCGAGCTGCGATACGCCTCGCCACTCTACCCCAACGCCACCCTCTCCACCCACATCTCAAACACGTTGTCAAGCACTGAAACATATCCCGGCACCCTTCATCACTCCACAACCTAATAGCGTCCTTCCAAATATACCCCGACAATGTCGAAACGATAGATCCGCTGCAAAACTCGGTCAAAAAGCAACCAATAGTCTACCGTGCACACACCTCCCCCAAGGAAAAGGACGCAATCAAAGAGCAACGAGAACTTACCGACAATATTCAAATATGCACGGATGGCTCAAGTCACGGTGGAGGGGTAGGAGCTGCAGCCGTACTAACCCGTGAAGGCGTATACTAAAATACCATCTAGGATTCGACCGCAAGCACACCGTATACGAAGCCGAGGTCGTACATTGGGACTTGAATGAGCTTTCGCTTGATCTACTTTTTGATTGAAATTTTGCAAGAGGTAAAACCCCCGATATCTGTCATGTCAAAGACTTGGGAATTAAATGTTGTCGAGGTCACGTGATGAGTCACATGGAACAATAAGCTCGGTGTAGCCGGGCGGACCGTGACGGCAGTTGTCATTGTTCTCAGCTTATGTTCGACGCGTGACGTTCTGTGTACATTAACTAGGATCAAGCGCCCTACGATAATATATAATAAGAATGAGTCCAAACCCTTCTTTTTCTCTCATTACTTACCAGCATCCTTGAGTCGTGTCGGCTGCGCCGCAAACTCCTTATTAACCTTCAGGTTTCCACTCACTTCCTAATAACACTCGTTTCACTCATGGTGTCACCAGCAATGCTTGTGCACTTTCCACTCATTTTTCTTTCTTTTGTCGTCCTTTCCCTAGCTTCTCCCTTGAGGACTGACAGACACATAAACCATTTCAACCACCGATTTTCATGCAATTCTGCTGTGCAGCCTGTACTTCTCCTCAATTCGTCTGCTGGACCATCGTCCAGCGTGACACCTGCAAGTTCTTCTTCTTTTCCGGCAACTATGACAACAACTTCCCAGGCACCCACTGGTACAAGCTCTCCTGTATCATCGAAATATGTTATTGCACACTTCATGGTCGGAAATTCATACCCCTATACTATGGATAATTGGCTTGCGGATATCTTTCTTGCGCATTCCAGCGGAATCGACGGCTTTGCTTTGAACGTAGGAGTGGATTCTTGGCAGCCTTCGCAGGTGGCCAATGCGTAAGTCCCTATGTTTTTAACTGAGTAATGGACTTCTGATTCACCAAATCACTAGCTATCAAGCCGCTCTCCAGTCTGGAACTGGTTTCAAGCTCTTCATGTCCTTTGATATGTCGTAAGTTAATTATTCATTTCATCTTCTTTAGCAGATCATCATTCGTACAGTTCTTTGCCTTGCACCACAGCTTCCGACGCTGCAAATCTTCGTACTTATATAACAACCTATGCCACGCACCCCAATCAGCTGCTTTACAATGGCCGCGTTATGGCCTCAACTTTCTCTGGCGAAACTTGCACTTTCGGACAGGGATCCGTCGCTTCTGGATGGTCTACTCAATTTGTGCAACAGTTGACAGGATCTTCCGCAGTTCATTTTGTGCCATCATTTTTCGTCGATCCATCACAGTTCAATACCTACAGTGGGGTGATTGATGGCATGTTCAATGTAGGTTATTCCAGTATCACATTCTGCATCAATCTAATTGTTCTCAGTGGAATTCCGGATGGCCAATTCAAGTTACGACTTCATATGTATCGTCCATACCTGGTCTGCTTGGAGACATCGCTAGTGGTCTATCCTCCACCGTCAGCTCTGCATTGTCTAATGTCATCGGGTCAACGACTCCGGATGATACATACATCTCGAGCTTGGGTGCAATGGGCGGTGGTAAAACGTACATGGCAGCTGTGTCTCCGTGGTTTTTTACCCATTATGGCCCGTCAACTTACAACAAAAACGTGGGTCGCCCTTCCGTCGTACATGTTGCGGACGCTGACAAGGCTCATGTAGTGGATTTATCTCAGCGATGATCACTTGTACGCTACTCGGTGGGAGTCGTTGATCACAATCCGCGACCAGGTAGATATCGTACAAATCATTTCTTGGAATGATTTCGGAGAGTCGCATTACATTGGTCCGATAGAGGGCGCCCAACCCATGAGTCAAGCCTGGGTTGATGGCAATGATCACACTGGTGCGCATTTACTAGTTTATACAGATGATCCGAATGCTAACTTAGGTCCTTTAGGCTGGCTCAATCTTACGTCTTATTACGCCTCAGCCTTCAAGACAGGATCATACCCCACTCCGGCCAAAGACCAGCTCATAATGTGGTCGCGTCCACATGCTGCCTCGGCTTCTGCGTCAAACGACCCAGTTGGAAAACCAACCAATTACCAGATTGTATGTGCTTTGTTCATATCAATGGGGTACTTATCTCAACTGCGATAAATCTAGACTTCAGACAATGTCTGGGCCGTGGTTCTGGCGACCTCCCCTGCCACAGTCGTACTCTCGACCTCGTCTAGTCAATCACAAACTTTCAACGTCCCGGCCGGCGTTTCTAAGTTAGCTGTACCCATACAACCCGGCGGGACTATGTCTGGCACACTAACCCGAGGAGGGCAGACCGTCATTGATCTGCAGGCAACAGACTTCACTTTTGAGGCTAACCCGACGACATATAACTTTAATGTCCTCGTTGTTGCCTCTCCTTAATCTCATGTTCAGCATTCGCTATTCTCGACAAATTTTCGGTTGTGATTCAAATATACCATCTATAGTATTCCATTTTCGAGCTTGAGTGCATTGTATGTATCCATCTTCTGCTACTTACCATGTACGCTGGTGTACGGCATACTTACCTTGCTTGCAAGGTTTCTCTTTCTCATGATACAATCAATTTGCAGTGCAAACAAATTGTGGACCACTCATGAGTCAGTGTGTATGACTTCAATTTGACTTCGGTACATACTAAATAATTGATCTCATCTTAGCGAGATGGCTGCAGCAGCTCCCGGACTCGTGTTACACACTGTTGCTAGTTATGATTGGGAAGGGGGCAGCGAATGCTTCGGATAAAGCGTACGCAACAACAACCCTGTGAAGCCTTCTACGGGAGATAGTATGATAAGCAGTCTAAACTCGGAGGGCATGTACTCCTGCTAATGGGCCGACCGGAGATCAGAATAAACGGTTGTAAGTGAAAATACTCTTTTCTATAAGATATCAATGATCTCAAGCCTGCTGCGGTGCACGAAAAAAAATCTGCCACACCGCGTTCCAGATATCCCTCAGCCTTGAGCATATAGATACTGTCCTTGTCGAGCTACGTCTTCTAACCCGCCAAAAACTAAATTTCCTGCCCCATACGACTTCGACGTAAGGCAGGGACATTGGAGTTGTCACAACCTCAAACTTGCCAAGAATGAAGCATTCTGCTATTCCACGATGACCGTCTGTATTCACTTGAGTGAAAAGTCTAACCAAGGAAAGAGTTCTACGACCACATGGTGAGAGTTAGCATCGTCAGGGGAACATTAATTACCGTCATAGTGATTATCTTTGTTTTTTAATGTGTATGGTCTGGACCCGGACGTACGTGGGATTGAGAGTTATACTCTACGAGATACTCGGCTAGCATCTTCTCGTCTGTATCATACAATCAATAAAAAAATCAACCGTGTCGGATCCTCTTCCCTGCATTATCTGGCGTAGGAGACGTTTCACGTTCTTCTCGGGGCCTCTTCTGCTTGAGGTTGAGGAGCGGACAAAGTCCGATATCACCAGCATGCTGTTGCGCATCATGGAGATACTCTATACACATCTTCCAGAAGGGATTCATCAAGCGCAAGCAAGGGGTATTTAGAATTTGCCATTTCATAACTGTCTTGGAGAGTCTGTGCAAAATGAGGAAAGAGAGATGCCACCATCAATCTCCTATATGTATTATACCAGTTAGTATCCTGACATACAGCGCGATAAGGTGGCGTACCTTGAAGGAGTTAATAGGCTCTGTAACTGCGAGAAACCCACGATTGCTGAGCCACGATCTCAATTGCGTGTCCTCGATTGTAATACCGGAGGGAACCCGACGACAGGGGTCCTCGCGCATCATGTTGTGAAGGCTCCAGCTTATCTTATGTTTATAGACCGGCGCCGAAGAGATCTGTGACAACAACTTACATCTCGGAGAGCTTTGGCATCTTGTCCCTTCCTGAATTCAAATGGCACAGCGATATCGAACCAATACAGCCTGGGTGCATTCCGATTGTTCGCCCGCACAAGGTATCCATCCGGCCGGGAAGTATTGTGGCGCTCTGAGAGGGGCATTTGATTTGGATTCAATAGGTAGGATAATCCACAATTCGGGACTTGTTCCAAGATGATTCCCTCGAGGGGCTTGAACGTCATCTCTTCGGACATCTTCGCAGGTTGAATGAAGTCTTTCCATTCCAGGTTATCGTCGGTGAGAATCTCACTGCGAATTAAGTCGTCGTGCATCTCCTACAGACGCTGCTGAGAAGGCATGGCACCAACACACTTCGCTAGGGAAATGAACGGGGTTCTCGAATCAATGAGAACACCCTCGCGGCCTAGCTTCAGATCCCCCGTACGATAATCAGATTGTGAGGTGTGGCGAGGGAATAGGGGTGTATCTGGCGGTGGTACCTGTGACTTCTGTGATCGTGGTGTATGAGGGGTGGCCATTGATTCGATCTGCGAAACGGTTCGCCTTTGGGGAGAAATCCTCGAGGCTGCATAAGAACAAGACTGAAACTGTTATTGCAACACTTAAAAACCTTCGCATTCGCAAATGTGTCTACGCACCTTACAGGGGAGTGACTCTAGGCTATTCTACGTAGCCTCTGTCTCGGGCAGGTCAGGGGCTTCGGCGGCTGGAATTCGATGACAAAGCGTCACGTGTCGACAAGTCTGTGATCAAAAGTTGCAGACGCTTAGAAAGAGGTATGCTATTGTCTGTATTGGGGATGGCGAGCAACTGTTGTCAACTTATTTCAACGATGTACTGGAGGACAAGTATGGTGGGAACTAGAACGAGACGAGTCTCAGCGTGAAGTTAGGACAACGCTGAATATAAATACCTAGAACTTCCGAGACGAGTCTAGGTACATGTAAGTTAGACTAGACGTCAATGACCTCAAGTGTGTCAATAGGGCTTGTTAGGAAATTCGGATCGCCATCGAACATCGCGCGTTCCACATCTGCATTGAGCACATAAATCCTCTCCTTGTCGATCCACATGTCCTCCAACTCTGAATCAGCACAATCAAACTTTCTGTCCGAAAATAGGACCTGGACGTAAGGCAGAGATGTTGTCAAGCTCTCTCCAAATCCACCGGCACTGATGTATGTCGTGGACGGCTCTTTCACCACTCGTCCTAGACCCCGCCTGTTTGTCACAGCTAGCGGGCTAAAGTCCATTAGATGTAACATAAACTGCGAGTTGCGCGTGCCGACAGGGAGTGCCTGCAAGACTCGATTTCCGTTAATGTGAATTTTGAAATGAAATGGGTGCCGGAAGATACGAGTATTTGAAGGGCCCCAATGTTGCCATGGTATTGGCGTTGCTGCTACCATTTCGTTAAGGTCGAAGAAAATCCTCGTGGAAATGATGAAGACTTGAGTACTGAAAAATAAACCGGCACGAGTAGAAAGCGCAGTAAGGCATATGAGTCGATGTGTAGGGTCTGAGATGCACATCGTCGCTTGGGCTTGCATATATGGTTGTGAGCTATACCCAATATCATCTATCGGAGAAAGGCACCGTAGCATCAATGGGATGGGCATCAGGAAACACGCCAGCAATTCCGGCATCTGGGACATGTTCTCAATTGAATAGAGATTCAAGCTATCGGTTATAACCAGCAATCGATTGTTGCCGAGGAAACAAAAATCAATTGCGGCGCCGGATCGGTTGGGTACTGCACCACTGAGGATGCTCTAAATTCAGAATCAACCGTCAAGTCTTTCAACTATTTCAAACCAAAGCTCACACTGGATGTTGTCGAGTATTTCCAGTCCCAAATCTGCAGTTGCCACACCTTGTCCGACGAAGTCCAATTTTCATCGTCCAAGCGACGCGACAGAGCGATATGCCTCCCAAAACCTTTGAGCTTTGCATTTGTCGTTTCAGGGTGGTTTTCCGAGTCGTCCAACAAAAACAGTCTCTCTCCAGCAGCCTGAGGGTGAACACCATCACCATCTAGGGCTCCAAGGTTAATATAGACTGTCTTGCGATGAACAACATAAGCGACAGCGATCAGGTTTTGTGCTGGGTCCATAAAAACATCAAGGTTGTATGAATGTGGAACCGAACACAACGTTCCTGGAAGCCAGTTTCGCTGGATTGACTGTTGTGAGGGCTTTGGAAGTATCGGAAAGATCATGGCCGTATCTTCGTGTGTGTTCCACAAGCAGAAATGCCCACCAGCAACAATGTTTTCTCGAGATAGCGGTGCCCTTGTTATGGAGACCGTTTCGAAAGAGTGGATGTCAACCTTGAACCATGCGTGAGCTTTGTCTCTCAAAAGTTGCAGACGCTTAGAAATAGGTATGTTATTGTCCGTGTTGGGGATAGCGAGCAATTGTTGTCCACTTATTTCAACGATGTACTGAAGTTCGGAGGAGGACAAGTACGTCTGGCGAAGGGTTCTACATACCTGCAAGAGGATCGTCAGAATAGCCGCAGTCTAGTATCTAGAACAACGATAACGTGAATGGCGACCCACAGATGTACACCGAAGAATATCTCGGTAGGGAAGGAAGCTCAGAATGTAAAACAAGAGTTCTTCAGCAAGAGACAGGAACCCTGTTTGGGGCTGCATCTCGTTATCCATTCTCTTCACTATGTACAGTCACAACACTTGAAGGGTCAACTTGCCCGCCCCTGATTATTGCCTGATTACATAACCATTTTATGGTTATTGGAAAAGTCTATACTGCAACTTTCACCAAGACAGCCTGACGCTTCAAAGCTTCATGGATGAGCGACACAATTCCAAGGCGCGCCGGTCCACAGCAGGCTCGAGGAAGAAGGGGAAGGCGCGTCGTAAAAGCAACGGTGTCGTCCCTACAGTTGATGTCCCTGATCCCAACGCCGCGATCCTTGAATACAAGTCGCTCGAAGATAAGGAACGCGACAGAAAAGAGAGGCTCGTGAGAGAGGTCTGCCCGTTACATCCTTGAAGGCTAGGAGACGCTGATACGGGCCGAAGCTTGCAGCACAGTCAGAATCCAAAGTATCGAGACAGAAGCGGAAGAGGCTGGAAAAGTATGTTGTACGTCAATCTCCCTGCCCTCCAGAAGAGTTGTACAACGGTGCTTGTAGGAAAAAAAACTAAGGAAAGAAGAGAGACTTGTGATTTTTGAGAAGCTAGCGTATGTGAAGTTTCCGCATTTCATCGTCGCATCTTTACAGAGGTTTATAGCCAGACACAAGCTCAAACTTCAAGCCTTGATCTTCAATCGTCATCTACTCTTGGTACAGGAGCCACCTATACAGCTCGAGAACGCCAGGAAAAGCTAGAAGATAAGGAAGTACGTCGTGCCATGGAGGGCCATCCCAATAAACGTCGACGGCGCCATAACGATTTCACTATTCATGAATACGGAGATAGCGAAGACGAATCCGACGCGATGGATGGAATTGGATTCGTTGAGAAAGCTGATCAAACACCAGAGCAACATGATGAACATGAACATGAGGGACCAGTCACGAAGGAGTTCTTCACGGATCCTCCTACGGCTTCGACAGTCTCGCAGCCAGCTGCATCCACATTTACCGTTGGTGGAGCGCTCAAACGGAATCCTGATGGTTCTGTCGTGGCACCCCTAGTCGTGAATAAAAAGAATGCAAAGAGTCGAATAGTATGTATGCTCATGCTCTAACCGAGGAACTTTCGAACTGACTTATTTTCTCGGAAGGCCTCCTTTCCGAGCTGGAAAAGAAGGGTGCCACACACAGGGGTTTCAGAACAGGAATCAGACTCATCATTTGACAGCTCTGATTCGGCCTACGATACGGATGAAGAACACCACGACGACGATCGAGAAGGGGACATCTCAGCGGTGGGTTCAGACGAGGAAGAAGAGTGTCCTCCACCTGCAAAGAAACGACTCGGATTCAAGGACTGGGCCGTAAAACAGCTCAACACAGCGAAAGGCCACGATGTTACTAAAGGGACACCATCGTTACTCGAAATCGAGCATCCAGCCGCACCTGCATCTCAAAAACGAAAGTCGATATCGTCACAGCCGAATTTAATGCGCGGTCCCCTGGGTGAAGACCTAAAGCTTCCTTCTACATCGTTTGCCGAATGCATGACGAAAATTTCCTCTAAATCATCTTCTAGAAGCATAAAGTCGGTGTCTGTCATTCGTCCCCTTGATATCCAGGAGTCCAGGATGCAGTTACCTATCATTGCAGAAGAGCAGCCCATCATGGAAACCATAATGCTCAATCCAGTGGTGATCATTTGCGGTGAAACTGGTAGCGGAAAGACTACTCAGGTCCCACAGTTTCTCTACGAAGCCGGGTTTGGCGATCCTACTGGAGGTTAGTTTGCCTGTACGAGTATATCTCATGATGACTGATGTTGATGTATGCAGAAAACCCGGGCATGATAGGCGTTACGCAGCCAAGGCGAGTTGCGGCAATGTCGATGGCATCTCGAGTGGCTCGTGAAATATCCTTGACCTCCTCCCGCGTATCGTACCAGATCCGATACGACGCAACCGTGTCTCCTTCAACTACGATCAAGTTTATGACCGATGGGGTGCTTTTGCGTGAACTTGCTACCGATTTCTTACTCTCAAAATATTCGGTGATTATCATCGACGAAGCGCATGAGCGTAGTATGAATACCGATATCTTGATCGGCGTCCTTAGTCGAGTAATCAAACTACGCGAACAAATGTGGAAGGATGGTACAGATGGTACGAGACCACTACGGCTTATAATCATGTCGGCGACCCTACGCGTCGGCGACTTCGCAGAGAATCAGACCCTCTTCTCGTCGCCGCCTCCAGTTGTCAATGTTGATGCTCGCCAGCACCCTGTAACAATACACTTCAATCGGCGGACGTCTACTGACTATGTCCGCGAAGCAGTCAAGAAAGCGGCCAAGATTCATGCTCGTTTGCCACCGGGAGGTATCCTCATATTCTTGACAGGGCAAAATGAAATCCAGGGCGTCTGCAAAAAGCTCGAGGCACGATATGGCAGAAAAGCTGTGGAAGCAAGAAAGAAGAGGAGACAAGTTGTCCAAGCTTCTTCTATTTTTGCAGAATCCGTTGCCAGTGAAGCTCCCTGTGCTGTCACTCCGCTTCACGGTGAGGAGTTCTAGGCAATAATCTAATGATTTTATCTCAAAAGGAACTTACAGCCGACGTTGAAGCCGAAGATATCGAGTTTGGCATTCATGAGCAGGAGTTAGCACTCGATGTAGATGGAGACCTTGCGGAGGAAGATCCTGAAGGCCTTGATAGTGATGACGAAGATGGCCTCAACGCTGAACTTGGCATCGATATCGAGGAGTGTGATGGTAACTTTTCGATATTTTGATATTTGACAAGCTCAAGTAACATGAATCTAGTCCCAATGCACGTCGTTCCTTTGTACTCGCTCTTGCCGAGCGAGAAACAAATGCGAGTTTTTGATACACCACCACCAGGCTATCGTTTGGTGGTAGTATCAACAAATGTCGCAGAGACCTCCCTTACGATCCCAAACATACGTTACGTAATCGATTCTGGTCGAGCGAAAGAGGTACGAGCATTTCTATCGATAGTGAAAAGCACACTCTGACAGTGTATAAAGCGACATTATGATATAGCGAGCGGTATCCAGTCTTTTCAGGTCAGCTGGATCTCCAAAGCTTCCGCCGCCCAACGAGCTGGTCGCGCGGGTCGTACAGGTCCAGGACACTGCTACAGGCTCTATTCCTCCGCTCTTTACGAGCATTATTTCGAGTCATTTTCACAGCCTGAAATCCTGCGCACACCGATTGAGGGTGTCGTTTTGCAGATGAAAAGCATGAACATCGACGCCGTTGTCAACTTCCCTTTCCCAACCCCTCCAGATAGACAGGTGTTGAAGAAGGCTGAGACGGTCCTCACTCGTCTTGGTGCGCTCAGTAGTACACCTCTCGTATCGCAAGCGGGGGTGTCTATGTCAACGATCGGGGGCCAAGTGACGCCTCTAGGGAAGGCAATGAGCTTGTTCCCGCTTTCCCCGCGCTTTTCTCGATTGCTTGTTGGGAGCCAACAACATGGCTGCCTGCCATATGTAATCTCGATCGTGGCAGCTATGTCGGTCGGGGACCCTTTTCTTCGTGAAGAAGGGTTAGACGTCGATAGCGAGTCCGATAGCGACGATGAAGGACTGGGACACATCAAGAACGCTTCCATTAGAGCGAAAGAGGCGAGGAGGGCCCGTCGGCGGACATTCTTTGAGTCTCAGCAGGCTCGTCTTCCACCTATTTGTCCGAAATTTTACTGAACGCTAAAATAGATTCATGGCTCGCTGGGTAATTTTAATAGTGACATTTTCAGGTTACTCTCTGTTGTCGGGGCCTATGAGTATTCTGGAGGCGGTCACGAGTTTTGTAAGGCCCACTTCGTAAGGCCCAAGGTACGTCCAATAGTCATAATATCCAGCTCGCGGCAACATGACGCGAGACTACAGGCCATGGAAGAAATACGCAAACTGCGAGCTCAGCTGAGCAGCATTGCAGAAACAAGCTTCCAAAACGCTGAAGTCCGCTTTAACACGAACATCCGACCTCCCAAAGACACTCAGGTAAGCGGTGTCTTGTCATGCATTCTAACTTTGGTGACATCAATTCGTTTAGCTCAAAGCTATCCGTCAACTGCTTGCCGCGGCATTTATTGATCAAGTAGCAGTACGGAAGGATCTTATACAAAAAAACTCCAGTGGAAGGCAGTTTTCGACTGCTAAAGGTGTACCGTATGCGGCGGTGGGAGTACCCGGGGATGTTTTCATTCATCCAACGTCTGTGCTTGCAAATCGCCCTCCACCAGACTATCTCGTCTTTTCTGAAGTAGTCCAAACATCACGGACCTGGATCAAAGGTCTGTTTGTTGCCGCTGCAAATCTGATACATGCTGACAAACACGAAGGGCTAACGGTCATAAATCCTGCATGGCTGTCGAGTCTGGGAAAACAGAGTATGTGCACGTTTTCGAAACCTTCCAGAAACAATGCGGGTGTGATGATGTCTATACCGCGGTTTGGGCCAGATCAGTGGGAGCTGCCGCCCGTGAAAGTGTGATTAAGATACAATTGTGTTATTCGATATGTATGTGATGCGGTCCAGAAATCACTACCATGCGCAAGGGCGAAACGGTTGGTTCATTCGCGCTCCCATGTGTGGAGAGCTCCCGGTACGCAGGATGTCATTGTAGTTGCATGGTGGATGGGCGAATTGATGGGCTGGCTGCCAGGCTGTTGTCGAGGTTCCATAATCGCGTTGTGCCGTTTTCTGATGGCGTTTGCGAGGATGCGGCCATTTGGAGATTTGGCTTGCAATGGCGTAGACCATGACGCTGTCAGTCTGAGTGTGCCCATCAAGCACAGGGATCTACTGTTATCCCATGGCCTGATCGAGTCCAGGAGTCGGTTCATCGTACCCACTAGTCGCAAACATGCATGTGGTCATGTCTGGTAAGTAGACGACTGCCTCCAAGTATTCGTACCCGAGGGATACTGTTACTCCCTTCTCCACACACCACCGCCTCACTGAAAGAAGAATGGGTCTGGCTTGACTGCAGATGAGCAAATAGTTCGCATTGAAAAGGAGTTCGGTCTTCAAATCAAGTGAGTACATTGTATTACGTCAACATCAGTCAATTGTAGACCATTAAAGAAAAGGAGGCACTGACGAAAGCAACACTGGTGTACAGGCAGTCGAATGTCTTGATGATTCTCAGCTATATCCCAACAATATGCTAGCCAGTCACGACCAAAAAAAAATGTCACTGGATGCGTGATCGACCGCAAGAAACGAGAAATCGATCGAGAAATTGACAGCGCCATCCGAGATGAAATCAGAGCATGAATTGGGATATCAAGCACGGGGTTGCTACGTCCAAGACGCCAAATGAATTTGCGATGTTACAGAAGATAACGAAGCAGAGAGATCGCGCGAAGCGACGACATTGACACCCTCAAAAGTGAGAGACATAACGATAGGAGATGAACATGAAGCAAGCGCGGGAATTGTTTCGAGAATTTTGGCTGCATCATGAATTATTTAGAAACCGCTATACCGTTTTCGTCGCATCCAAGCACATGCATCCACACGTTTGCAACACCATCTTCTTCGCATCCGACCTGCATTCCATTATCCTTCAAGACGACGTACTCTCTTGCTGGGGTCTGTATGACGGCAAGAGCCGGATGCAATGGTACACCTTTTGGTGTGGTAAAGTGAACGCTCTCGACATGGTGGTGGCTATGAAGGAGTCTTGAGAGCACTGAGCGAAAGCACAAAATCACTGCTTACGCTGGTAGGTAAAGGTTAATCTTCGGAGTTTTGCCTCTGATAGCTGCAGGGGTTACTTGAGATGGCAGACCTGCGAATTCCTGCGCCATCTGGTTAGATGACATCCACTGGCCACTAATGCTGTTTGCCAACTGTCAATATGTTCCGAAGTGAGCCATCTCATTCAGTAGATCACCTATTGGCAACCACACACGCCAGGACATATCGCTCAGCGACCACCTTTTTTGATAAGCCGACGTCGGCTTCACTAGAGATGCGGTGTAGCCAGTGCCTGCTCATTCCTCGGTCGTATTCCTCGTAATTCGCCCATCGAAGATTTCCTGAGAATAAGTTATGTGGCCCCGCAGAGATACCAGTGTGAGACGCTATGTATCTTGACCAGTCGGCGCGCAAACCAGAGGAGTAGATTTCAAGTTGAGGAGCATTGAGTGCCCGGCCGATGACTTCGCATGTGGATTCCAGTACGTAGAACTCGGATAACGAATTTCCGTCTCGAATCGTGATAGCCCAGATCTCACCTTTCACAACTTCTTGGGCATCTTCCACGATGTGTTTTAGCCATGCTGATGGATCTCGCTCATTCGTTCCGACAGAGAGCGTGAACCAAAGCCTTGTGAGGATAAATCTAAACCTAATGCTTGAGCGCGCTCTGTGATGAATCAAAAACAGCATACCTCAGCGCCACCACTACTTGCTTCTCATCATCTGCGCTCGCCCAGAGACGTGCAGACAGAGGGTCTATTCCAAGCAAAGAGTTGTACCTTCCAACCCAAGAATTTCGGAACGCATGTCTCCAGAAAGTCGCTTCGTTCTGACGCTGACGCAGGTAGGGCCACATATTCGTCGTGTTTTGTGGATGGCGCTTCATTATTTGGTTCAGACGGCGACCATGATACTTCTGAGTGAGCATATGTGTGGCAGAAAGGTACACTGCATGGGAATATCGTTAGAGATATGCCAAACTTCCAAATTGTATCTTACCTGCATATCGAAATGTTCGAGAAACCATGGTGCAAGTCTGGCGATCTTGATTGGTGAGTGCAGAGAGGATTACTGCCAAGCTTTGAACCCGTTTTCTGTCAGATAGCTTAGGCGGAAGTGTAATATTCATTAAGGATGACATTGAAATGGGGGCGGCCTCAAGGCTAAAAGTATCTGGGGATATGGAAGTGATTTTGTCAACCCGGTAGTCGTTGTGGGAGACCTGCCGGGAGGTTAGTAATGTACTAGTGATAATCGGAGCTGTTGTGAAAACGGGAGGTTTGAATCGGCCTTGAAGTTTTGTTTTAGAACCTTTCTGAACGAGGTTGATATTTTGAGGCTGAGCGACAATAGGTACTGCATTCGATGAAGCACTAGCACTAGAGTTGTGTGGAAGATGACCAGCTGCCCCCGGGGATTCGGTGGCAAAAGTCGAACCACTTGCTTTGAGGGTTCCGGGTAACTTCGTGGAACTTGAAGAGGAGTTGGCATCACAGACAGACACAGAATTCACAAGAGAGGGCTTTTGTCTTGTCGTGGACTCGAATATAGCAGAAACACGGGGCCGTTTCGTGCTCTGGCTCTCGTTAGGAGCGTCAGGAGTTGATGGAACGACAAGCATCGGTGATGCACAATGGTTGGCAGCTGAGTGATACACCGGACCAGACACCGGCAGTGCTTTGCATAGGGCAGATTTTTCTGCGGATGTAGCTGTAAGGTCCTTGTTTGCTGTCTGTGCATTACGAGTATGATTGAGAGCAGTAACTCCAGTGGAGAGTGCAGGAGCTAGGTCGGCTGGGTGACCTATATGTTCTGGTGCTGTTGCTTTCGATATTGATGGTTGGATCGAAATGACAGCTTGAGACTGGGTATCACCGCGGGTAGTATCATTATTGTTTAATTTCAAGAGCAGAGCAGCTTTCCCGAGTTTCGAATACCCGATAATGCGGCGTTCTTTGCATAACACTTTGAGCTGAGGGACTGTGAGTTTCGCGAGGTCGCTGGCTGTAGTATTAGACATGCTAAAGTTGTCGTACACTTCGAGTTTTGGGCCCGGGCAGTTGCCAGTCACTAGCAGTAACAGTAAACCTCGGGCGGTGAGTCGGGCCCGGGGTACAACTAAGTTTTATTACGTAACATTCTTGGCTTTTCAATGGCACGCACAGCACAACGTAAGAACGAAAACCTCGGCCATCTCTTTCGCTGCCCTCGTCCTTCTCTGGTCACTGAAAATGTGCTTTTGGCGCCCACACCATCGTGTGACCACTATCATTCTCCGCCAAACTCGTTCTACATTTCACCGCCGCCAACGCTGGACACGCCGTCACTAACATCGATGTTTCGGGCCTTAACCGCATCTCACCCGGGGAGCCTGCGCCGGTACCACCGCCATCAAGCGTCATCCTCGCACTTGCACTCGCACTCGCGAACGGCAACAATGACCTAGACAAGCTGTTCGTTTCGGACTCCTCGATTGAAGTTGGACGAGCGTTAAAATGAGGTTGTAGTTGCATGTATTCGTCGCTATCATGCGAGCCACACCATGTTGCATATGGCTACTGCAAATGCAATACGCTCCCTGCAATACGAATGATAGCGCGAAAACGTTGACAAGCGGTCCAAGCACAGCACGAAAGCAATTGGATGGTCCGAGAAGCACGCGATGCGTACACTTAGTACGAGGTACTGTCCACGACAGCCTGGATGGTGATCTTGACCGAAAACAACAAAGTTCGAGAAACCCTGAGCGAATGTTTGATCCACGGTGCTGCTGCTACAAAGACTCCGAGGCAGGTGCTGCTATCGAGGAAACGTAAGTGTTCAGGACCACTGAGTGGGTTATTATCGGCTGCAGTAGCGTTGGGTGACCAAAGGAACGTGATGGTAAGAGAACAAGAGAGCCTGTGTTAATGACATGCTAGTACCTGGCGCACTGCACCTGCAAGTAGCAGATAGAAAATGTAGACGTTGCGGAATCCATGCAGTTGCGAAATGAGTGCGAGAAATGCATCAGAAAATATTCAAAGTTTGCGCTACGCGCATCATAGCACACGTGTTCAATTGCATGCGCTCCACATACGTAAGCCTTTTATGTCATTACACAACTTTGTGTTTCTCGCACGTCCTGACAGCTGGGCGCTGGGCACCCCTGCAATATTAATGTCCAGTGGGTCACTGGGGCTGATCCGGCTCAGCTAAGTCTTTAATTAGCAACTCGTTCCCTACTTTCTGATCTTCAGGCCTCAGGCCTTGATCAGGGATGATAACCACATTCACAGGTTCCAGGAAACATAAACACGATGATGGTCTCTTCTACACAGCCCAACGATTGCGTATGCGTAGGGCACGTTCTGTACGAACAAATACAAAGGTAACTTGAAGTTGACCATTATAAAGAGCGTGTGAACTGATACATCGTCAAAACTACTAAAAGTTTTCTCTGGCTACTGGAACGTTCTCCGATCGTACTGTGCCTCGACTTCTCATAAAACTTCTAAGGTTTGTAACTAGTGTATGATATCTCGGAACGACGATGACGGGCCTCCGAGGACGTCCAGGCGATGCCTATCGATGTCAGAAAGATACTCGTCGAGGCCAACTGGATCTTTCCGCGGGCCAAGTACTGGGATCCGGAGCACCCGACTCAGTTCTTCCTTTTCATCAGAATACTAGTGCCACGTAACGTTCCTCCATGATTTTGGGTAAATAATTCTGAAATCTTGAGATCAGAGCGAACATTAATATTTTCAATAGATTAAAGGACATCATCACATGAGGGTAGGTGCGGCAGCATCTCTTTACGTGCAGGCAAGCGTTCAAAGTAGAGTGCGTGCGTTCGTACCCTCATTGCCAAAAAGCAATTTCACGACGAGATTGTCCTGTCAAGTGCATTCACTTTGATTGCGACTTGCAAGCTGTAAATCGAACAACATTCAAGTTGTGGTGCCGAGGCAAGAAACAATTAGTTGATGTTGCTACCGTGACTTACCCTTGGCAGAGCCGAGCTTTTGATTCACTATCCCGCATATGTACGGTGAATTCCTGAATTGGCACTCGCCTGTGCAACGAACTCTGTTTGACTCATTCTGAAGATTTGATCTACCATTGATGACAGAGCTGAAAGTTTTGACCACCATCATACATCGGTTTGCGGCGTCAAGCTGAGTAAACCTTGTTGTACCACATGCATTGTAACAGATGTATTCTGTAGTACCCCTCTGGTTTGTGCCAAGTTTTACCAAGGAGACTTGCAAACTTGAAGTTCGCCGGCAATTGCCAGATTGGCAAAAACAGTAACACCACGTGATTTTCTGATCGGTTCTTCAAGCGCGCGCTCGATTTCCATTCTCTCCGGATCAGCTAGTCTCGTCCACTGTTCACGCTCTGATTGTCGAAAATCAAAAATCGTCACTCCACGCATGCATCAGTTTTTTATTTATTCTGGATCAAAAATCGTGCTTGATCAGCCGCCTTCTACAAACGGGCGGCTGTCTGACCTTTCCAAGATGGTTTCCTATACACAAGGCCAAACGAAGTCTCGTCATCGCAGGGTTTGATCCCAAGTCTCCGTTCCCTGTTGCCACGGTGTTGGAGGTGTCTGTTATATGATCCCAATAATGCACCATCATCGTGATAGGGCCCTGAGGTGATGCTCTTCAATATGGTTGGTTGCTAGTCGACCCATCTCCGCCACTCTTCGTGTGGTTGACTCATCTGCTCTCAACCATCTTATGGAATGACCCCTGCAGTGGATTGACAGCAAGGGGTATCAATACATCTCACCAACACCACCCGTGGTTCGTCGTGCCCTGGGCTGCAGTCATCTTACGTTACCCTAACTTTGGACATCGCCCCATCTCCCCTGCATAATCATGTAATCCCGCTCTATCATCCAGATGCACATGGTTTGTTCTTCGATATGTATTGGCGGCAGCAGTCGCACGCTTGTATTTCGCACTTCTCGGGATGTATTTTGGAAAGATGATCGTTGCAACAAGAACACCGCGGTTATCATGTTACGTTTGCAGATTAGAGTGAGCAACGATCTTCACTTATGTCATTTTTACCAGTCCTTTAGTAAGGACGTGCACACAAACTCTCACTATGTATTCTATAGTATTTTCTGCGTGCCTCAAACTGATATGGACAAGATCTCAGCTGACACGTTTGGATTACCAATATAGTACGCACTATTTTTGCATCTCAATATTAATATTGTGACTGATGCGAGTATAGTGGCTTATTTTGTTATGGAGCATCCAGGATATCGAACGGTTTTGCCGCCCTCTCGTTGGGTATATGCCAAGGGTATATGGGTCTAATAAATAGGTCGACTAAAAGCTACAAGGTAGGTGAATCTGTAAAAGTAATAGATCATGGATGCTACAAGTACTCAAAATATTCAAGGATTCCTCGAATTCCGACATATAACCTAATTTACTTCTACCCTTTCTAAGTAGTATGGGACTCGGTCTATGTTCGAGTGAATGAGCGACATGTCGTTCCACTGTCCGGGGAACGAATTGTGTCGAAATTGTGAAGGGGTTGGTTGAACTAAACTCCAGTTGTCCCCACCACCGACAACATGGTGGATCTCTGTCTGAGGGTGGCCTTGATACTCTAGCATCGAGCTCGTCACCGATGTGTCTGACATTGGGCTACTGTTCCTTGACGCAATAGCGTTTGTCCATGTCTCGTTGTTGGGAATTACGAGAGGTTCTGGGGATATCTATGAGATCCTGTCGCCGACGAGCTGAAAACGCGTACCATAAGTCGTGTGAGATCCCTGGTCAGCTTCATAGGGTGATGCTGACGAGTATTCCAAGGGCGGGAGCGGCTCATGCCTAGAAATCGCCCCAGGTTCTCTCGATAAATCCTGCAGGAGTTGTGCAGCTGTGAAGGGGATAAGCGATCATGCAAGCAGAACGTGTTTCAAAGCAAACCTACCTTTCTTCAAGGTTTCGCGCCTGGTCTGGGGAGTCTCCCCTGTCACTGCGCGAATTACGTCTTTGAGTTCTTGGAACCCGTCGCCCTCTTTGACCCGATACTGCCTCTGCGATGCAATTTTGCTTTGCTTCGCAGGACGCTGGTAGCTTTGCATGCCACGGTAGAGATGCATAGTCGCAATCGCACAGTTGGGTGAGTGTACAGGTGGATTTAGAAGCTTGCTTTTATAACATCCTCTACCCCGCCACGCAAGTTTCGTAAACTTGGTTTTTTTTTGGACTATCAGGCGAAGTCCGAACTTAGGAATCCCATTTCAACCTTATAGCGAGGTTCCCAATCTAGCCGACATATTTTTTGAGCCGGCCCACCGATTATATTACCAGTGCAAGGTTTGATTAGATTTGAATCGGACCGTGGTGAGTCAATTGATGTTTAATGACAGATCTATCAAGTGCTTTTACAAACTACACATCAGTGCTACACGTTGCACAGGTTTAAATTTTCTCGTGTTAGTGCGATCCCTCTCAAGCTCAAGACTTACAATCCGCCTGTGCATCCGACTCGGGCTCGGAGTCGGTAAGATACCGAAATATGACGTCATAGACGAGAAGCATTAATTCCAGCGTAATTACTCCTGCATTTTACTACGGCAAAAAAGCATCAATGGAGTCAGCGACTCGGAAGTTAGTTGGTAGAAACATCAGCTGACACGTGTATTGTCATTGATGGGATGATCATCATCATGAAAAAGGGCAGTTGTGAGGCAAATGTGTCGCATCCAAGGCTATGCAGTTATGCACATGTTTGGACGGATCAAGTATGCACTAACGTTAGCTAGATGAGGCTTCGGAGCCGTAGGTTAGCCCGGGTAATTCTCGGAGTCCGCAACACCAGCCACATTCGAAGCCCGATTATTTCGTCGATCGTTTGGCTATCCACATTCATTTTTGAGAGACACACTTCGGGGCTTTGCTTGCTCCAAACTATTCCGAGTAAATGGAACTTGGGCAGGCACATATGGACTTTCGAAACTCCGTGATGCTATGCTCATGTCCATGTCATTTAGCACGTAAGTGTCTTTGATAATTGACCCAAAGGCACATGGACTTACAGCCACAATCGAAAACAAAACAAATCTCGAAAGTAATGCCCGAAATAGGCGACAATGTTCAAGAAATCTGGCTAGAGAAGGGTCAACAATGATGCGACGGCCGCCGACGGTGAACGTGTTTGTGACCGAGACCTTTGGAATATTGTGATTGGTTTTGTCTCGGGAAGCCAAGTGTGCTCTTGTAGACAAAATCCTGTGATAGTGAGTAAGGCTTTATGATTTCCACTTAGCTCACGTCACAATTGGCCGATGGTACCGCTGCCGAGTGATGACGCGACGAGCGAAGCTGCGCCATGACTAGCACTCACAAGTAAAGGCACTCTCGGCTCTAACAGTCAAAAAACATTAGATGCTCACCACAACGACGTAAAAAATGACATCCGGCAGCTCCATCAGTGTGCTGTCATTTTTTCATCTTCGGTGGTATTATCCGCTAGGGCCAAGCAGCCCAAGCCCTATGGTGGACAGCACCGACGACATGGACCAGGTACGCGTTCTGCATGTATCTGTGTCTGTAATGAATGTGATGTTTATGCTGTACAATGTCTTGGCTTGTGCGAGGACGATATGGCCATCTTCAGGCTCTCGATACGATAATGTGTGTTGTCGCCACGCTCCTCTATTCGTACTCTTTTTCCTCTGGAAGCATACGTCACGTATGTTGCCGCAGCCCCCGGGCCCGACGTACAAGGAATAGTCTACGCGCACGCTTTGATTTGTCCAAGCCAAACATTGATATCTCAGGAATAAACCAGTGACCGGGTCCTGACAGTCTTCGAAATCGAAGGCAATCCTGAATGAATTTTAGATTCAGCGATCATAAGCTCCGCCGCACTCCAACGGTGACGAGAATACGCACCAGTGGACAATAGTACTTCGAACGTGGTGGGAGTAGAAACCAAGGCGATTGCCAATATGGGAAAGAGTGAGTACAAGGTAACGGTATGGAGGTGTAAAGGGTGTTGCTGTTGGGAAACTGACCAGCTGGATGCATGCTATGCTGCTATCCAGATCTCGTAGCATTAAGCGGCTGGTACCGATATCTATCCCCCTATGCTCAACGACTTCTGGTGTCTCAGAGAATTTGGGTATTATGTAATATGAAATGGTTTATTTTTGTACAGGATTTCCGCATGGTCATAAAAATAATCACATGATTATTTCATTCTAGATCTTCAATTGTGTTCGCTGCTAAACAAGTTGCCAAGAAAAACTACATGCCGCGGAGCGAGGTGCACCAGTGAAAGTCCGAATAGACTCATAACCATTCTGCCGTGGTCGATCTTGGCAGAGAAAGCACGGTGTTTGAAATTTGCAGTTGCCGATTGTGTCGGCGGTACTCCTGCTGCGCTACGTGAATTGAAAGGAGTAGTATCGAGTATCGGACCATACATGAACGAGAGGTTCAGTGCATACCCAAAGCGGCACAATCAGCAACTGCAAATCTTCAAACTCCGGCTTCTCCTCTCCGAGATCGACCAGCCTGGCTGCGTGCGTAGCCAGGGCCAAACCCAGATAGAAAGTTTTAGAGAAAGAATTTCTATATTTCTTATATATGTACCACAATAAACAACGACTAGTGTTAAGACGCGGTGCTCTGCGCAGTGCGAGCCGTTCTAGCGAGCAGTGTGCGAGAAAAGGAAACGGCGTAGTACTCACGAAGAAATTTCGTGGGCAACTTCGAGTTGGCATAGTGCCCCAGCGACTGAATTTGCGGTTTATTTCGTCTAGTTTATTATTGACGAGTGATATACTGTAATTAGGCATATCAAGGAAGCTGCTTTATCCCAGTAGTAGATAATCCAACTGTATTTACAATTTTCCAGACATACGGAAGATACATTTTGGTGGGTATTCTAATATGTTGAGATCGTAGCTAGGTTGGTCCATCATGTCATGTATGTCTGGTCTGTCGTGGTGCAGCAATATAGAACGTCGTACAAGCGGTCATCACAAAAAAGCAGTAGAAGATATAAAGAGCCAGCTTCAGAAAAGAAAATAGGGAAAATGGATCAACGATTGCGTATGATGATGATACCTCAACACAAGGGCTTCGAAAGCCATCGAGATAGCAGACAGAGGATCTAAAAATCGTCGATTTATTGTGCCACATTCAGGCCGATCTCCTGATTGCAGATGCAACTGTACCAGCCGGAAAGGCAAGATAAACCGAAAATCGTCATGTAGGTTTATAATAGATGGTCGTGAGATACTGCGGTTTCATGGTCAGTAATCGTGATGGATGCTATGATACGAAAATGTAAACCTTCGTGCGATATCGTGTGGTATTACCCACGGCCAAGACACCATTGCGAATTGCACTGGTACTTAAGTGATGCAAAACAACATGAGATGGAACAGGAAGAACGCTAGCATCATCGCTGAGCCCAGGACCATCCAGACCCAACCGAGTATGCGCAGGGGCTGCCAGATGCACACTAGTTACATCCGTGCCGCTTGCCGTAGTGATAGGAATTGCAGGAGCTTCAAGTTCTGTCCTCTCCTCCTTGTGAAGGTCACGAGCAACAGTGCTCGTCATTCCCAAAAGGGATCGTCCTTGTCGTCGTTTGCTTTCGCGCTCCCTTTCACGTTCACGTTCCCGATCACGTTCCCTGCCCCTGTTACCTGCGGGAGACTGCCCGGGTTTCGCATTCAGTATCAGTTTATCAAGATGCCGTGGCAGTCCAGGAGCAGGTGGAATGTTGGGAGTAGGGACATATTGATAAGGTGTCTGATCGTACTCGGGACCGGCTGTGTACGCTAGGTAGGCTTCTTCCTCCCGAGCAGCTGCTATAAGCCCTGCGGGGATATCATCCGTCCACTTTGCAAGCGTACCCTTTGAATCGTTTGTATCCATAATGGAGCCGTGAGTAGAGCTTGTTGTTGACCAAAATGAGTGCGCATGAGGGTGTGGAGGGCGCCCCGGCGTAGCAGGGGCAACAGACGACACGTGGGGTGGAGTCAAGCCGGACATAGGAACAGCAACGTAATTTGCAAGACTACCTTCATCATCAACGGCAGTAGGCAAGTCATCTGCTACCCGCCACTGTTCATCAACGATGAATCGAATATGATGAGTACCAGGCAAGAGCGGTACCCGTGCGGACCATGATTTATCGCTCGATGGATCGCTATGATAAGCTATTAACAAAAGGGCAAAGGCTACAAAGGAGACGACGTACTCGGGCTCCATAGGCAGACGACCTTTCCAATCATCGTCTCCAGCACGAACCAAGACAACGCTTTTCCCACCCCCATTCCATGTAATCTTCACAGAGACGGGTTCTTTTGGTTCCTCATGTGATTGATCTGGTCGATTCATCAGTTGGCCGTTCTCTCCATCGGTGTCAGCATTTGGCGATTTGACCATCTCCTCCTCCGCTTTGTGAAGGGCAAGCGGGATGGTTGAATGGACGGTCTCCTGGATGAAGCCAGATGGATTAGGTTGCTCAGATGCCTCAATCTCACTTTCGGCATAGAGTTCTTGCATACGAGGCTGAGCAGACTGACCGCGCACAGGAAAAGAATGAGTGGAATTATATTGCAAAGGTGCGCCTCTGAAGTAAGGGCTCCCTCGTGAGCGAGGGTTATGATGCACCGGGATATGCGTGGATGGAGGGTGATCTAAGAGTAGTTCTGCGGAGTAGTTGCCCGTATCAGTAACTCTGTTTGCGGTTTTCAAATCCGGCCGACGTCCACGAGGGGAAGTGCCTGTATTTGAAGCATTATTCATTGTTCCATTGTTAAAAGCAGGATTCGGAATCGGGATTGGGGAAGTTGTTCTCAGTGGTCGACGGTAAGGTGATAAGGGGGAAGAATTCCCAGAGTTGTGATACGATGCTGCTGGTGTCAGCGAGAGAGAGGCAAGATCAGGAAGTTCGAGCGATTTTTTCTTTGTCCGTAACGAGCGATGAGGTTGATGGGGATTGGGTGATGGTGAATGTGATGGGGCTTGTCGGCGTGCAGATGAGTCAATTCTTCTGCTCGGGACAGGTGAGCGTGAACTTTGATTGGTGTTTGATGCAGTATTTCCCATCTCACGATGATGTCCGTCCTTCTTCGTCGTTGAAGACGTCGTTTTCGTCCTCGTTGCAATTATTGAGCTCGATGGTGTCAAGAAGAGGTTGTACAATATTTATTATCGAAGGGATAAGTCCCGATAACAATAATATATAATATAAATAACCTTTGAATGCCATCATTCCACTCTAAGTAAAACCATCACGTCCACCATAACCAAATATTCTTACTGAAGACTCCAAATATGAGTGGAAATGGATCTCCTACCTTGCCACTCACCCCAGCAACAAATTTTGTCGTCGAATCGAGCTCTGGCTTGATTATCCCGGAAACTAGAGATGGCTTTTATGGTTATACCGATGAAAAGAGCCTCCAACAAGTGAGAACGTGTTTTCCGACAGGCATGCATCGGACTCTTATAATACTGAATAATCAGATGGAGGAACAAAAATGGGCTCAACGGCGCACTTCCGACGTCGCGCATCCTCAGGCAGATAGTACACTATCCAACAGTTTCAAGTTGTCTTCCATTCGTGAAGCCCTTCAAATTCAAACGACTGAAGAGTTGCACCCGTCACCTTTCTCTGACGATGAAGATAAAGAACAGGTTTCGGATGCTCAGCACCACAGTTCGTCTTTATTTGACGTGTCTAATCTGGCCCCTCAGGGTTATATGTCTCTACAGTGGACGCCATGATGACCCCAGAGCTTGCACGTATTGTCCAGTCTTTTCAGAAATGCCTTGAGCTTCGCGACAAATATATCACGAAATCTTTACAGAGGCTGGGGGATAACCCCAGAGACCACGACGGCGTCTTTCATGGCGTGACTGAGGGCCTGGCGGATGTTTCTGGGGTCAAACCCGATGTTAACCAATCTTTAGCTGCATCCGCGAATAGCCCTCACGAGCCCTGGGTCATATATCCTCCACCACCACCACCTCACTGGCACTTTACTGCAAAAGAAACAGTCATCAGCGCAGATGGTCGCCTCACACCGGACAACGAATTCGATTTCTCTCAATGCCAAATACCCAGCAATCATGAGTGGGTGTTTGAAATAGATGATAAAGGCGTGTATCAAGTATACACGAATGCTGATGGTAATTCTGCTCCCTTTCTGCCAGAGGAGCTCGATTCAATTCTGTTCCCAGCAGGAACCAAGAAACCACTCTTCGATATACCCACTATCAGGGAATACTTCGTTGATCTAGACTATGTCCTGGGTGTTATCTCCGATGGTCCGGCGAAAAGCATGGCATATCGTAGGCTCAAGTATCTTACGAGCAAATTCGAGATGTACAGTCTCTTAAACGAATCTCAAGAATTAGCTGACATGAAGGTGCGTGGAGACCACCGAAGTTCATCCCAAACATTTATGAAGTATTCGTCTGCAGAGTGTGCCGCACAGGTGCTTCCTCCCTTGTACATACAAGGTGATGGGCTGATTTAAGTGATTTAAGGGACTTCTACAATGTGCGAAAGGTGGACACGCACGTCCATCTAGCAAGTTGCATGAACCAGAAGCACCTCTTGCGGTTCATCAAATCCAAGATGAAACGCAGCCCTCATGTTTGTATGAATTTACCTGTGTTATATCAACTGCTCAGACGTTTCGCCACTTTAGGACGTCGTTATTTTCCGTGATGGGACAGACTTGACGCTGGAACAAGTGTTTCAGTCGCTTAAGCTGAGCGCATACGATCTGTCCATCAATACGCTCGATATGCATGCCCACCAAGATTCCTTCCACCGATTCGATAAATTTAACCTGAAGTACAATCCGATCGGCGAGTCCAGGCTGAGAGAAATTTTCCTGAAAATAGATAATAAAATAGACGGTAGATACTTCGCTGAGATCACCAGAGGTGTGCTTTATTATGCTCTTCCCGCATCAATCTGACATGTCACAGAGGTCATGAATGACGTGGAGCAGAGTAAATACCAGGTGCGAATGCCCTATCTGTGACCCTCGGAATATTTACCATATCCTTAGAACTGCGAATGGCGTGTCAGTATTTACGGTAGATCCGTGGATGAGTGGGACAAGCTTGCGAAATGGATCATCAAAAATGAACTCTTCTCACACAACGTTCGCTGGCTCATTCAAGTTCCTCGACTGTATCAAGTGTACAAGGAGACCGGTGCAATCAACACATTTGAGGAAATTGTCATCAGTAAGTTTTTCTTGTTCCATGATTTCATCCATCTCAACAATGTACTGTGATTATAGATGTCTTCCGCCCACTCTTTGAGGTCACGAAGGATCCTCAGTCGCACCCTGAGCTTCATGTATTTTTGCAACGTGTCGTCGGCTTCGACAGCGTGGATGACGAATCTAAGGCGGAACGTCGATTCCACCGCAAATTCCCCTTTCCTCGACTCTGGGACTCCCAGCAGAATCCTCCGTTTTCTTATTGGTGAGTAAGCACTTATCTGCTATTTGTTATTCGTCAATTGAATATCCGATAACCACGGTCGCAGGATGTACTACATGTATGCAAATATGGCTAGCTTGAACCACTGGCGTAAAGCACGAGGGTTCAGTGAGTTTCTTTTCTGTCGTTGCCTTTTAAGTTTTCAGTGCCAGTGAAATTGACTGCCACGCAGACACGTTCGTATTCCGGCCTCACGCTGGTGAAGCAGGAGACACGGATCACCTGACCGCGGCCTTTCTTACATCTCACTCGATTTCACATGGAATTCTGCTTCGCAAAGTTCCCGCGTTGCAGTACTTATTCTACCTGAAACAAATTGGGCTAGCTATGAGTCCCTTGAGTAACAATGCGCTGTTCCTGACCTATGAGCGCAATCCGCTTCCTGACTTTTTCAAAGTCGGGTTGAATGTGAGTTTAAGCACCGATGACCCATTGCAATTCCATTTTACGAAGGTGAGCCCCCGACTCTGATACACCGTTGTTGTTCGCTCACTCGGACATCGTGGTAACAGGAACCGCTACTAGAAGAGTACAGTGTCGCAGCCCATGTAATATTTTTACCGATTACCAACATCTACCAGTGGCTTACCTACATGACAGATCTACAAGCTTCCTCAAAGTTCACTAGCAGAGCTCGCTCGCAACTCTGTGATCCAAAGTGGCTTTGAGATGGAGATCAAAAGGCACTGGCTCGGTCAAGAATGGTATTTACCAGGAGCTGCAGGCAATGATATTCATAAGGTAAGCGAGCTATTTCCATATACTCGGCCTATTTATGTATTCACCGACGACAGACAAACGTGCCAAATCTTCGACTAGCATATCGGCACCGCACGCTACTTGAGGAACTTGCGATGATCAGGAAACAGCACTCCGCATAGTCGAAAGCTCGATCTGGCATCGTTCGGTGATAGTGGCATTGGAAGTACCCCATTTTCTTTTAGACAAGTGTAGCTATAGCTTCTCAAAGTTCCAGATATAGATTGTGCTTTCACATGACATAGTTCCGCCATGCCTGATCTGGGGCTAATCATCTGACGAAGAGAACTGTAAGTTCCAAGGCCAAGGAAAGGTTGATACAAGCGCCTCCCAGTGAGCCGTATTTGTCTGTGTGCGTGAGTCGGGTTGTGAAGCAGGAGTGTTATATGGGGTAGAAAGGCGCAAAATTGAATTGCGCCTGCACGAGGACTACACGAGGCTTGGAGCATGATAGTATTGACCGAGTGGAGCAATTTGAAACATCCCGGACTTTGAAGCGTGGGACTCCGCTGTTCTCTCTGTGCCAGCCCGAGCCTAGCGCTCATGTCATTTATTGACTAGTGCTACTTTACGTATTTACCAGAACCTACCATTATATCTGATTTCGAGCCACAGTGGGCAGCTGTGGATCGCAAGCAAATCGATATGATGGTGTCAGAGGCTCCTTCTTCTGATACATATGCCGTTTCAACTAGGACCATGCGATCAGAAATACCCCGAACACCAGATTGGTACACCTGTGCCCCCTCCCCCGGAGGCTACAAAAATCAAACCGTCTCGTTTCGGTCTAGAATTTACTTTCCCCTCCGAGCTGATAACACCCCTACGTAAATTTTGGTAGAGTATTCCTACCACTGTGAGCGACCACATCACCCCCACAGAACGCATATTCCCACTTTTTCGTTCGTGACCGCTCGATATCATGTCAAACCCTGGCGGAAGCCAGGTATCGAGGAAGCCGAAGATACTGGTTGCATGCTTTGACGGTACCGCAGGGCTTTACAATGCGGCGGTGAGGCTCCAAAAATCATACACAATCGCGAATGCAGAGACTAATGGCACACCCTTAGAATACGAATGTCGTCAAGTTCGTCTCATTGTTAAAGAAAGATACGGATAGCCAACTCTGCTATTACCAGGTACGTACACGGATAAACTCCAGCGACTGCACTATGTGATCGCGAGTTGCAGCAAGGGAACTCAAATCCACTCTTATTATCCAGGCTGGTGTTGGGACGTATTTTTCTCCTGGAGTGGTATCCCCCATGTTCACTTGGCTCGCGAAGATATTGGATGAGGCATTTGCATGGTGAGTACGGCAGGCTGAAATAAAGTTTGACGTTGCTTGAGTATATGCAGGTATCTGGACGCCCATGTCATGGAAGGTTACAGATTCTTGATGGATAACTACCTGCCTGGTGATAAGATTTGTCTTTTCGGTGAGACATTCGCCTTGGCAGTACGACAGATTTCACTGAACTCAAGACAGGTTTTTCTCGAGGAGCATATACCGCACGTGCGTTGGCGGGAATGTTGTACAAGGTCAGTTATTGTTGATCATAGATGTGAGCTGCTTTCCTTAATAAGACTTCGTCACAGGTTGGACTGCTTCCAAAATCCGACCTCCAACAAATTAGCTTTGCCTACGATGCATATAAGACGACTGGCGTACAAGCAGATGCGCTTGCTGCAGGATTTAAGCAGACATTTTCGCGTGACGTCAAGGTGGAGTTCGTAGGAGTCTGGTAAGTTGTTCCTAGTATGTCCAGCCACCCACAACCAACTTTTGTTTTTGTTTTCAGGGAGACCGTACAAAGTACTGGAGTGCTCTGGAGTCAGACACTCCCATTCGCAGACTCTAATTCCTTGATCAAGACATTTCGACAAGCTTTGGCTCTCGACGAGGTCTATTAAGCCCATTACCCGCTTAACTTGGTGCTGACTATCTTCAATAGCACCGCGTTAAATTCCTGCCAGAACTTTACCGTCGGCCCCACACAGATACACCTGATCCGGAATTTGTCGAGATGTCAAGGTTATCTGAAGTTGCTACAGCTTTGGAAGACAATGTTTCCGATGAAGTTGGTTCGTTGCAGAATAAACTCCTTCGAGGTATGAAACGTGCGAAGAAGTTCGCGGGGAAGAAGAGGTTTCAAGGACCGAAGCGTGGTTTCACCAAGACAATCTTGCGCCAGCAGAGCACAATCGAGATTGTTATTGAGAAGCCTGGGGAAACCACCGTCGTCAAGGACCAGACAAGTGTGGAAGTGCTCGACATTCCTGACACAGAGCCGACACTGCCACCAGATGTTATGGAAGTCTGGTTCTCGGGATGTCATAGTGGTGAGCGTCCACAAGTTTTGTTTTTGCTAATTCTCTTTGAACACAACATGAGCAGACATAGGTGGCGGAGATGTTGAGAACTCTGTCAAAGTCTCGTTGCCGCAAATCACTCTTCGCTGGATGGTTGAGCAGGTCATCCTGTCTAACTGTGGGATCGTTTTTGATGAGGAAGCTCTTGAGCGCGTTGGCATGCCATTATCAAGCTTTCCTACTTCGCAAACGCCTCCTGCTACTGAGGATCCGACCGACAAGTCACAACTGATGATGGACAACCCCTGTCTCAGTGCTGTGTCTATCGATGTTGTGTCCTCTTTCGTAGAAGCCGCACCATCACCCGCCCCTTCTAGCTCTCCCACCGGTCCCCCCACCACACCCTCATCTCCAAATCCTGAAACTTGCGATGCTCTAGCTCCTGTGTTCGACCAGCTGCAGATTCAGAAGGCTTGGTGGCTTCTTGAAATCTTACCCCTTCCATGTGCATGGCAAGATGCGCATGGCAAATGGCACAAGAAATGGAGGTGAGCTGCCTGTCGCTGCGAGGAACTTATTTAATTCTAGGTGACAGGTGCCATCTGGGTAAAGGTCGCGTTATTCCCTACCGGCATCCCACATTTCATTCATCCGTTGAGGAGCGTATGGACTACACACCCTTGAAATACAAGCCACGAGCGATATACCTCCACGATCAAGTGGCCTATGTAGGATGACGACAACGACCGGACCCGCATACCACCGGTATTGATGCTCATCTACGATAGAAACCTTTCAAACCCGTAACACGAATACCCCGAGGGATATTATTAGCGTTACGCTGTTTGAGTGAGTTTACACCCTGTAATATTCCGAGACTTCCATTGGACTTGTCTATAACTCGCTTTATGATTGTAATGATAATGTGACCACACGTTTAAGTCGGTACCAGTTTTGTGTTTCGACCGTGCATTCTGTGAGTCTCGGGAAATGCTGCAATTGCCTCTACTTGTGCCGGTCTTCGATCGTGGAATTATCGCACGTTTGAACCAATTGGACACCCTGTTCAAGTTGTCCGGCCCTGACGCATGCGGCCTTCAGGGTCATATGAACCGGACGCCACTACAAATTTGAGAGTTTCAATCCAGAAGCCCTCAGGAGTCCTCCCTGGCAGTGCAAGTATGAAGAGTGTATCGTAATATTTGACATGCGGAGAGAGCCTCATGGTACATGCCGTACACTGCCTTCCAATTGAATCGACGTGCTGCACTCCACAATACAGTGAAACTGCTGCAATGTAAACTTTATTTCAAGAAGGCCCATCATATATAGCGGTGCCACAACCGGGTCCCACCCGAAACTAGAAGTCATCTTTTGTGTGTTAAATCATCGCACCCCATCTCAGCGGACATGATTGGGCTGTCAAAAGAGCTTCCATTCTTCTCAGGGGGTGGTTCTGGCGCAAATGCTGTTTTGAGGTTTATTATAAGCAGCAGCTACTTATATCAGATGCTGACAGGCAAACCATAAGCGCTGGCACCGGCGAACAACAAACCCGTGATTTAACTATAGGTGGTTTTTGACGGTAAGGGTTAGTCACCAACCTGTAGAACCAGCTTACGACGCCGAATGACCTAGATGAATCTCTTCACGATCAGTCTCCTAGCATTAACAGCCGTCAGTTCTCTGAGCGCACGAGCCACTCCCGGCTCACTGACGAGCGACACTGTCTGGTGCAATGGTACTTGGTCAGGATGCGGCAAGCAATGTTCAGGGGACTTCGAAACCCGCCGATCATGCACCAAAAATGGGAACCAGACAGTGGAATATTGGTGCTGTTATGACTGACAGTCATCACTGGAAGCACGGGTATTACATAGCAGTGTGGGAAAAGCATCGCACAGCGCAGATGAGGGGTCTTCGCAGTCTGGAAATGTGAGCGATGAAACATCGCCGCAGAGCACGTACTTGGCGCAAAATAGATGATGCATGCTTCCAATCATCGAGTTGTCTGAAGGAATATTATTCCATGGTTTTCTATAATACAGACCGCGCGCGAGGATGAAATGTGCAATCAGAGCAATGGCAGCAGGGATGAATTAATATGACGTGGGAGGGCGGATAAGGGGGTATATGAGATATACAAGGAGAACCACACAATGGACTCAAAATGTGTTCGCCCAAACCTCAAGATCGAACCTTGATGCTCTGGCACTGTCTATCCAAGAATGTTTCTGGGGTGACACAGTCAGAAGGACGCGACGGATGCAACAAATAAGAAGCGAGTACCAAAAGATCCTTTGGTGTGGTCCGCGCATCAGGGTCCTTGAGCAGACAGCTGTCGACGAAATCTTCTGCTTCCTGAGGGAAACGCCCCTCTGGTGTCAGTCGTGGGGCAGGTTCATTAACGATATGCTGGAGCAGTTCCAATATGCTCATCATCATTCCACCTCCCTGTAGACTGACACCCCTGCTCTTCCGCTTGTCCTTTTTTGACGTCTTGTCTTTCTCTTTCTTCGGTGGAAGTCCGATGGAACCAGGCGACAAAGTACCTTCAAAGTCAGAAAGGTCGGAGTCATCCGGATCTGAATCGGCAAAGGGGAACCGCCCTAGGGCAAGTTCTATGAGAGAAATACCCAAAGACCACACATCGGACTTGACGGTATACTGTGCACCTTGTATCCGCTCGGGCTGTTTGGAATAGCCTTATAAATTTGGTAAAGAAGACGCATGAAATACAGACGCACACTCATATAGGTTGAGGTTCCTACGAAGGTATCGGCGATGGAATTTATGAGTTCACCGGAAACACCAAAGTCGCATATCTTGATTTGACCTTGCGAGTTGCACAAGATATTCGACGGTTTGATATCTGACGTGACTGTCAGCTTCGATGAAAAAACCAAGGCTGTGTTTAAGCTCACCACGATGAATAATTCGGTGTACGTCATATAGATAGGTCAAGCCTTCGAGCACGGCCAGCGCAACTTTGGAGACGACATCGATGTCGATAGCACCGATCTTCTTGTAAATTCCATCAAGAGAACCCTTGTCCATGAACTCCATGCAAATGCAGATATTTGGATCAGAAAGAAATGCGCCATAGAATGAGATGATGTATGGCGAATGGCAATCATGCATAATGTGAAGTTCGCGGAGAATCTGCTTCCGCACGGAAGGCTTCGCATCAATGAGAACAATCTATAAGTAACAGTTAAAAAGACATATAGATCTGATACATTAATATACTTGCCTTCTTGGCCATGATGGTGTTAGTGGGTGTATGTTCTACCTTTTTGACGCTCCCGCCGTTGCCTTGGCCAAGCTCCTGAAGGTCTTTCAGATCCTCATTACGAAGATCGTAACGCGTCTCGGCATTCATATCAAGGTTTGCTAGCGTGTTGGAAAGGTGAGTGTGGTATGTATTTCTCCGCGTATTTGCAGAAGCGGAGGGAATGGTGCAAGTAGGCGCGCCTGCTGCGTTCGCAAGATTTCCATCTGGATCCTGAACGGCGTTAGATACTCCCAATTTCGGGGCGTTGAGTGTCATAGGCGGAGGTCGTTTCTTGCCCTTCGCCGCTGTAGTTGCGGGAGCAACCCTTGTGGGGACTGGCTCTGGTTCCTTTGGTTTCGCGGGCACATCAAGCTGCAAAGCCTTGAAGTTGCGCTTCTTGCGTATTGGTGTAGCCATGTATCAACTCTTGATCGCCAAGGCCAACTTGCAAGGCTGGGCTCAGGCAGTTACTTCAATGTTCAGAACGTTCAAAACTCCGAGTCGACCACATTAGAATTAGAAGCTCAAGTAGATTACATAAGCTACATATCAATCAATTCACAATATTGTCAGTGGTCATCATGCCAAGCCGACTTACAATGCAAACTATTCAAACCTCAGGCCTCAGCGCTCAGCTTCGTCGTTTGATGCGTCTTGGCTGGAAACCATTGATCAATTACAGTACCTTGGTTGAAAGGGCCTTTTCAACGTTATGGTCACACGGTTGGCAGTTTGCGTAGGAGACACGCCAGAGTCTCATCATGATTTACTTTATATCGTGAGTTTCCTCGAATGGCGTGTACTGATATCAATACATCACATCTTAACCAAGCATGGAACTGCATGCTTGCAGTCCAGCGCATCTATGGAACAAGCATCTTTTGCTACCAGCTTCTCCCTTGACTGATGAGGCAGACGCGCAAGTCGGCACCGAGTCATCGCTTATCTCCAGGATAAGGAGCACTATTTTTGCAGGTATGTAGCCTACTTAGATGCTGATGATAAAACTTCTACGCTCACAGCCTACAGTTGTATTCTTTATAGAGACCATCATCTGGATACCGCGTAGCATATGTCACAACGTTGCCGAGCACCCATCACAACGACCTAACGTATGCGATACCACCTTACGTGTCTATGTAGGCGCGACTCTTTCTTTTCTAGCATCATCATTCACTGTTCAGGTATATTTTTACGCCCAGTCATGACGACGTGCGATGTAAATCTAATTTTGGGCTGCGTCGTCGACGTCGTTATTGTGCCGTTTGAACTCTGCACGACCCTTGGGCCTTTGTCTGGATCGGTTGGTTGCTATGTATCCAAGCGCCTTTGGTGCACGCTCTATAAGGTTTCATGTCGAAGGTGCCTGCTTTGTCTGATCGATCGTCATGCAACTAATTTGGTGGACTTTGACTCATCAGTTAGATTTGATTCATGGGAGTTAATGCAAATGGGTCGCTCCAATTCTGACAGTTTCCCGCCCATATGTACACCGTCGCACTAACGCAGGCTAATGCCTACCGACACTGCAGATAGCATCCTCTTGCAAGAGTTCCCATAATGTATATAAATACTGTCCGAGAAACTGGAACTGTTTTGGCATGCGCAGTCAAGCGGACGACAGTTTTGACTACTTACACGGTTGTACACGGATACGGTAAAGATCCGTGTACTCCAAGTACACATAATTCTGGGATCATCATCGGCATCTGTGGACATGATCTCACGTTGGTGATTCAGACCAAAATGATTGATCCATCAGGTGGCGGCAACCAAGCCACTCGTTGTGGGCAACAGCGAGCTCGATCGATCATGCAAAGTGCAGAATTGGAGACAAGTTTTATATAAATGTGACATGATATTCACGTGAAGATGGGGGTATGTTAAGCGGGTAAACAGCCACCAAAGTAGAAATACCAACTATAAAAGAAAATGATACCCTCTAGTCGGGAAAGAGCTCGGGAGGTCTACTATCTTCACCGTGACGGTTGAGTTAGGTTCATGATGCATGATTGCATCTTTGCTTCATGTTAATTACAAACATTGTATGAACTGTAACTGCGAAGCAATGCTTCTTTCCGGTACGGTGGTACTTGACGGGTGTGGTAAAAGATAGAAACAGGCGCATTACATTCGCCTATCAATAACTCCAAATCCCTACCTCCCCCGTATAACTTCATAACATGAAAAACGTTGCAAAGCCAAACACAATCGCAATAGCTAGCCATATGACCAACGATGAAGACTTTTCAAATCTGTGTTGCATTGCCAGCCTCGCAACAACCAACTGGGAGGGAGGGCCTTTAGCACCGGCGTCATCGATGGCAGCAATTTCTTCAGCAGTGAGTGGGGCTTCATGATCTGAATTAGATTAACGTCACATTTCATGGTTCAAGACATACGAAGATCTTCAACAGCAAGGTACTCTTGGAGGCGTTCCTTGCTCCGGGTCGTGCTTCGGTGATGGAAGTGACATGAGACACGAAAATTACATAGAAGGTAGATGGACATACGTGACGAGTGCTACACCTTTACTTCTGACCCAGGAGAAAATCACCTGATTCGGAGTTGCGCCTATGCGCTTAGCAGCGGCGTTAACAACCGCATCCACTGGTCCTCCAGGATTCTGCGTAATAGAACTGGCCATGCAGATTTGGAGCGGTGAATTATTCGGAGTAGTCTGAGGACTTACTTCAAACTTCCATATGCTTGCACTATGATATTCTGTTTTGAACAGTATTCAAGCAAAGCTTTGTGTGACGCATAGTTATATGGGTGGAATTTGATCTGCTCGATAAAGTTCATTGGCTGTACTGGGAGTAAGTAGACGGATTTACTTGGTTAACGGCAGGTTTAGTGACCGCAGTCTTGAGAAGTCTCTGGAGATCCTCTAAGGTAAAGTTGCTGACGCCAATGCTCCTGATAACTATGAAAACCAGGGAGACACGTTCGAGTCGGAACGGGCACACCTTGTTGATCCATCTTTCTTCATCTTCTCAAACTCTTGCCACTCAGACTCAGAAAAGAGCGCCGGGAAGTGCATCAGATACAAATCAACATGAGAAATATTAATCTCGACGAGCATGTCATTGGGTTTTCCGGTTTGTTGAGGTGAGTAATATGTAATTGCTGACCTTGTTCAGACTTTGTTGAATAGCTTGCTGTGATTTCCCAGGACCACTGTATTTGGTGGTGATATACAGGCTCGAGCGAGAAAGACCGCTCTCCTTGATAGCCAGGCCCACGTAGGTTTCTGTCTGGTACACTTTATACGAGAACAAATTTTGAGACATGAGGTTCTTTTCATCGTTGCGATTGGAACTTAGAAGTAACATACTCTGTGCGGTGTCGATATGAGAAAATCCATTCTCGATAGCCTGGCCCACGTAGTCTGTGACATCCCTGTATTTCATGGTGGACCCTGTGCCGAAGGCTATTGTGGGGAACTGAGACGTAGCACAGAACATATCAGGTCTTGGCATGGTAATGAAAACTTTCATGAAATACTACGATACCTCATTTCCATCGTTAAGGGTAACAGTACCAAATGGCATAGCTGGGAGTAGATAGTGAGGGAAGTGTGATGGTCATGAGAGCATGATAAATGTTTGAAGACATCCCAGCATCCGATTCCGACTCCGAGTCTTATTACAGCTGTTTTCAAATTTGTCTTAAAATGCTCTGAGCACGGGGAAATTAGGACCTTTTGTTAGACTCTATCTTCCGGACCGCATGACAATGGAGGGCCCCGTTACGCCATTCGTCCCGTTACATGAATTCTCTCCAGAGCCAGACATAGTGACAGAAGACCAACATACGCATTCACCAGTGCGAAAGCGAGCGCGCCATACTGGCAGCATCAGGAACACAGCATCCGAGTCTGGACAATCTCCTGTCATGGTTTTGGAGGAATCGAAGGCTCCCGTGAGGGACGATGCATACTACATGGCTGATGGGAGCTGCATTCTTCGTGTGCAGAACACGTTATTCAAAGTATGATCTGAAGTGAGGTTCATGCCCACGAACTGAATTAGTTGTGGTGTATTAGGTCCATCGCACAATCTTGTCCAAGGATCAGTCATCCTTCGGGCCTATGTTTACACTCCCACAAGGTGAATTTGGGGAAGAAGGGATGTCAGATGATCATCCCATCGTTCTGCAGGGAGATACCACGGAGGAATTCAGACATTTCCTCTGGGCACTCTATGCCCTGTGAGTGTCATTTAAGTGTCTGCAAGATCTTTCTCATACTCGAGTCTTGGCTCATAACAGACCCTCAGAACTAATGATAGTCCAGTCTCCAAAAGTCGATCTTAGCCGACTAATAGACATCGCGAAGGTGTCCAGCAAGTACTCTTTCAAGTCGACAGAAACATGGGCATTGGACGCAATCCAAGAGTACCTTGAACGGAACACATCCCCCTTCTTCAACGACAACCCTCTAATTCGCATGTTCCCTACCTTAAACACTCGCTCTTCGGCTCTTTTGGAAAGTGAAGGTCAAATTGCTCGCTTGATCAGACTTGCTCAGATGTGTTCGCACTCACGTCTGATGGACACGATGATTCAACTTCTTCAAAAGCTAATGTCTGGTTCTTTGCATTATTCATATCTGGCCATGACCCTCGCGGATGAGTTTAACCTTAGGGACCTGCGAGGCGCGGCGTATCTCGAAGTCATGCAAACGTCGGTCTTTGTTTGCCCCGGAGTGGCTAATGATCACACATACGTGGAGGGTGACATTCAGGAAACGAGTGAGGGGCCGCAGCGGCTGGTGGTCAGCCCGGTGCAGCAACTGAGACTTCTGTCGGGATATCACCGCCTTTCTAAGGCATGGGACAGATTGCGCGCTGTCCCTCCGCAGTTCGAACACTCGCCGTCCTGTGGTGCGACGTGGCACCAACATGGATGCACTCAGAGCTGGACAGATTTCTGGAAGGAGAAGACGAGGTCAGAAGGCGTGCTATCTCTCGGCTGCGCAAATGTCCTCGGGAGATTGGGCATCATTATCAAGGAGTTTGACAAGTGGGGATCTGCAACATATATGCACCACGATTGCAAGTCTGCGGCAAGACGGTCTATCCACGAGAAGGTGAAGCAAATGCAGCAAGCGTTGCCGGATTATTTTACAGAAGGTGGTGAATATTAATGTCCATCCGACTCGATAGAATACATTCCATACGTACTACTGCTAGATGTTGTACTTGTACGAATTTCTGAGTAAGCAGGTTCCTCAATAGAGTAGAAACAGCCACAACATAAGTCAGGTTTGCCCTAGTCGCCCTTTCCCGACAGCGGTCCTCATACTGCTGGAAGTGGAAGTCGCATGAGTAGTGTTGCGCCTATTCCAAGGACCATCTTGTATGTGGCTTGCTTCGTTTCCTATCGAGGTGCCCATCATGTTCTGTATCAAGTTCTCCACGCTGTCAGCTGAAGGTAGTTGTTCCTTTCCGATTTGAGAACCGTTTATGACTGCTTGCTGAAATATTTCATCCTCCTCTAGCTGCTGAACACGCTGTCGGAAGCCACGTAATATTTCCTCAAACAGCACTAGCTGGAACGATCAGCGGACTAGCGAAACAAGGATGAAGTTCAACACACGCTTCTGTTCTTGCGGATCGCTAGGACAAATTATCAAGGGATCTTTCAAGTTATGGACTTCATCATGTTTCGGTTCATCAAGTCGAAGGTTGGCGATCCACTTTCGCTCGAAAACATCCTGATTCAATCCCGAGTCAGATAGCGACGTGTCATCGGGCCCGTATGCGGTTCCCACAGAACTTGCAGGAGAAGGAGGACGAATTACAGGAGAAGCATATGCAGGGTCGCCAGCATGAATCTGTTGAGTGTGTGGCATCAGAAACCCTGGACTATGAGTCAGAACAAAGTCGGACCCTAATAACTCGGATGCTTGCGCAAGCAAGCCAAAATAACACGGTACGCGATTTCGTTGATTAGCGTGTCTAACTAGTGTGACATTTTAAGTAAACGTGCCAGAAACTCTTTATCTTCAGTCTCGTTTCACATTTTGATCTATGCACGCACGTCCATGCCAGCCTGAACGTTATGAATGGCACAGTAGGACAAGAGCTCACATTTACATTGAATTTACATTCGTTCAATTCTTGTTTGCTGGACGCTATGCGTGACGGATCCTATCCTATCTGGGTTGTTTGGCTGAGTAATGCACACGCCACTTAAATTCTTCGCGACGCGTCTTTCCTCTCCTTCATCTCGCCCACTACCAGACTCAGTTTTTTTCTGTTTTCCTCCTGCTTCATTTCAATCTTTGAGGACCAACTTACCATGGCTTTCGTGTTCAAAAGAGGTCAGTTGCTCCTGAGTTTGGTGTACGGCAGCTGATCTGTGTGTTCCTCTGCACAGATGGGTAAGCAAACGCACGCCGAGAACATTCGTTTCAACACCATCTGACGCGTTATTCACGTGTAGTCGCAAAGAGGACGTTAAATTTGACAAGGTATAGTCCCACTAAGCTGTATAGTGCGTCGCTCACTGCCTGGGTAGATCACAGCAAGGATAAACAAGCTTTGTTATGGCCTTGACCTTAACTATGTCGAGCCGATCGAGTTAGTCGACATCTTTATCAATCTCATGTAACTAATTGCTCTGCAGGGTTGCCAAAAAAGTTATCACAGGTGTATACCAAGGCGTCACAACCGTTGAACTCGATGTGGGTGTCTATGATGTTTTGCCTTGTTCACTTATTGACCTGAGATAGAACCTTGCCGCCGAGACGGCAGCCTGTCTTACTACGAAGCATCCTGACTACGCCGTTCTCGCTGCACGTATCGCAATATCAAATCTCCATAAGGAAACCAAGAAGAACTTCTCCACTGTGGTGAAGGACCTCTACGAATACAGTATGTTTCCACATCTTTGGTGTTCGATTTGTATTTGACTTTTCATCGTCAAGTTAATCCTAAGAATGGAAAACCTGCTAGTTTGATCGCCGATGATGTATATGAGGTTGTGCAAAAGAATGCTGCTCGTCTTGATTCTGCAATCATCTATGACCGTGACTTCAGTTACAACTAGTGAGCACGATCATCAAGATGCACGATCATATTGTACTGATCCTTTTCAGCTTCGGCTTCAAGACTCTGGAGCGGTCGTACCTTCTGAGGATCAATGGCCGTGTTGCCGAACGTCCGCAACATATGATCATGCGTGTTGCTGTGGGCATTCACAAAAACGATATTGAAAGCGTGATTGAGACGTACAACCTTATGTCTGAACGATTCTTCACGCATGCGTCACCAACTCTGTTCAATGCTGGCACTCCTCATCCCCAACTCAGCTCATGCTTCTTGGTGTGTATGAAAGATGACTCCATAGAGGGTATCTACGATACCCTCAAGACTTGTGCCATGATCAGCAAGACTGCAGGTGGAATCGGCTTGAGCATTCATTGTATTCGTGCTACTGGGTGCGTTAAATTAATTCATGGTATTGTTCAATTAGTAACATGTTGCCTTATAGCTCGTACATTGCTGGAACAAACGGCTACTCGAATGGAATTGTTCCTATGCTTCGCGCATATGATGCCACGGCACGCTATGTCGATCAAGGTGGCAACAAGCGGCCGGGAGCTTTCGCGATTTACCTTGAACCATGGCACCCTGACATTTTCGATTTCCTCGACCTGAGGAAGAACCATGGTAAAGAGGAGTCGCGCGCTCGTGACTTGTTCTACGCACTGTGGATTTGTGACCTGTTGTATGTGTTCGACCGTAATCTCGTAGCCATCCTAATTTTTCCTTATCAGCATGAAACGCGTCGAATCCAATGAAAATTGGTCGCTGTTCTGCCCAAACGAAGCGCCTGGTCTTCACGAGGTTCATGGCGAGGAATTTGAGGCTCTATATGAGAAGTACGAGATAGAGGGACGCGCACATAAGGTCATTCCAGCTCAAAAGCTGTGGTATGCTATCCTTGAAGCTCAGATTGAGACTGGTGGTCCTTTTATGGTCTACAAAGATTCCGCCAACCGTACGTCGAATGACTTTGTGGCACTTTCCTTGCTCACAATCATCCGTAGGCAAATCGAACCAAAAGAACTTGGGCACCATCAAGTCGTCCAACTTGTGTACTGAAATCATAGAGTACTCGTCACCGGAGGAAACCGCCGTCTGTAACCTTGCCTCTCTCGCTCTCCCTACTTTCATCTCGAATGGCAAGTACGATTTCCAAAAACTTCATGATGTCGCGAAGGTCGTCACCCGCAACCTTAACCGTATCATCGATGTAAATTACTACCCCGTTCCGGAGGCTCGCACTTCCAACATGCGCCATCGTCCCATTGGTCTTGGTGTCCAGGGTCTCGCAGATGCTTTCATGATTCTCCGTCTACCATTCGACTCACCGGAGGCAAGGCAACTCAATCTTCAGATCTTTGAGACCATCTATCACGCTGGACTCGAGGCCAGCTGTGAGGAAGCTGAAAGGGATGGACCATACGAGACTTTCAGGGGTAGTCCCGCCGATCTCGGTCAACTGCAGTATGATCTTTGGGGTGTCACCCCCACTGACCTTTGGGATTGGACCAGTCTCAAGGAAAAGATCGCACAAACTGGATTGCGGAATTCATTGTTGGTTGCACCCATGCCAACTGCATCAACTAGTCAAATTCTTGGTTTCAATGAATGTTTCGAGCCCTATACCAGGTACGTTTGACTTCCTTGTCACGTTGTGCAAGCTGACGCGTTCGATCAGTAATATCTACACTCGTCGTGTCCTTGCTGGTGAATTCCAGGTTGTATGTCCATGGTTGCTCAGGGACCTTGTCGACCGTGGGCTCTGGAATGACGACATGAAGAACATGATCATTGCTCATAATGGCTCCGTCGCCAACATCCCCAGCATACCAAATGATATTAAAGCCATTTACAAAACCGTTTGGGAGATCTCACAGAAGAAAGTCATCGACCTCGCTGCTGACCGTGGAGCGTTCATTTGTCAGAGTCAAAGTTTGAACATCCACTTGCAGTCGCCTACTGTAGGCCAACTGACTAGTATGCACTTCTATGGCTGGAAGAAGGGCCTCAAGACTGGCATGTACTATTTGCGTACTCGTCCGGCGGCGCAAGCCGTTCAGTTCACTATCGACCAGAGCGTGCTCAAAGCAGCCAAGGTGCAACAGGGCGAATCCGGCAAGCCTGCCACTGGAATTCCTACCCCTTCCGCCTCCCCATCCCCTCTTCGCCGAGTCCCTCCACCATCTAATTCGAATGACAACGGTGTTGCGCCGAGTTCGTCGGGCCCCAGTGAAGCTACCGATGTTGACCCCGAGTACGCCGCTGCCCTTGAGCGTCAAAGGGAGCGTGAGCTCGAAGAGGCAAAAATGCTGTGCTCGCTGGAGAACAAAGAAGCCTGCCTCATGTGCTCTGGTTAACGGAGGTGGTATGTTGTTGGCGTGGTCGGTATTTATTTGCATCGTCGGAAGTTATTCAATCATGCATTCCTTGTCCTTTGTCACCCACATTTGTTCTCATTTCTCGGCACGATTGTATACCAGCTGTTGTAATTGTAATGAAATAGATGGATTTCGGTCTGTCCCCGATCTGACAATAAGGATATACACTCTAGTGACAGAAACTATAAACATACAAGGAAAACGTATAATGTAAATAACAGAGTAGCGTCCTATGCAAATGGTATATAACACAACACCAACCTCCAAAACGGCAACAATACACCCACTGACTATGAGGCCACAATTATAGTCGATTGACAGTCAGAATCGCAATGCGTCCATCTTGTGCAATGGCATGATTGATTCCTGAATGGCAAGTCAAGAATGACCACGCAGTGGGAAAGAAGCTGCTGACCTCTGTATCCTGGTTCGAGGAGGCCTCTCCGCCACTCCACATCAGCCTGCCACCACCTGCCATTCCAATGGCTGACAGATGCAGCGGCTTCGACGAGGAAATCGCGACCGATGTTATACCCGTCCGGGATTATCATATGGTTTTTAGTGGAGTCCTGCCAGAAATAAATATGGTTCCTAAGTTCTACTCGCGTTCTACTCACCATTTCCTTGGAGACACTGGGAATGGAGTATCAGTAGTCGCAAATAGAAATGAGGAGTTTGGCGCTTACGCCAAAAACCATGCTCCCGTATCAATGTCTGAGCCATTCTGCTTCCAAGCGCGGAAGTGGTTTCCTCCTAAACACCGAATCACGAAAGATTTTACGAAACGTGGAGGAAGACGAACCTGCTATACTTTCCCAACATGTTCCCCACTTAGGGAAGTAGTATTGCCTTGCTAGAATATGCTCAGATTTCTTGCTATCGCCGTCACCGAGGTCTGCCTTGTGGACATGACCATAATGAAGTCCTAAACACTCCTCGGAAAACCCAATGGACCTTGCAAGGCACATCAATGGGGCTCGAGCATGAAGTTACGGGTGGCCCACTTGTAATACAGACGGAAGCCAGCATCCGTCAAAATAAAGGGATCTGACCGGTTAGATATGATGACATTTAACGGTTCCCCGTATCTGGGAGTCGTGAACTGCAAGCAAACTTGAACGTGACTGGGATCGTATACGTTCACGATGTACTTACGTCTAGAAACTGTCCACCATTAAGACGTGGATCGGTCCAACCAATCTCAGCTTTAGGAAGTTCTAATGTAGTCCCAAATATGTATTGCAGGGTATCCATGAAACGGGTGGGGAGTGCCAGCGCAGAGGTGGCCAAAGCCAGAAGAATGACGCCGGACTTGACCATAACGAGAAATATTTAGTCTTGAGAAAGACTTGTTCAAGGTGGTCCTGGTAAGCGCAGCAGAGATTCATACTCGTGTATCGATGCGAGCTAATGCGGTGAGCATGGCAACCACGTGAGTGCTATGGCTGTGATTGGCGCTTCTAAGTTTCCTTCGCCAATCACGTCGTCAATATTCCACATCATGTCCAGCACTGAGAGGACTGATTTTGAAGAACACATCACCGATGGTTCTATCGTAAATGATCACAGTGAATTCGATGACGACGATGCCGATGCCGATACTGCTTCTCAGCGCTCAATATCTCTTTCCTCTCCTCCACATTCGCCAGGACACGACCGCAATGCTGCTCTACTCGCTCAGGATTTTTTTGCTAGACGTGGATCACAGGATGACTCTTTAGACATTGATTTCAACTCAGAAATGGACGATGTAAGCGACTCTTTCAGCGAGAGGAACGCTCGGCGTGCCAGTTCGAATACATCTGCGGCTCCTTCAAGTTCTGTAGCTCTGTTTGACGAACCGAAATTCAACACCCCACATGCTATGACTTATCCGCCAACACTTTCATCAGGTGCAACGGACACAGATTCATTCACTTCTGCAGCTTCTTCGTATTCGAAGAAAGCACGGCCGGAGTCTATGTTGCTACAACCTCCGGAAGGCCCATTAGTCCTAGGCATTGCACTCATAGACTTCAATCATCTGGTATGATGATTAAACTTACCTGCATTACCTTCGAAGCTCATGTAACTTAGGTTGGTCCGAAGATCGAGTTCTGCCATGGCGACATTTTCGAAGATGAAGAGATCTTCAAGATACTTCCCTTCCTGGCCCTTCCAGACGGTGCACATATGGTAAGCACAACGAAGCGTGTGCACAAAATTGCTCTCATAAATACCCTCATGCAGTCTCTAGAAGATTATTCTTACTTTCATCTTGTTCCAAATGCTCCAATACCTACCACCATCTTTGGCATCTCGTGCGGATTATTCTAAATCGTTATATGCGTGTCGGGCCCTAACTTTTGGTCTACAGATGCAATCGCCAAATACCAGCCTCTGTATTACTTGTTAAAGATGTGGATGTAACTCGGTCAATTGTTCAAAAGGCTGTCGTGGTCCTGGCATCGAAGCCAGTCTTTGGCCCCATTCGGTTGGTCTGCAATGCCACGCACATACCCTTTGACTATATGACTCGTTAGGGATCGCTTGGGTGTGGTTACACGTGCACTGTTCGAGCAACGGTGAGCTTGAAAGTCGCCTCGATGAACCAAGTCTAACGTTGCAATCATAAGCGACTTCTCGGATACCAGTATTCTGGTAGATTTCGGCGCGTCGCTGGAAATCTCCCTTCGTACACAGCTAACCGAAAGCGGATTATATATTGGTGTGTCGGGAGAGCTCGTCAAGACGATTTAAGCACATCTGATCTCTTTGTATTTATGCAGGCACAAGCATGTGAGTTGCGTAGTACTAACCATCCTGAGAAGCTGACATGGGTAGCCGGGAGTTTGTCCACACCTTCCGCCACCGCACGCTTATTCTATTGAAAGCCCTCATGTGTCAGAAGAAGGTTTGTTATAAACATTGAAAACGCGGTCCATATTGAATAAATTCTAGATTATGTTCTTCGGTCACCCAGTGGAACGATTGTGCACTTACCAGTACTCGCTCATATCATTGATCCCTGGTAATGATTTATATATTTTTCTTTCTTGATCCCCGAATTCATATTCAGGCTTATTACAAACGCTGGAGGATTCCGGATCCCCGCCTCTCGCAGCACGCGCACCCACACTTTCATGCCCACAATCGTTACAAACTTCAGACCGCAAAAGTATGATGGCATACATGGGTCTACCGCTAGATATTTTCGGCAAGGTATGCTCTGCGCTGCACAATAATGTGCAAAGCTGACCATGTGGTTCAGGATGCGTTCTTCCAACCGTACTTGCCCTTGCAACAGTTGGACCTTTTAAAGGATTCACAAGGCTGGCTATGCGGGAGTACGAACACCATCGTGACTCAGCAGAAGGAGGTTGAGTTGTTCATCAATGTTGGTCTTCAGATGCCATCGAAGCGACTCGATGCTCACCTTTGCTTTCCAGACGGAAACAGCCACACTAGAGTTTCGAAATCCTAGGTTGGAGCGGCTAATGGGCTTGACAGCTGCCGACCGAAAATGGATGGATGAGATCGTTCGAGATGTCAATGATGCTTGGGACGATGCAGATCCAATGAAGCCTACCATGCAGTGTGTCACTTTGTGGAATTGCCCGGTTCCGGTTCTCATATGTTTGACAGCTTCAAAGGCAGTGATGATTACTTGCGAGCTAAGGTTGCGTTAGCTTATGTGTCAGATGCGATTTGACTTATATTCTGCAGTTCGAAGAGTACGTTTCCGCTGCACTCGCATCTGTTCGATATAGAGAGTTCCTTGCAAAAGGGAAAGTGAACAATGTGATCATTACTGGAACAGGTAAGTGTCGAGCGTGTACAACAACAATCAACACTCACAACGTTCGTGCAGGAGGGGATGATAACTCGATCGACGACTTCAATCCACTTTGGATCGCCGAGTTCACCAAGACGAATGCATATGATGTGTGGCAAAGGTCTACAGACCCTATGCTCTTCGACATTGTCGAACCACGGTTGGACAACTTGTTCCAACGATTCTCTCAAACACTTAGTTTTACCCCGACAGTCACCCGTGCAACGAGAAGCCCTCTGTCGTTGGAGACATTGGAATACGATTATCCGAAGGACTCCAAGAACTGAAACTAGAGCAACAACTAGCTCCGACACGAGATGCCATTTCACGTACCATCACCGCTAGCTCAACGAATTTCTTCAAAGCAGTCGAAGGCGTCCGTGGGCGGTGGCAGCAACAGCGCACCACCAGCTCTGCTTCATTCAGCTCCGATGTTGCGAGCAGCATGTACGAGACCCCAGTGGAGGTTTCAAAACTGGAAGCGGAACTGCCTTCGTCTCCCGTTTCTGAGGGGAGCAAGCCTACTTGTGATATCAGCAGACAGACGTCGAGAGATTCCGTGCTAGGTACGCTTACGCGGCCCGTAAGTGTTGCCCAAGCCGCCTCAGAAGCAAAGGCAGCGTTGGGAAACTGGGGTGCAGGTCTACAGTCTTTCTGGTCCGGCCGCGCTTCACGGTTTTCCATGTCTCGCTCGAGCATTGCGAGTGTAGCATCTACAGATTCGTTATCAAACTCGGGCACAGCACAACTTCCAACATCACCGATATCGCCGCGCCCGAGCGTGGGTACTGTGGAGGAGGAATCGGAACATGATTTGGATCACAAGGGATATGAGTCGCAAGAGCCAGGTGGGATCGCTCTTTGAACTGGTTTTGGACCTCATCACACATAGACCTATGTACTTCATTGCATCGCAGTTACAGTTCGCGCAATGTTTGTAATTAACATGAAGCAAAGATGCAATCATGCATCATGAGCCTAACTCATCTATCACGGTGAAGATAGTAGACCTCCCGAGCTCTTTTCCGACTAGAGGCCTGTACCATTTTCTTTTATAGTTGGTGTTTCTACTTTGGTGGCTGTTTTACCCGCTTAACATCTTCACATTTGTATATTTCATTGTTACATAATCTTACCAACCGAACTTGAAGACGCATATCGGACATTCGGACGGAGTAAAAGCGATAGCACTACTTAACTGTGATGGCATCAGCTGCTGTACGAGCACAAGTTGCAGCCAAATGGCAAGAATCTTTCAACCGCCTTAATCGCAACGAGCCAGGAATATCTGGTTTAATGACTTTTAGCGAGGTATGTCATTACAAGTAATATGTATAAATATGCTTTAACTTCGTGTTCAGGCATGGACTCTGGCAATAGAGTTTCTTAAACCGCGAGATTTGAGCGACCCTACGCCACACAAGCAATATGGTTCGTAAATTTGAGCAATCCACTGTATGATTACTGAATCTCGATCAGACCTGAATAAAGTGAGAGCGGCATTTGGCGTTGTCGGCGAGTGCAGGAGGTTGCCTGTCATGATGGAGGTTTTCCTTGGTAAGACTGCTAATTTATGATGTCGCATCTTTTCTGACGGATGGAGAGGACATGCGGAAGAGTCAACACTTGATCACTCGAGAAGTTGAGGCATATATGACGCTTTATGAGGTCAAAGTTTCTGCACCCCTGCAATTTGTCGTGTCGCTCAATGCTTCATTGCAGAGTAACTCCGATCCAGAAGCAATACGCTCGCTTGTATATCGTTTGGTCGAGTGGTACAGCGCGTGGAAACCAACTGCAGAGTACGTACCATGCAACTTACCAAGGCTAATATGTATTTGATGTAACTTAGTCTGGGACCAACAATGATATCCGCCTATACTCTTGCGTTCCAAACTCACGTTTTTTCTGTCCTTCCTCCATCTTTTGCTCGGGGAATTAAGGCTGTTGTTTCAGCCACACTGCAACGTACTATATCCCAGTCGCCGGACCCTCAAGACCGCGTCCTGTGGCAAGCCTTTGATACTCTTAGCCTCATCGATCGCTATGAAACCCTTATCGCAAGTATAGGATACGAATTCATCGAATCGTATGTGGAAGAAACGTGCTCGGGAAAGTGGTCAGAACCTGTACTTGCGACCCTTCGGGCCTGGATGGTCGACAAGATTGTGCCATGGATGCTGTATCCGTTTGCAAGAGGAGCAACCAATGGTGATTTATAATTCGGTTATCCCAGCTTTTGACTCACAAATCACTTAGCGGATGAGGCTAAAATAATGATGCAAGGCGTAGGGTCAAGGTTTGATTTCCACATGCATAAGACGCTTTGCAACCTAAGGTGAGATTATTTCAGCCTTGAGTTGCTAAATTTTCATTTGCAGGACGAAGGAAATCTTTGACATTATCGTCGATTTCCCGGATTCTGCGGGCGCTCTCCAGGACCTAAAGGTTGGTATGAATGTTGTGGTCAATATATTCTTAATATTCTGTTTTATATGCAGGAGTGCTTGGCACGTGTCGACCAACGTGCGGACCTCGTACAGGCACTACGGCAAGCGTACGTCGTCGTCCATCATTGTCAACTGCAGTAATGACTGATTGTAATTTTCAGTAACAATAAACGACTCCTTCACCCGGGCGCAGATACGAAAGATATTCTGACGCATTATGTCTCGACGATCAAGTGTCTCAGAATCGTCGATCCTCCTGGAGTACTCTTATTTAAAGTGGCCGATCCCACAAGAAGGTATCTCCGGTGCGTACACGCAAAGTTGGATTCTGGAGCAGCCGATAACATCTGCATGTCTGGTCAGAGATCGGCCTGACACCATACGGTGCATAGTAGCAAGCTTGGTTGGAGACGGCGAGAGTGGGGACTCGCTTGTCGACGATAACGATCCCATTCAGCCCCTTCAACAACCCGAGATGGAGAACTACTCTGATCCTGAGTGGAATCCTGAACCCATTGATGCCGGGCCGGATTTTCGTGCGAGCAAGTCCAGCGACGTTATCAGTACCATAGTCAGTATATATGATACGAAGGACCTGTTCGTCAAGGAACTGCAAGTACTATTGGCACAGCGCCTGTTGGCGGCGAAGGATGGAAATTTCGACCGTGAGGTCAGTCCCAAGTTCCTGACTATGGTAAATATACTTAAGAAGGTCCATGCAGCGTCGTAATGTCGAGATTTTAAAGATTAGATTTGGCGAAGCTGCGTTGCAGGTCTGTGAAGTCATGCTGCGAGATATGACAGATTCGCGTCGCATAGACCAACATGTGCAATCGCAGAAAGCGGTAAGTTGTTATATGCATGACAATGTGCGGAGCCACTATTTGAAGCACAGAGTTCCATGCATCCTACGATCATATCTCGACATTTCTGGCCCGCACTTGAGTCCAGTGATATGGTCATGCCCGGGCAATTTCAGATGTATGTCCTTTTCCTGTAACTGCTGCTACTTCTGAACCAGTGTAGCCTGCAAGAGCAATATGCCAAAGAGTTCTCTGTGTTCAAACCTGATAAGGTCCTCCGTTGGTTACCACATCTTGGCCGGGTTCATCTACAACTCGAACTCGAAGATAGGACATTGGAGGCCGACGTACCTCCTCTGGAAGCGGCATTCATTGAACTCTTTTCCGAGAAGGGTAAGTGAACATTCAAAGCCGCATGACGCCACTAACTCTGCAATAGACGTATGGACGATAGACGAACTAGTCCTCCGATCCGGCTCCGTCAACCGAAATGCAGCTGTCAAAGCCCTTGCTACTTGGGTAGACATGCATGTTCTGAAAGAAGACTCAGAGGGTGTTTTCCGGCTTCTTAGTGTTGCCGAGGGTCCTACACCAAGAAGTAGACCACAAGCACCTAAGCCTGGTTCGTTCATCTTTCAACGTAGTATATCCTTGCTACTTATTGTAATCAACAGCAGAAACGGGGGAGTTACCACCGGTAATGAGCGTGCAGCAGCAGCAGGCCGAACAAATGAGAATGTACTGGAAGGTACGTTTTGTTGTCGTTTGCACTTCTCGCAGTGGATCTTACTGCAAAATGGTACAAAGTTCATCGAGGGCATGCTTACAAATCTGGGTTCGCTGCCGCTGGATCGAATACAATCGATGCTCAAGTTTGCACCTGGCTACGATCGCACTGCAGAACAACTTGGGAGTTTCATGGAAGCTGCTCGAAGAGAAGGGTTGGTCAATGTCAAGGATGGCATGTGGAGACTTGGGAAGTAATGATTTTCCTCATCGGAAATGTAGGTGATCCTCCACCATAACTGGCTACATAACGTTACCTCACGAAGCAATGCGTCGATTACGGACTACCCGGGAGTGCAGCACATGAACCAGCCGGTTGGATGTTCCTGTTGCTAGACAAGTTTATTGAGTTCAGTGACGGTACAGTGTGTTACCCAGAGTATATACATGTGCACGATCATGACGGAAGGAAGGCGAGAATGTAAGGGACAAAGATATACCCGATACATCCGTGCCTTCGATACTATTGCAGAAAGATCTAAAACATACGCAGATGTAGGAGTCGACATCACAAGGTTAAAAATTGCGTTGGTGCATAGTACGCACTGGATGTCCCAGGTCCTGGTTTCCCCTATGTAGTAGACGGTAGACCGAACAAAAGGAAGACAGTCGCTCCTAAGGCTACTAAGCCAGTCCTAGTAGCGTTGTCAAAGATGCCAACTTTGTGGCGCTGTCACACATGATGCATTGAGACTATGTACATACACCAAAAGCCTTGGGATTCGAGTTCAACGTTCAACGTTCAGCGACGAGTCCAAACTTTGATGGGCCTACATATTATACTTATAGCCTACATATTTCAATCAAGAGTAAACATATGCAAATACGTTGTGTCCAAATCAAGAAGACGTTCAACCCATACTAATATACAGTATAGTGACATACTAGGACAGATCGCCATCCGACATCAACTACGCCGCTGCTCATGTAGACCCGGGTCTGTAGATCCAGATAGGAATGGGTGGTCACATTTGCTTTCCCTGTAAGTTCAAATAAGTATTATTTTTTTCGCCGAATCAGATGCCGCTTGAAAATGACTACTTATTCGCGTACTTGATATCTCGTATGAACAGTCAGCCCAAGCGTCTATATACAATCATCCAAACCATGGTCGCGTCATATCATCGAGGTGATGTCGATTACCCTCCCCTCGATGGATCTCTGTCCCTCCCTCAATTGGTTGAATTCAATGCGCAACATAACTCAGACATCACTTTCTTTGTCTATGACAAACCTGACAGCAATGACCTGGTCTCTATTTCTCACTCAGACTTCTATCGAGCTTGTCATCGGGCCGCCCAGGAAATTAGGCCAGCCTCCGCAGGTGCAGACAAAGAAGTGGTCGTTCTCATCGCGAACTCCGACACTCTTCTTTATCAGACAGTATTCATGGGCATAATCTTCGCTGGGCTAGTTGTGTGTATATACATTTGCTGAATGATTGGGTTTCTGATTACTGTTATTTCAAGCCATTCCTCATGTCCCCTCGTAATTCGGCGGCGGCAGTCATGAGCATGATGCAGAAAACAAAATGCCGTCGTTTAATCACGACTCGGCTCTCGCTCGCTTCCCTAATCGACGGAGTCGAAGCCGGTCTTATGTCTGCCACCCAAACAAGCCAGCTGCAGATTGATGAGATTCCGGCGCTGAAACACCTGTACCCCTCACTCGTTAGTGGTACTCCCAACGAGGCTATTGTCCCGTACCCTTCCCTAGGTTCGCCGTCGTCTGATAACGATGTATTATTCTACCTGCACTCTTCTGGCAGCACTGGCTTCCCCAAACCTATTCCAATAAGTAACTTGACTGCCATCCACTGGTGCCTAACGCGTGAGTCGGTAAAATAATCTGCACAGCGAACAATGCTAAGATAGAGTACCGTTAGCATCTATCCTCGACCTCGTTAACCTGCCCACTCCTATCCGCATCGACGCTGCGCCTTTGCCATCATTTCATACCTTTGGTATATATTTTCAGCTGCTTGCCCCTATCGCCGCCCTGAGCAGTGTGTCTATTTACCCGCCTACATCCTTCCTCGTACCCAACTCGCACAACATCTTGGACTCTGTGCTCAAGACGAAACTGAACACTTTGATGGTTGTGCCTGCCTTTCTGGAACAATGGGCATTTTCACCGAGTGCTGTCGATGTTCTGGAGACCTCGAATATGTTGTAAGTTTGTCATTGATGCTGCGACAAGGAATCACTGGCGTTGATCCCAATGCAGATCTATGGTGGCGGTTCTCTCGCGCCTAAGATAGGAAATACCCTAATGAATGCAGGGGTCAAACTTTCTTGTAACTACGGAGCTACAGAATTTGGTACCAGCACTCATTTTATCCGAAATTCGGTCGAACAAAAGTTTTGGGACTGGGTGCGATTTGGACCAAATTCCAAGATCAGATGGGCTCCACAGGACGATGGTACATATGAATGTCAAGTTTTGGTGCGTCTATGAGTCAATCTTTGAACACGCGTCAAACACTTTCTTGCAGACAACCCCGACGCATCAAGTGTCAGTAGAGAATCTTCCGGACGTCAAGGGTTATGCTACTTCAGATGTATTTATCAAGCACCCGACCATAGAGGGTTTGTGGAAGATGTACGACGGAAATTTGTGTTATTCTTATTCATGTTCTCTGACATTTTCCTTGTAGCGTAGGAAGGATTGACGACGTTTTGATACTCTCGTCCGGGGAGAAGACAGTACCAGCTCCCATGGAGAGCATCATCTGCGCCAACCCCTACGTAACCGGCGCCGTCATCTTTGGTCGTGGACGCAATCAAGTTGGGATCCTTATAGAGCCACGGGCAGGGTGTGAAATTGACGTCGATGACGAAAAACAACTCGCTGAGTTTAGGAACCGAGTGTGGTAAGTCCCCTAAAAGATCGCATGCTACTGTTGCGTCTGAAGAAGTTCTTGAAGGCCGGACATAGAGGAAGCGAATAAGGAGGCTCCTGCCTTCAGCAGGATCTTCAAAGAGATGATTCTTGTGACACACAGTGAGAAGCCCATGCTTCGAGCTGGAAAAGGGACCGTCATCAAGAAAGCAACCACCAAGCTGTATGAGGAGGAAATCAATGCCCTGTGAGCATGGTACCCATTCGTCATTCTGTTAACTAGAATTCATGGGCGACAGATATGAAAAGGTGGAGGGCAGCACTAGAGCAGGTATCGATATACCTTTGCCTACAAGCTGGACTGCGGAAGATGTTGAGGGATGGCTCAAGGTTCACGCTGCTGCTGTGAATGCCGACAAGGAAGTTGATCCTGATGCGGACCTTTTTACTCAGGGCTTTGACAGGTGGGTCGAGACTGACAAAGGCTAGTGCTCTGCTTACTCCGTACATCTAGTCTCTCTGCGACATTTCTCAAAAACCGCATTATCGGCTCTCTCAGCTCATCTTCAGATCGCGACCTTCAGGCATCAGCATTACGGATTGACCAGAACATCATATTTTCAAGTCCTTCAATTCCCCGGCTTGCGAGGAGCGTCATTAATGCAGTATCGCAGCGGAATGATACAATTGCTGTCGACGCCAAGGCTGATATCGAGAACATGATCGAGAGGTATTCAGTCGGATTAGGGAACTCTGTCACAGAGGTCGACACCACTTTAGTTAATGGGTATAGCCAAAGTGACCATGTGGTTGCCCTGACCGGGTCTGTGGGTTGTTTTGCCTCATACCTGCTTGCAGATCTACTCCAGCGCGAGGACGTGTCTATGGTATATACCTTCAATCCCCCGTCAAAGGGGGCATCCATACAACAACGACAGGAAAATTCGTTCAAAGATCGCGGTTTAGATTCTACCGTGCTTCAATCCGACAAACTAATGTATGTAGAAACTGATACATCCGATGACCACCTAGGTCTGGATAAGGAGCTATATCAGAAGGTTTGCGTCACTTCCAGTGTCACTGAATTGACTAAAGATAGTGTAGATCTGCACGTCTGTCACTGTCATCATTCACAGCGCTTGGCGACTCGACTATAACCTGGCGCTCTCGTCATTTGACACTGATGTGCGGGGAATGCGGAATCTTATAGACTTGGCACTATCTTCTCCGCGTCATCCAAAGCCACGTTTTATGTTCGCATCTTCCATCTCATCTGCTCAAAGTTGGGACAAAGCGAAAGGACCATTCCCTGAAGAAGTGGAATACGACGCCGAGGTTGCAGTCGGTCTTGGCTATGGCGAGAGCAAATATGTTGCGGAAAGGGTAAGTCACAAGCTACTTTTGGACGCATGAGTTCTACCAATACTGTTTCCATCAAGGTTCTCGTCAACAGCAAGTTACCGGCATCATCATTCCGAATGGGACAAGTATCAGGAGGACCCCCGCGAGGAGCTTGGACCACGAAAGGCTGGCTACCGATCATCGTCAAATCGAGTGTTAGTCTAGGCGCACTTCCGGAAGCTAAAGAAGTAAGTCCATTACTATCGAGGGTATCTATTCGTGACATGTGCATTTTAGTTTGTGTCTTGGATCCCTCCACAAGCCGCATCAAATGCTTTTCTTGATGTAGCTTTCGCGGAAGAAGAACCTCCCATCGCGGTGAATCTAGTGCATCCGAGACCGACTGCATGGAAGACGTTGATGCAGCCCATTGCGGACGCCCTGGTTGAGCGTAAAGTAACAAGTTACCCGCTACCTCTTGTGCCATTCTCAGAGTGGCTCGAAAAGCTCGAATCAAGTGCCAAGGACTTGAGCCAAGAGAACATGGAACGCATCGTACGTGTATCTCGATAGCTGGCCAGAACGTTTCCAATATATTCTTCGATTACAGCCTGCTATCAAGCTTCTCAACTTCATGCGTTCCATGACTCAATCAGACATTGCGATCAGGGCGTCCGGAAAGATAGGCTCCGAAGCGGGTGGCATGACTTTATTCACCACTGTCGTAGCGGAACGCGTTAGTCCAACGATGAAGGAACTGAAGTCGCTGTCTTCGGCAGATGCTGCACAGTGGGTGGATTATTGGGAGGCAATGGGGATGTTTCAATGAACATTTGAGTAAGTCTTGATGTTATGACGCGAGGTATGAGGTGATTGTGCTAGAAAATGAATGCATGATGCCCGAAGATCACTCGCACGCTTCGTTCTTTTAGAACCTGCTGACCGTTGATACTTACTTGATCAGTACTCGTAGTAAAGATGAAGCTAGAAGCATACACGCACCAAGCCAAGCCGAAGACTTAGACAAAGGCGATTTGTCAAACAGTTGAAAGCCAAAGTTCTTTTGCAGTCGCTACTAAGAGAAAACAGTCAGATTTTCATCAAGGAGCCAGTACCGACGACTCTCCAACAAGTGCATGATACCGAGTTCTATCTGAACAGGATACACTGTCTCGCATAAAGCATCAATTTGAGGCGTAGAGCTTAATTAAGGCTGCACACTGACGCTACTAGTAAACTGCGTTCTAGTGAGATTCTGGGCGAAAAATATGAATATGTATGAAAGGGAACTGACGGCAAGTGGCACGTGAGGAACGCGTAACGCGTCGCCATAGTAGGCCAACATCAAACTTCTTGTTGACATGCGAAAATCGTGGGTCTTTTGCTGATGTAAAATAGCAGACTCATGGGTCGGTGCTTTGCGGAAGGAATGTTTTTACGGCAGAAGAGTTCTTACTAAAAATCTTTAGCACGCCTAAAGAAACCATATAAAAGCAGGTGGCTCGTATCTCGATCCTTAGCCATTGCCCAACCAACTCTCACTTTTCTTCTCTATCTGCTTGCTCATGATGACCCACAACGAGCTATGGTTAACTTATCACCAAGCATCACGCTGCAACAAGCCAGCGACCACTCAGTTGGTGGAACTTGAGTTTCAGAATGAGAAGTTAACTGACTTGGAAGATGTGCTCGAGCATTTATTCCGTCAGGGATTCGTCGAGGCCCAGCATCGGTCGCTGTCATATTGGGAGAACCACAGCGGGCAGCGTCTCAACCCAAGTGATGCCCTGGAAGAACTGCTGACAGAAGGTGCAGGCAAATGCCCCCAGTCTGCTCTTAGGCTGGTCATCGGTGAGTAATTAGTTTTTGACGCGAATATTGGTCCTTACCCCGGGAAGCCGATTGTCCACCTCATTTGTGGTTCAGTTATGTTTACACTCACAAGAATGTGACGCCCGCCGTGACGCAGCGCGTTAAATTTTGCCATGCCCAGGAGGCAAAGCTCGAAATAATAGCCCACCTCACCAACCACATTTTCCGTAATGATTATCTCCCCGCACGATATCGGACGGTTGTGACATGGCAAGGTACTTGTGGAAGGAAGATAGAAGAACACGAAAAGCTCGATGCTCTGCTTACCGCAGGAGAGGGTCTCTCTGAAACTTCGCCCCTGCGTCTCATTATAGGTAAAACTCGTAGTTGCCAGTTTTCCTAAGGTTTTCGCTAACGGTGTCATAGATGCCACCCGCACGCATGCCAAAACATGTCATGCAACTGGTCACTAGGAACGAGAGTTGGTGACCATTTTATGGAGGGAGTCGGGCTGGTATATATTGCTCCTTATCGTGCTCTGGAAAGCACTGTGACTTTGAGCTATGATTGGTAGTTGCGGGTGTTTTAACGTTGAATGCCAGATTGTGAACTACCCGTCCGAGTTGCACGAAGGACTGCCAGTGATCACGGGCAAATTGATAGTCCTGCACAATTAGAAGCGTTAAAACGTTGAGGATGTTGAGCGGAACGTCTTCGTTGGCAATCACTGCGTACCACTGATGTACAGTTCTTAGTCATCCATCCAGTTTCGAACGGGTTAGGGCCGGCGTGTACGTGCTTCTTGCCGTAAGCCATCTCTTTCACAGGCCCCTTGCAGGTAGTCCATCATCATCCCGGTTATCTTCCTTTCGTTACATTCACGACAGTGGAGTAATTTATCCGAGGTTGTGCCACGCTCAGCTATGGCGAAGAGGCATTACTCGGCTCTATCGCAGCCCACCCTCTCGATGAGCGAGCTGATATGCAAAACGCTCGATCATGATGCTACAGACATGTTAATCGACAAGTGGCTTGAGCACCGCAATGACGCGTATTGGGAATGGTTTCAAGGTGTCAGAGAGCGAAAGCATGCCGCAAACACTCTCAGACGCCAAGTCCTCGTCTGGAATAAAGGAGATTTTCTTCCAGAAAACATCTTCTGTCGTACAGTCGACACCGGTCGTCTGATTCCTCTGGATCGTACCTGGTCGACACATGTATATCATCACAGGTCAATGCAAGACCGAAAATTGTCCATGATGCCTGTTGTATTTACTATGGTAAGGACTTAGCTGCTAGATCTTGATTAATGTCACTGAGGATAATCTTAGCTGCCTGAGCTGATGATGCTCAGAGGGATGCACGACATTGGCTGTGACGATGTATACATCATTGTTACAGACATGAAACGCCAAGAGATGGACGATGTAACAGAATACTTCAACCTTGTTTGTCGACATGCATTCGGGCGCACGTGTAAACCTAGCGTGGAGAACGAGATCCAGTTCAATCGTTTGTGACCATCAATCCGTTACCAGTCTGCATGTTGACATTGATTTATGGGTCCTAGATATGCGTTTGAGCCATACTCTCCTCAAACAACGACGCACACCATGTTTTCCTCAAATTGATATCGCTTTCCGAGCCATTCTCCACGAGAAACGACCTCCCTTCATCATATTATTCTCCCATCAGACCACTTCCTATTCCCAAATTTTATTCACACACCCACTATTCGTTCCATCAGAAGAAATATTTTTTGACTTTCCTAGTGGTTGTCCCAACCCGTGCTGTAACGACGACTGCGAAATGATACGCTTTCCTCGTCGTGGCATTGAAGGTGCAGTAGTATTGTCGATAAAACGCGGTCGTCGAAATGGGAGGAAGGTGAGATCTCGGGAGATGTGCAACTGGATCGACTGCAGCATTTGTTTCAACGAAGAAACATCGCAGTACGCCGAGAGTAGTGAAGGATCGCAGAGCAGCGCCGACAGTGGGGATACTCCGAACAATAATGGACTTGTGTGTAGCAAGTGCCGGTTGGTGAAGTACTGTTCTCCTGAACATCAAAAAAAGGACTGGGAAGAGCATCGCCGGGTATGCGCTAAGTCAGCTGCTATCATCTGACTGTACCTCGTGGACAAGCTCTCGATTTTTTCTTCATCGGAAGACGTTAATATTCTTGCTGTTGTTGTACTGTGGTCTACTGCATTTTTATTGTACGCCGGTCATTATTTTTCATTGTCTGCATCTTGTTGTAATTGCCATCACTGATGTTGTTTATCGATTATTCAATATTATATTTGGGTCAAGTTGGACTTTCTGCGAATTTAAACTTCCCACCGTGACCATTGCCGGATCCAGAAATCAACCTATATGTCCATCCGTTACCTTACCGCGCAGCTGGCCCAACAGGTGCATAGAACGTTCAACATTATCGTTGCGTATTAACTACGAGCTCATCCGAGTAACGGACAGATTGATGAGGAGCTTATGAATGCTGTTGGGGCGTTCAGTTTGGATCAGGCACGGGGCTTCAGTCCTGTATCAGCATACGATACTCAAGCATGACCCGTGTTGCAGTTGATGGAGCTGGCTGGGTTAGCCTGCGCCCAAACGCTATCTACAGTGTACAGCAAGGAAAAGTATCCGAAAGTCTTGGTATGTTGTGGACCAGGAAACCAAGGAGGAGATGGATTGGTTGCGGCTAGACATCTTGGTATGCTCTCAGAGTGACCCACTCCTTGTTCCTGTGCTGATTTTTCTTAGGGATGTTTGGTTACAAGCCAACGATATACATGCCCAAGGTAAGTCACATCCACCTAGTGAAGTAACAGTCCCGAAATGTAACCCCTAACAGCCAGGCTCAAAAGACATCTATAGGGTTAGTCCACATCGTGAAGTGTTGTTCTCTATTTGATACAGCATCTTAACGGGACTGGTAGCGCCTGCAAAAACAATGCATTAATATGGACATCCCCATCGTTCCACCTGCAACATCTGCTGAGGAGCTACCTCGCCTCCTCCAGTCCTCGAACCTTATTCTGGACGCCATTTTTGGGTTTTCGTTCAAACCGCCAGTGCGAGCACCGTTTGACGATGCACTGAAGCTTATATCTGCATCCGGGCTCCCGATTGTCTCGGTCGATATTCCAAGTGGATGGGATGTCGAACTCGGAAATGCAGAAGGCGTCGGGCTGAATCCTGACGTCCTGATCAGTTTGACAGCACCAAAGGTAGGAGCGAAATACTTCAAGGGAAGGCATTTCCTCGGAGGGCGTTTCGTGCCAAAGTAAGTGTTGAAAAGTTAAATGCTGGAATGATGTCCATACTTGCTGTCAGGGCAATGCAGGAGAAGTTCCAGCTCAACCTTCCTGAGTATCCTGGATTCGATCAGATTGTGGAACTACCGAGGAACTATAGAATGTAGCTTTATCTATGGTATTATGACATGGGTAGGAGTGATATGACGGTTACACCGTCAAATAAAAACGACGCCGCTCCTCACTGCATTTGAATTTAATCTTCCTCTTGCCAGCTTCCTACGATATTTACATAATGGCTTCAACTCGTCGAGAGCTTCATGGGTATACAACAATGATAGCGGATACCACAGTATGAAGTTTGACGACTCAATGATTCCTATGAGTGTACATATGTCAGTACAGTACATAAGTTGAACCATGCTCTTGATTTTTGAAAGTATTTTTTGTATCTTTGTGTTACCTTTGTGTGTTAGCGTTTGGTTCCCGTTTGTCGCAGTCGGACTGGCGTTGGGAGACTAACCGTTCGCTATTACTTTGCAAGTCGTCGAAACTGTATGGTCCCCCTAGTGCGAGCTTTATACGTTTCGGAAACCTCGCGGTCTAGTGAAACTGCTACATACGTGACGGAACTAAATGGTAGTTGGGTGATTGGGTCGTGAGTTTTTGGTTATATCTAGTTGTGTGCTCATTGCGAAGGCGAGCCACGATCATTCTTTAGAATTCCTCAAGGAGGTATGCATGTTGCTTTCCGAAGGTCGTTTTATGGTAACAAGACATCTCGCCAGGTTATACATTGGGGCAGATCGTGGAAGCTTGCACTCGATTTCAATCGGAGACAGTACATAAAGATCCCATCCACGTAACCGCCCATTTTCTTCGCGCGACGAATGTTGGGCCTGCGGAAGTGCGCGTTAGTGTCCAGAAGATAGGCAAAAATTTTACAAATCTTTTAGCGGATCTCGTCCAGGGAGTGAGTGACACACCCGCTCTCCGCGATAGTCGTGTGGTTGATCGTGTGAGCAGGGGGACACCAGACTGACATCCCATCTTATTTTTGGTGATCTTACTCCTGTGCCGGGCGAAATTCCTCGCAGTTTAGCAGCACCATCTCCATATGCTCGACGCCTACCCCTGCACGATCATCCATCTGCAGCCATCCGAGATAGAATGAGGCATGTCTGGAGGTTCCACTCTCTTCTGAGTTGGTCCATGGACCACACTATTTTGGCGTGCAATGCTATGCGTAGCCAGACCCGAGTTGATACTGAAATCATAGGCGGAGGAGGCGTCGAATGGGGTGCATGGTGTGAGCTAACCAGACCAGAAGATGAAATAAAGCCTTCATCTATTCCATTTTTCGGGGACATGTTTCTCAATATCCCTTCCCTCCTACCTGACTCAGAGCCAGCTAGTCACGGAACATTAGATTGGTTCGTTCGGCCCTGTATTCTAGTCACGTAGCGTTGACTCCCTTTTCTAGTTGGTTCCCGACCGTGACCATGACAGTCGAATTCAAGGCCCGTATTCCCTCATCTCAGGATTATGCTTCTCGAACGGTCGGCTTATATAGCGAATCACGTTTTTTGACTGATCCCCACGGAAGACATAATGCTCGCGTTGAAGTCTGGACTGCCCCTTCTGCAATTGGCCAGGGTAAATTAGAAGCTGGTTGGAGGGACAAGCAGTACTGCATTGCAGTTGTTGACCAAATGGCCCTCACTCTGCCTATGGACCTCAATCACCGTCAAGGCAGCAGGGACAAAGTGACCACTAAGCTGTAGACTACTAACCGGTGGTACCGTCCAGTGGTTTCGAGAGTCGAAACATATTTGAGCTGGACTTAGAGTTTCCACGTATTTCCGTATGGTCGGAATGCAGCTATCGCCGGTCGTAGGCATATGTATGGACACTGTGGGATGTTGCAACGTTACTCGGATCTCGATATCTGGTTCAGTCGTATATCCAAAACTCCATATTTGTCTTTGCGGAGAGCCTGGAGCATAATTCTTCCCACCGACCGTGAAAACCGTTCTCAGGATTAACCGAACGAGGGATTGGCGCAGTAGCCAAAATTGGCACGTGTTGTTAACGTTCTTTGTCCTGCTCAGACCAGACACATGGAAGCTTCGCTATCTCTGTCTTGCTCAGACCTAGAAGCCTCGCTATCAGAAACGGTCATACAAAGCCCCGACTCGCCGACCCTGCCTTGCCATACAAGCTTTACCATTATCATTATCCTGCCAGGGGCATTGATGCCACGGTGTGTTTGCAAGCAAACATGACTACTAGTGGTGACTGTTTCATGACAGGCAGGTGTCATGGTACGGGGAGCGATTGTTGCTCCGATAAAATATCGACAGGGTCGCACTCCTCGGATCTCACACCTCTCTCTGGTCTTTGGTCGGATCTAGAATGCCCCGCGTTCGTGCCTGCACTCATTCTGATGACGATCGTTGGCGCGTTATCGTCATTGTGGTTCTTCGGGGCACGATGGATGCTGTGATGACATGTCAATTGACAAGGTTATTTTGGGGAGGAGCTCCCCTTGACAGGGTCGTTCTTTCCCCTGCTAGTGCTTCACAGCATCCGTATACTTATCCTCCGGCTACTAGTAACGCCTAGAAGCCTTGGCCCACCTCCAATCCGACTTATATAAACAGTGTCACTCAACGCAGTTGTCTTCACTTTGTCTTCCCAACTTTTATCTCAAACCACTCAAATCATGTCACACGTCGTTATTCGTGGAATCCCCTTTGCGACTCGTTTGCGCGCAGCCAAAGGTGGTGCCAAAGAGCTTCTTGAACGCGACCGCGCCCGCGCACAGAAGTTCCTGGCTAGCAAGTCCCATCATGCCTTCGTTGCTGCCAAAGCCAAACATGCCAGCGGTACTGGCGCGGAGTCTAGCATTGATGTCACCGATTCAGGTGTCACTTACACTATGCAAGTCGGTGTTGGAAGCCCAGCGACCGATTATACATTGTTGATCGATACTGGTCAGTGGAATATTAGTGACGTGAATAAACTGGCACTTATTTATATGTCAACGATATTCCAGGGAGTTCGAATACGTGGATTGGTGCAGACCTGCCATACAAACCCACAAGCACTAGTCACAACACTGGAAACACTATAGTGAGCTAGCTGCTTCTAGTGCTATGATACTGTTAACAGACTGGTCTGCAACTTAGAATGTCAGCTATGGTTCGGGAAGCATGTCCGGAAAGGAATGTAAGGACTGCTTCTTTCAGCTACAATCGCACCAACTAAATGTGGATCAGACACCGACACCGTGACCTTAGGGCCAGACTTGGTTATCAAGAACCAAGGCATCGGCGTGGCTTCATCCGCGCAAGGGTTCGAGGGCGTCGATGGTATATTGGGGTAACATTTGGTCTGAAAAGCAGTATTTTGTAGCGCTGATATCTTTGCAGTGTCGGTCCCGTAGACCTTACACGGGGAACCGTGTCTAACACGACGGATGTGCCTACAGTTACCGACAACTTATACGCTCAAGGAACAATCTCTTCCAATTCACTCGGCATCTCCTACGAGCCGTCCTCCACAGCTAATGTATCCAATGGAGAGCTTACATTCGGTGGGACCGATAGCACCAAGTTAGAAGACACCTTCCTTTTTGTTCTGACTTTGTCTGACATCATGTATCAGGTACACTGGCACACTCAATACTGTTCCACTTACCACCACCTCCCCAGCCTCGGCGGTAAATCACAGCCTGACCGAAAATGTACTGCTTACTAATTTTGACGATCATCCATCGTAGTATTGGGGTATCAATCAGTCGGTATCGTACGGCACTAGCCAAACAATCTTGAATACGACTGCCGGCATTGTGGACACTGGTACTACCCTTCTTCTCCTTGCCACTGGTATGCACATATTTCACTGTGATATCTGTCACTCACCGAAATGTGCAGAGGCTTTCCAGGCCTATCAGAAGGCAACTGGTGCCGTCGAAGACTCGTGAGTTCAGTTCGATGAGTCCATAATGCCTGGCATCTTATGTGGATCAGGACGACAGGACTCCTAACGATCACGTCGGCACAATACGCTGAACTTCAAAGCTTGTACTTCAATATCGGCGGTGTAAGTTTTTCTCTAGTATGATGAACCTCTGATTGATTATTGGAATAGGTCACCTACGAGTTTACGCCTAATGCTCAGATCTGGCCACGTGGTCTGAACAGCATCCTCGGAGGAAATGAGGGACAGATCTATCTGATCGCGTCTGACCTTGGTTCTAACGTGGGGAGCGGGTTGGATTTCATAAGTACGTCCCATGATATCTTACTGGGGTCTGGGTCTGACAACTGTCATGTGCATTCCAGACGGATTTGGCTGGATTCAACGCTATTACACTGTCTTTGATACCGGGAACAAGCAGCTCGGTCTTGCGACAACGGCATACACTGATGCTGATACCAACTGATGATGGTTCCCGCAAAGCCCTCACATTATTTTCAAGTTTACTTTGAAATAGTTTCAGGCGTGTACTAGTATTTACTAGTAAACGTTCTAGAGAAAATCATCTTTGTCATTAGCATTACCACAGTCAGATGTAACATGAAGTCTCAGACTGAAAGATACGACCATTAGGGTACGGTTGAAAAGTTGATACTTTTCAACAGCTGCCTGTTAATAACGAGTGTTAATAACACTGTTGAAAATGTCGGACATTTCGATGTGAGGATTTCCTATACAAAGTAACCAGATAGGTTCAAATTTATAGCTGACTCCACCAGTTTGGGTGTAAATCAGGTGAGATGAGGTGATGCATATGTAGAATGGGACCTGTGTTGGTGTGGCGGCGGAGGTCGTTTCTTCCAAAGTTCCGTGTACCTTAAGCCGGCACAAGGTCACGTGATACGTCATGGGGCGGGTGTAGCACAGCTGTTGAGTACCACCGCCATGACCAGCACCTGCTAAAATTCAAACTCCTCGCTTCGCCTGCCAAATCACTTCGAGATCGACCAGCCTGGGTTTCCCGATCGACTTGTCCGTGACGTATAAGCCAGGTGGTCACGAGCCTAGGTTACTCTGAGTCTCTGACACATTCAGCATTAGCGCATTTCCCAGTGATTTTTAGAGGAACTTCTACTATCCACAGTGATTGGCACCTATTGTTGACCCTCTCTGTCTTGCTCAGACTGGACATATGGAAGCTTCGCTATCTCTCTACCTCTGTCTTGCTCAGATCAGATGGAAGCTTCGCTGTCAGAGACACGGCGATACAAAGCTCCGGCTCATCGACCCTGCTTTTCCATGCAAGCTTTACCATTATCCGGCCAGGGTCACTGATGTTTGTTTTCGAGCAAACATGACCAGTGATTTTTTCATGACAGACAGGTGACATGGTACATAGCTTCGGACTCCTTGGATCTCACACTTTTGCATAGCACCTCTGGTCTTTGCTCGATCTGGAGTGCCCCTTGTTCGTACCTGCACCCATTCTGATCACAATTGTTCTCGCGTTGACTTGTTGTCATTATAGTTCCCTGCCAAGCTACGATAATAACTATGTTGGTATTTCAGTCGACAAGGTTATTTTTGGGAGGCTCTCCTCTTCAGAGGGTCCTGCTTTCCCCTGGCAATGCCTTACAGTGTCAATATATCCTCCGGCTATTAGTGATGCCTAGAAGCCATAGCACCCATCTCCAACCCGACTTATATAAAGAGTGTCACTCAACGCAGTTGTCTTCACTTTGTCTTCCCAACTTTGTTACCTCAAATCATGTCACACATCGTTATTCGTGGAATCCCCTTTGCGACTCGTCTGCGCGCAGCCCAAGGTGGTGCCAAGGAGCTTCTTAAGCGCGACCGCGTCCGCGCACAGAAGTTCCTGGCTGGCAAGCCCCACCATGCCTTCTTGGCTGCCAAAGCCAAACGCCACAGCAGTACTGGGGCAGAGTCTAGCATTGATGTCACCGATTCAGGTGTCACTTACACTATACAAGTTGGTGTTGGAAGTCCAGCGACCGATTATACATTGTTGATCGATACTGGTTAGTGGAATATTAGTGACGTGAATAAACTGGCACTTATTTATATGTCAACGATATTCCAGGGAGTTCGAATACGTGGATTGGTGCAGATCTGCCATACGAACCCACAAGCACCAGTTACGACACTGGTAACACCATAGTGAGTGAGCTAGCTGCCCCTAGTGTTATGATGCTGTTAACAGACTGGTCTGGAATCTAGAATGTCAGCTATGGTTCGGGAAGTATGTCCGGAGAGGAATGTAAGGACTGCTTCTTTCGGCTACAATCGCACCAGCTAAATGTGGATCAGACACCGACACCGTGACCTTAGGGCCAGACTTGGTTATCCAGAACCAAGGCATCGGCGTGGCTTCATACGCGCAAGGGTTCGAGGGTGTCGATGGTATATTGGGGTAACATCTAGTTTGAAGAGTAATGTCTCGTAGTGCTGATAAGTCTTTGCAGTGTTGGTCCCGTAGACCTTACACAGGGAACCGTGTCTAACACGACGGATGTGCCTACAGTTACCGACAACTTATACGCTCAGGGAACAATCTCTTCCGATTCACTCGGCATCTCCTACGAGCCGTCTTCCACGGCTAACGTATCCAATGGAGAGCTTACATTCGGTGGGACCGATAGCACCAAGTTAGAAGGCATTTTTCTTTTAATTCTGACTTTATCTAACATCATATGTCAGGTACACTGGCACACTCAATACTGTTCCGCTTACCACCACCTCCCCAGCCTCGGCGGTAAATCACAGCCTGACTGAAATGTACTGCTTACTAATTTTGACGATCATCCATTATAGTATTGGGGTATCGATCAGTCTGTATCGTACGGTACTGATCAAACAATCTTGAATACGACTGCCGGCATTGTGGACACTGGCACTACACTTCTTCTCCTTGCCACTGGTATGCACATATCCCACTGTGATATTTGTCACTCACCGAAATGTGCAGAGGCTTTCCAGGCCTATCAGCAGGCAACTGGTGCCGTCGAAGACTCGTGAGTTCAGTTCGATGAGTCCATAATGCCTGGCATCTTATGTAGATCAGGACGACAGGTCTCCTAACGATCACGTCGGAACAATACGCTGAACTTCAAAGCTTGTATTTCAATATCGGCGGTGTAAGGTTTTCTCTCATATGATGAGCCTCTGATTGATTATTGGAATAGGTCACCTACGAGTTTACGCCTAATGCTCAGATCTGGCCACGTGGTCTGAACAGCATCCTCGGAGGAGAGGAGGGACAGATCTATCTGATCGTGTCTGACCTGGGTTCCTCAGTGGGGAGCGGACTGGACTTCATAAGTACGTCCCATGATATCTTACTGGGGTCTCGGTCTTACAAATGTCATGTGCATTCCAGATGGATTTGGCTGGATTCAACGCTTTTACACTTTCTTTGATACCGGGAACGAGCAGCTCGGTCTTGCGACAACGGCATACACTGATGCTGATACCAACTGATGACAGACCCCGCACCGTTTTCTGTCGCGGAATTCTTTTATTTTGACGATCACAGAGGGCTTTAAGCTACCTATCCAATGTATGTGATTTTGCTCGTAAACAGTTTCAGGCGTGTACTGTGGCTAGTAAATGTACCAGAGAAAATCACACTTTTGTCATTAGCATTACCCGTGGGATGTAACGCCAAGTCTGAGAGATTGAATATCATAGCTGGCTACATACAGCAGCATGATCGAATACTGGCGGGGCCACTGCAGTGATTGCGGACTGCCGAGGCGCCCTTCGCCCGTAACTCGGAGCGTTTGACTACGACATCTTGGTGCTGAGATTCAGGCCTCAAGACTATATTACCGCAGGTGATTCAAGCAATTTCCTATATATGCGATTGGCAATGCAATTTAAAGTTGCTGTCGACCTCGAATGACAGCGGACACATGTTCCTAAACCCTTGACAGCTAGCAGCCATAGTCAAATGTCTCTGGACCCTTGCGATCAGTCATAGACAGTAAATGGTGGCCACGGTAGCATTACGAAAGTCACCCCGAAGTGGTCGGTTTGGGACAAAGTAGGGACACGGCAGGCCCATCGGCACGGCACCTCCAAGCGGAGCATGAAAGTTACCCTCAGGTGCCGTGTTACATGGTTGGATGAATCTTCAATCCACGTACCACCCTGAATTCGACTGCAGACAATTTCTAGATTGATCATGACATCTTAACATTTCTTAGGGCCGATGACAGGTACGGCACATTTCAAACAGCATCGATGTCCTCAAGCATACGCTTATGCACTGAGCACTGACCCAGGCTGCTGCCGTGCCACGACAATGAATCAGACTCTGTATTTTGCAGATGATGACAGCGATGACAAGGTAACTGTATAAATTCTACAAGTCTTGTGTGCTGCACATCGTTTTAACCAGGTGCAGCCGTGATGCAGACTTTTAATACACAGGTAGACGAAAGGGCATGGAAAGATGTTGTCCATATCAAATACCAGCGCATTTTTTTTGCTAATACCTATTACCGAAGTCACTCAAAGCCAGTCAGCCACATCTTTATTTCCTTGGTCACGCCCTTCAGGCCAACGTGCGTCGGGCAACTGTACTATGAGTTTACCACAGAGCGGAACAAGTTTGAATGTTTCTCGATAGTATCCTCGGTCGCGCAGAAAATCTAAATGTAACACACTCCTCAGTGCTCACTGTTCTGAATGGCGGGGATAGTATAGAGCTGGTACACAATGACGATGTTGCCCATGCGTACATCCTCAACCCTTCAGGACACGACACTGTATTCAGTATCCCGGGTTTTTTCATGCAGGAGCTTAGAATTAGGAGAAAAATGCATGCATTCTACTCTTATCGAGGACCGAGATACTTAACTGCTGCTATGGTACGATAGAATTGGTATACATGGTAACTTGACATCCGCGAGTTGTAGCGTACAGTAAGAGATTTACACATTAGAATTTGAGGTTCAACCAACGTGCACTTTGCTCATGAGATCGGCGAGTGTGTCTGCAACCATCTCGAAGGTTGATTTCTTGTCCGTTGCCGGTGGTACGGGAATTTCCTCCGCTTCCTCAGCCTCTGGTAACTCTTCAACCTTCCCTTCGTCGTCTCCCTCCTCCTCTTCGTCCTCTTCCGTACGGATGAGCTTGCCACCGTGAGCTTTCAAGTGTTCGGCGATGTCATCCAGATGTTCGTTATCCTCAACGTCATCATTGTCCTGCAGGTCTAACCGTTTCAGCTTGGTCAACTTCGTCACGGCTTGCGCAAGGACCTCGTAGCTTTGGGCATCGAGGTTGTTGTTCTGCAATCGTAGCTCCTGAAGATTCTGAAGACTCTTTGTATTCGGATCGTTGAAAGCCTCTAGGAGTGGTGGTACTTCGCCTTCTCCGTTCGAGAGCATGCAGTCAGAAAGGTCGAGGAAGCGTAGCTTTGGCCAGCTGGTTTTGAGGGCCTCACCCCATGCATGAACAGCTTTCCGACCTTCTTCATCCATCTCCACATCTATGAATGCATTGTCCTGGAAATTGACAATCTGCAATTCAGAGCATGCGACAAGACCTCGCCCAAGGGCCTCAACACCATCCATACGAATGCCATTCTGGGGCATTTGCACCTCTGTGAGTGTCTTGTGTGCCTCGAATGCCTTGGCCCAGGCGGTAGCTCCTGGGTCCTCTAGCCGATTTCGGCCGCAGATGACAACCTCAAGGTTTGATCGTGAGCCATCTGTTGGTGCAGACTTGCGCACAGCTTCTGCAATCTTCTTGCCACCAGCGGGCCCGAGGCCATTGTTATTGAGACGGAGGACGCGTATAGAGTGATTACTTTCGAGAAAGGGTGTAAGGAAGGGCACAACACGCTCTCCAAACGCGTTATCATTGAGGTTTATCTCTCGAAGGGAGGTCTTGTGTGAGAGTGGATCGAGGAGTGCTTGTATAGCAGCAGGGATCTCCTCGATAGTACGTCCCGTAAAGATATCTGCCAAGTCTGCAAGCTGAACACGAGTCAGTGGGGAACGATCTTTAGTTAAGGAACTATAGTACGCACTTGAAGCACGTCCGCAGTCTCGAGGAATCGACCAAATGCCTTGGCAGCCTCCACGCCGATGGAATTGCCTCCAAGGTGGATAGCTGTGAGTTTGGTAGGGTCGACGCCGGTAGTGAAGGGGGCAACATCAGCAGCTGTTTCGAGCTTTAATTGTTTGCCACGAATGTCAAGAATCGCCTTGGATGCCGCCATGGTTAGCGATGAACAATCGATCGTGGTGAATGTTGTTCAGTAAAACACAACGTGAATCGATAATCCAAAAATGGAAGCGCAACTTTATAGAAGTCACGTGCCAGGTGCAGTATTTTCCAAGATTTGAATCCTCCTGATCGACCACAACGGCGACGTTGGCGAGCACGGTGAGATTGACATCATCGACGACGACGAGAAGCAGCAGGACAGACTAAATACTACATGCGCCAGCCAAAAGCTTCTTTCTAAATCATATAGCTATGATGACCTCGACAAACGCATTCGACCCGCTCACCATCAATCTTGAAAAACAAAAACGCGCACTCTGTGCACTTCTGCCTCCCAATTCCTTCCATATCCAACATATAACTGAAGCGAATACACCAAAACACGCTCTATCCACATTATCTCGACTGCTAGCTGTTCCAGCTCTCACTCTGACAATCGCCGATCTGTTCAGACCTCTTTTGATTGATTTATGCGCCAGATGGCTTCACGACGATGACGATATCGAAGATAGGTTCATCGCGTTTTGTCTCCTCATTGAGCTTCATGAGGAGCTATATCCGTGCGCTTTTTTATCGCACTTGTGTTATTCATCTCACATCTGGTTGTAGATGTCTATACGCTTTCTTGCAAAAACAATGTCTATCCAAGGGACCACTTGCTTTCATAGCTGGGGCTCCTTCTGTTGCTGAAATTGAAACCATTCGTCTGCACCGCATGTTGCTTGCATATTATCGCCTTCTCCGCGCTAATCGTCTCCTTCCCAAGCATCTGCTATGGGACGGGTCGCTATTATCCAAACTACTCTTCCCGCCTCACCCTGATACAGGCGTACGATTACTTGCTGCTCGATGCTATGCATCGCATGTTAGTATGGCAGAAAGCGAGCGCGAGAAGCTTATCACCCATGTCCTCGGCGAGTTTTGCAGCGTTGATTGTCCAATTAACTATGCTCAGACTATCGACGGGACTGTCGTTGATACTGACGGCTGGCTCGTGCCTACATTGGAGATAAAGCGTATTCACGATGCACGCGACGCTATTCTCGAAAGTTCCGATTTTTACTCTCTTGACTTAGAGGATGTATTGCAGCATCTCTCGGAGGCAGACCTGAGGTCTGTTACCTTCTATACTGTTGCAAATATGAACCTAATGCTTCTGCTAGTCCCTGGATTGCTAATATCCATGGTTTATTGATGCTCAAGTCATCTCCAACCATGCCTTCTCCTGCAGAGATTATTGCAACGCCTTCCGCTATAAATGCTCTCCGTGAAATTGCGACACACCTTTCTCTCCGCTTGCCTGTCCTCCTATCTTCTCCACCATCCTCAGGCAAATCGCTGTTCATATCCCATCTCGCTTCCAGCTTACATCCGACGATACCAGTCAACGAGCTCATTGTGACCGTTCACCTAGCAGATACGTCCCTCGATCCTCGGGCCCTTCTCGGCTCCTACATTTCCTCACCAACACAACTCGGAACTTTTGAATGGAAGGATGGTGTACTTGTGCGCGCACTGCGTGAGGGGCGCTGGCTGGTGCTTTCTGACATAGATCGTGCTAGCATGGAAGTTTTGGCCCTGCTGAAGCCACTTGTCGAGAGTATGGGCCTTGGGAATTGGATTGGACATCGCGCAGGTATAGAGGTCCCCGGAAAGGGTCGCGTTGAGGCGCGTGAAGGTTTTGCACTTTTTGCAACTCGATCGCTTGCTGTTGGGCACGGAAAGAAGGTGCCTGCCCCAACATTTTTTGGTTCCCATAAATGGCATGAAGTGATAGTGGACGCACCAGATGCAGAAGAGGTCAGATCTATCATGGAAAGCAAGTTCCCGAAGATTGTAGGGGCTGCTGGGGCTCTTATCAAGCTCTGGGACGATGTACAGGCACTCGGCTCAACGTCATCTTCGCGTCCTGTCGGGCTACGTGAACTTCAGAAGTTTTGCCAGCGAGTTGAGCGCCTCCTGCCGTCCAGCCACACGGTGGATGTGGACATGGATAATGACACCCAGTTATCACTCTTCAACATCTTTCCCAATCCCAGTCTTCGTGAAGAAATATTCCTCGAGGCCCGTGATGTCTTTTTCGGTGCGGGTGCTCTCACTGCGTCTGCGCGTGCACACTCTGCGCGGGTTTCCTCTGTTATTGGGGCACACTTGGATCTGGATGCAGAGCGGCAGGCTTGGTTGCTTTTCAGACACACATCGGATTTCGAAGTTGAGAAAGATGTCAATGGAGATGTGCTCGCAGCACGCTGTGGGCGCACGCGTCTCCCCGCTCGTCCCATGAAGGGCATGAGCACTGGTGCATCCTCACGACCCTTCGCACTGCACAAGCCAGCTCTGTTACTCCTCTCGCGTATCAGCACTGCACTCGCGCTGTCCGAGCCCGTCCTGCTTACTGGCGAGACTGGTACGGGTAAGACGAGCGCAGTAACATACCTTGCATCATTATTGAGACGTCCACTTATTTCCCTGAATCTCTCGCACCAGACGGAAGCTTCGGATCTTCTGGGAGGCTTTCGTCCTGTCGATGCACGCGTCAGGGGTAGCGAGTTAATGGAGCATTGGAGCGAGTTATTCGGAAGAACATTCAGCCGCAAGCGAAATGCGGGTTTCGAGGATGGTTTGAGGAAAGCTGTGAGAGAAGGGCGGTGGAAGAGGGCTGTTGGTATGTGGAAGGAGAGTGGGAAGATGGCAAGGGAGAGAATTCGAGGCAAGGTTGAAGGAGATATAGGGTATGTGTTGAGTTTAACTCGGTTTCCTCCATTTTTGATCCCACTTCTTAGGGAGAACGACTCTGACGCACCAAGAAAACGAAGAAAAGTCGAGGCCGAAATGAAGGTTTCCGAAGCGGACTGGGAACGATTTGAAAAGGATGTGGATGAGTTTGACCTTCAACATGCACAAGGGAAAGGTAAATTCACGTTTGATTTTGTGGAGGGTCCACTTGTCAAGGCTCTGCGCGCTGGTGATTGGTATGTTTTATGTTACATGCAGTTACGCTTCTCATGATTTCCAGGGTTCTACTTGACGAGATCAACTTGGCGAGTCCTGAGACGCTGGAGTGTATCACAGGCCTCCTGCGCGGTCCAACAGCCTCGATCACCCTCACTGAGCAAGGCTCCCTGTCTGCTGTCCCACGCCATCCTGATTTCCGTCTCTTCGCATGCATGAACCCTGCTACTGATGTCGGCAAGAAAGACCTCCCGCCCACCATCCGTACGCGCTTCACAGAAATTGATGTCCCTCCCCCCGACGCAGATCGTGAGACGCTCCTCAGTATTGTTTCGCAGTATATCGGAGCAAGTGCGGTTGGTGATAAAGGTGCTGTGATGGATGTCGCAGAGTTCTATATCTCTGTCAAGGGTGCAGAGCTGGCGGATGGCTCAAACAAGAAGCCACATTACAGTATGCGCACCTTGGCGAGAGCCCTGACGTTTGCTGCAGATATTGCAGGGTCGTTCGGGTTGCGACGGGCGCTTTGGGAGGGGATGTTGATGGCATTCACCATGGTGTTAGACGGGGGAAGTGCAGAAACTGTAACTGCCCTTGCACAGAAGCATATCCTTGCTGGTGTCCGCAATCCTCGATCGTTGCTTGCCAGGGAACCCAGTTTTCCTCCTGGGCGGTCTATAGAAGAATTCATCAAGTTTGGACCGTTTCATCTCGAGAAGGGACCACTCCCCGAGGACCCCATGGAGGAATATATCATGACACCATCGGTCGAGAAGAAGCTCATTGACCTCGCAAGAATCGTTTTGACTCGACGCTTTCCCGTGCTCATCGAGGGCCCTACCTCAGCAGGCAAGACGAGCGCAGTGGAGTACCTCGCTCGCAGAACTGGTCACAACTTCATCCGTATCAATAACCACGAGCACACTGACGTGCAGGAATACCTCGGCTCATATGTTTCTGATCCTGCCACTGGCAAGCTCGTATTCAAAGATGGCTTGCTTGTCCATGCTCTCCGACATGGACATTGGATCGTACTGGACGAGCTGAACTTGGCACCTACAGACGTGTTGGAAGCTCTTAACCGGCTGCTAGATGACAATCGGGAACTTGTCGTTCCGGAGACACAAGAGGTCATCCGCCCACATCCACACTTTATGTTATTCGCAACACAGAATCCTCCTGGCCTATATGCAGGGAGGAAGGTTTTGTCCCGTGCCTTCCGAAATCGTTTCCTCGAGGTTCACTTCCAGGATGTGCCTCAAGCAGAGCTTGAAACCATTCTCTGCCAGCGTTGCCGTATTGCGCCTTCCTATGGCCAGAAAATCGTCAGCGTGTTCCGTGAATTGCAGAAACGTCGTCAGTCGAGTCGCGTTTTCGAGAGCAAACAAGGTTTCGCAACTCTTCGTGATCTTTTTAGATGGGCCGGTCGTGATGCAGTGGGTTATCAAGAGTTGGCAGAGAATGGGTATATGCTACTTGCGGAACGTGCACGACGCGAAGACGACAAAGTGGTAGTGAAGGAGGTCATAGAGTCTATCATGAAGGTTCGCATCGACGAGCGAGCGATCTACGACATTCATTCCACAGTGGGGGATGCACAGACCTTTTTAGGATGCCCCATACCGCCAGACTCACAGGTTGTCTGGACGAGTGCGATGCAACGGCTCTTCGTCCTGGTGTCACGTGCCCTGCGGTTCAACGAACCCGTGCTTTTGGTGGGAGAGACGGGTTCTGGGAAGACATCTGTCTGTCAGCTCTATGCAGAAGTCGTGTCCAAGCATCTGTATGCGCTAAACTGCCACCAAAACACAGAAACCGCAGACCTTATCGGTGGCTTGCGACCTGTACGCAACCGTGCCTCAGCCGAGGCCAACATTATCCGTGATGCTCATACGATCCTTGAGCGTGCAGGCATTGACGACATACCTTCTGATTCCCAACAACTGTTGTCCCGAATAAACACGCTCCTGAAGGCAGGCAAAGATTCGGACCCGTCGTTCCTGACTCCCTTACGCGAAATTCAGGAGAACCTCAACCGGATTTGCTGCTTGTTTGAATGGCATGATGGGCCGTTAGTCCGCGCAATGCGTGAAGGACATGTCTTCCTTCTCGATGAGATTTCCCTTGCCGACGATTCTGTTCTAGAACGTCTGAACAGCGTCCTGGAACCTGGCCGCACGATCGTGCTTGCAGAACGTGGCGGTATTGATGGTGATTATCCCGCCATACATGCTTCCAACGAGTTCAAGTTGCTTGCTACCATGAACCCAGGCGGTGATTATGGGAAGAAGGAGCTATCTCCTGCTCTACGAAACCGTTTCACGGAGATTTGGGTACCAGCAGTAACCAGTCAAGCGGATTTGCGGTTGATTGTTGACTACTCATGGAAGCACGACTCCATGAAGCCGTTCACGGGTCTGCTCCTGCAGTTTACAAACTGGCTTCGGGATAGAGTTCACGATCCTGCTATTTGCTCCCTGCGAGATATATTGGTAGGTCTCCCTTTCGTTAATGTCAGCCAATCATACTAATCGGTATTTTTTAGGCTTGGGTGACATTCGCTAATGCTGCATGCTCTGGCAGTGCAGAAACGTCCATGTTACCAGCGGAAATTTTCGTATGTTGGCGTTGTCTGTTCAAGCAATTTGGTTATTGACAACATCCCAGCATCACGCGGCCCACATGACTTTCCTCGACGGTCTTGGATCCTTGCCACAGCTAGCTTCCTACTCGTCTGATGCGCTCAGCCAACTGAGGAATGATGCCATTGAGAAGTTGCAGATGCTCGTGCCATTCAAGGAAGCCGATAATTCATATGCTTTTGATGCATCAAACTTCGTGCAGCTTGGATCTTTTGCCATCTCTAAAGGTCCATTAAAATCAGTATTGCATAACTTCAATCTGCAGGCGCCGACTGCTCGTGAGAACGCAATGCGAGTGGTCAGGGCATGTCAGGTTTCCAAGCCGGTCCTCCTAGAAGGCAGTCCAGGCGTCGGAAAAACCAGTTTGATCACTACTCTCGCCATGCTTTCAGGATATCATCTCTGTCGAATCAATTTGTCCGACCAAACAGATCTCATGGATCTCTTCGGTTCTGATCTTCCTGTTGAGAATGGCTCTCCAGGAGAATTCGCCTGGAAAGATGCCGAATTCTTAACAGCCATGCAAGAAGGACATTGGGTTCTCCTTGATGAGATGAATCTCGCACCCCAAGCTATCCTCGAGGGACTTAATGCTGTTCTGGACCACCGGGGTACTGTATATATTCCCGAGCTCGGGAGATCCTTCGACCGGCATCCCGCTTTCCGTGTCTTCGCAGCACAAAATCCACTCCAACAGGGAGGAGGTCGCAAAGGACTTCCAAAATCTTTCATGGACCGCTTCACGAAGGTTTACATCGAGGAGCTATCCCCTGAGGATCTTCTTCTTGTCTGTCAAGAGCGTTTTAAGGGTTGTGATGAGGACATCCTACGTGCCATGATCACATACAACAACCGCCTGAATCAGGAAGTTGTACACAAGAGGACTTTTGGTCGCGACGGCAGTCCTTGGGAATTCAACCTTCGCGATGTTCTCCGCTGGGGAGAGCTATTGCAATCATCGCCCATTTCACACCACCCTCGAGATTTCTTGCGAGCCATCTACCTCAGCAGGTTCAGGACTCTCGCTGATCGTAACTGCGCTCAACGATTGTTCGATGAAACCTTTTCTACATCTAGCCCGACTATCCTTCACAATCCGCATCCTATCATATCATCGTCACACTTCCGTATCGGGCACTACCTCGTAGAGCGGCGTAATAATACCCTTAGCCTTCGACCCAGGTGCCTGCTACAAGCGCACTTTGCTACACTAGAAGCCATTGGGGCATGTCTCTCTAGGTCGTGGTTAGTCATTGTTACAGGACGACACGACAGCGGTAAGTCAGAACTCATCCGTATTGTCGCTGATCTTTCAGGGAATATCCTGCATGAGATAACTATCACGAGTTCTACTGATACCATGGATATCCTTGGAGGTTTCGAGCAAATGGATCATCGTACCCGAGTACTTGCTCTCGTTCAAGATATCATCAATTACGGAGAAAGTCGTTCCAAATACCTGTCTAGCTGTACCACCGATCACCAGACTTATCTCTCGCTTCTTCTCGGGTTATATTCATCACCTCCTCTATCCTCCAACTCCCTCCTCCATTCTGCGGCACAAGTACTATCGACCTTCGCTGACGAAAATTCTACGGATGAAGCACAGGCCTTACTGCATCGCGTTCGGCAATTATCGTCCGTGGTGACATCCAGTGGCCAATTTGAATGGGTCGATGGACCTCTCGTACGCGCAGTCAAGTTAGGGCATTGGGTAGTTCTGGACGGCGCGAATCTCTGTAATCCTTCCGTCCTCGACCGACTGAACTCTCTTTGTGAACCTGGTGGAGTTCTCGTTCTCAGTGAGAGAGGATATGTCAATGGTGCGGTACAAACGCTTAGACCGCATCCCAACTTTCGTATGTTTATGACATCTGACCCTCGATATGGCGAGCTATCGCGTGCGATGCGAAATCGTGGTATTGAAGTGTCATTGGCTGCTTCTTTATCCTCAGAAGACGAACTTCGCATCCGAATTCATCATCGACTTCCTAGGACCATCTTAGGCACAGGTCCTCCTTTCGCCATGACCTACGAGCTTGCACGCAGAGGAATCTACCACACCCATCGCGGGGAAAGTAGCGACTCGTGGCCATCTGGGTTAGTTGAAGAAGAGTCTTCCACATCTTCGTTGATCATTCTGGCACCGTTCCTTCGACCATCCAAATCGGACCTGCGCGCTATGATTCATTTCATGCTAAGGACGATCTCTTTGGATGTGACTTCTTCGTTGCGGCGCTTTATGAAGTTCGCAATGCCTTCGTGCTCATCACAGTTTATTTTGGACGGTGCCATTTCCTCGGGAGCTTTCAAGCTCTTTACTGAGTGGCGAAGAGATCTCCTCACTTCCCGAGTTACGAACGACGCTATTACAGCTCTGGTTAGTGTTCGCTATATCCGTGCTAGGTCTAGTGCACGTCGCACTATTTGCATGTACTTAATACGTTTATTGGAATATAGCCAATGGATACTTTCATGGTCTGTCCGCCATGCAAGTTCTGCAGTCATGAAAACGGACATCATCCAATACACTTGATGCTTCTTCAAACTTTGAACTTGATCGCCGCAATATTCATCGATGACACCGAGCGAGCCGAGATGCCACAAGAACTGCACGGCATAGGTGCGAGCAAGATAACTTTACCAACACGCCAGCAACACCCGACATATCTACGACTGTTAGATGCTATTCATGAAGTTTTGAAAGAGGCGCGTAGAACGGCTGAGGAAGTTTTCAACCAAATCGTCAGAAGATCTGAAGTTCAGGTTAGATTTCAATTCTCTAGTCTCATACTAATCGTTGTATTGAATGATCATCAGCTGGTGGACCTTGAACTTGCCCTCAAATTACTTAGTATTTTCAGGCAACTCCGACGATCAGGAACGGGCACATATGTCGATTACTCCTCGATACAGGCATGCTCTAGGTCAATCGTAGCCGCATTACAATTACGGAGCCCAACATTTGAACGTCTCGCAAGTGTTTCTGCTGTATTAGATGAGGCAGTTTCCCCCACCTCTGGATTAGGTTTGACAGAAATGTGGACGCACTTGTTCGCGCCAATGACTATGGAAGTATCTCTTCCAGAGATCAGAAGGCTCGAGCATGCCTCTGGGCAACTACATGAAGGCTTAAATCAGCACGGTACAATTTTTTTTTTTTGCGTTCGGTACGTTCTCATCAATCCCAAATAGTCCATCGCAGGCAAATTCTAGATGTCTTATCCCTTTACACCCTTCCGCTTATGAGCACAGTATCCACTGACTTGGAGATAGAATTAGCACACACGGTGAAAGAAAAGGTTTAGTTCAACTATTGCTCCAGCGTGCACACCGCTGAAGTGAAAATTCTAGGTTACGTCGAATTTCCAAGGGGGCAACAATTCTCTCAAACGATATGCTTCTCCTTCTCTCCTTATCTGCGAATTGCTCTGGTTGAGTGACATTCGTGAAGCATCATCATCGGTAAGTTGCGATTTGGTGCCCCTTGCAGGATATCCAGGATGACATCTTATAGACCGTTCCTCCTGCCATGAAACACTTGATTGACGTGGCATGTGAGGAACCACGCGAGGATCTCATTCGCTTTGCATCGTATCAGCATTTCATATGGGCACATGACGCAGGAGGGGGAGGTAAGGGCACCACTATGTCCCTTAACATGCGACTGAATTTTTGATTAGTTCCCACGCATCTCTTGACTGCTTTGCAGACTGGATGGCTCGCAAGTCTGTGGAATTCAGGCTTAACTCAGGCAGTGAGTGACCGTAACGTAGCCTCTGCATGTTCAGTGACTTACGAGATCCTGCCAGGAAATTCTTGATGGACCGGATGTCCTCCTTTGTCCGACTCTTCTTCGGGCCTCCATAAATTTGAAGTATAAAAACTTTGTTTCTATCTGTATCATGTGCTCATCCACCACATAGCCAAGCGCAGAGCGTTTCACTATCTTCCCTCGCAGGGCACGAAGTTTCTGTTCGTCGTCACCTACGGCTGCTCTCTATGCAATGTGTTGTTCATGAGTCGCGGGTACAACAATTGTCGGCATTCATGTACCAATGTATTCTATCTGTAAGTGAAGCGGTGGCCACTATCGCAATTCTTATCTAATCGCCCATCAGGTGGCATCCTGCTTCGCTTCATCATTTGATGATATCAACTGGCAAGCCATGCTCGGATCTGCCGTCAACAGCAGCGCCTTCCCCATGATAATGTTGTCTCTCCTCGAACATTCCAAACACGAGCCCTTGAAAGCAGCTATCCATCTGTTTTTGCGCCCCAACCTCATACGGTTCGCAACCGACCACCAGCCACGAGACATAACAGCGGCTCGCTTGGGACATTGCTATATTTCTCTCAGTAGAGTGATCCTCAACCTATCCATTCCTGATCTTCCGGTAGACCCCGCAACCGTGATCCGTCGTTTAGCGGAATATTCGCAAGAAGAGACTGATTTTCTGTCGACCCAGTCGTCTCTCCATAAAGCATGGGAACAACGAACCGCTGGCAATCTATCCAACAGTGTCATACAATATCTCGATGTTTTATCTGAAGCCGAACACAAAAATCTACCACTGGGTTTCTCAAACCTTCCTCGACGACCTGATGGTAACCGCATTCACGCATTTTGGTCCGAGGTTTCACAGTTTCAAAGTCAAGTCATCCAACCCAACAAGGTTGATGATTTAACTGCCATTCTCGAAACCGGCGATCCTTCTTCTTTCGCGCGTGAATCCGTGATGCAGGAATCAATATCTGGGTTTTGTCAACGGATGGACGATCTTTACCACGACTTTGAAGATATTGCAAAGATTATTCGCCTAGCGCTCCTCCTCCTCCGTTTCGGGATCCGACTTATTCGCTGTTCTGCGCAGCAAATGTCCTACGCACAGCATGCTCAACAGAACATAGTTACTGCTTCACTGGTGACATATCCATCTCTTCGCAGTGCGCAACTGTTGCAGACGCAACTTGAACGAGGAGCTGCATCCGGAGCATCTCCCTCTGACCAGGTCCTACTGCATGTGTCAGCCATAGGCCTCCGTGCTGCTATATCAGGCCTCGCTCCCTATGCTGCTGCTGTTCATGCGGCATATGAGCAAGCATTCAGGCTCTGGACTATGGACCGCACTCGCCAAAATGAGAAGGAACACGATGACTCGTCGCTATACAGACGTAGCACCCTTAATCACGATGCCTCCACGGAAGTTGAAGCGGAACAGGAAGAGTTTTTGGAGCTGTTCCCAACATTTGAGGACGCACTCGCTAGTCCTGACGGCATGCCCAACAAGATTCACGAAAAGCCCTCTGAGTTCTTTAGTGCTTACGCGGCCGAAGCGTTGTTGGGGATGCACTTCGGACTCACTGGAGTCACTAGTATCGGTATCAGTGTTGGAGGTCCCAATACGTGGTTTAATTCATCTCGTCGGTCGGTTTTGAAGACGCTCCTCGACAATCGCTATCCTACTCTCCCGGACACCCTTGATGATGAATCGTTGCACGAACAGCTTTCTTTAGTCCACGATCATCTTCTCGCGCTGAAGTCTCAGGAGCGCCCTACTGGTCAGCTGTTCAACTTCTATACTGACGCGAACATAAGAGAGGCGAAGAAGGCCCTTGCAGCAGTGGACTCCCTTAGAATACGGTTGATCGCGCTCGTCGAAGACTGGCCGGATCAGATGGTTTTACAGCACCTGAAAGACCGTTGCGATGCGTACCTGGCCCTGGACATAAACAGTCCCATTGCCAAATTGTTGTCCGGCCTGGAGCAAATCATACTGCAGACAGACGACTGGGAAATGTACGCACACCGAGGAAATAGCCTCAAGGCACATCAACAAGAGTTCATAATGCTCGTTGTAGAATGGAGACGCTTGGAACTGTCGTGCTGGAAAGTGCTATTACAGTCTCAATCTGACTCGTTCACTAAAGGAGTTTCGGAATTTTGGTTCCGATTGTATGATCTCACTGTGCGCGGCACCCTTAGTGCAGCTCAAGAAGATGAAGGCGCAGCTACTGGAGCTCTCCAACAATATCTCAGGCAACTGCCATCGCTCCTGGACGACTTCATGCGTTCCAGCGCTCTGGGTCAATTCCAAGTCAGGTTGGATCTCCTCGGGACTTTCAGGGTCATCGTCGGTCATATCGCGTCTACGTTGGACGGAGGGCAGCGCAATGCCCTTCAACGCGTCGAACTTGTCTTGACGTCCACTCGGAGATACTATCGATTGTTTGCAGCCCAGTTAGCCGGATCTCTAGCGGATCAAAGAGGAGAACTTGAGAAAAATGTTCAGGCATTCATAAAGCTCGCCAGCTGGAAAGACGTCAATGTTCAAGCTCTTAAGCAAAGTGCTCAGCGAACGCATCATCAACTCTACAAGCTAATCCGCAAATTCCGGGAGATCCTGCGTCAGCCCATTGCTGAGCGCATACTGCCGACATTCGCTGGTGATGCAGAATGCACCCAGTCAATAGATGTTCTGGGTTACTCGGGAGATCTGCTCCCCATAGCATACACTCTGGAGCGTGGCAACTCTCTTCAACCGAACGAAACCTATTTCACACCATCTCACCTTGCCAATTTAAACCAGACACTCGAGAGATTCCATAGGCTTATGAACAGTCGTATTCGGGCTTTCCTGCGCCGACGTCTCCCTCATCATGTTGACCAACTTGCGGTCGAGATCATACTTACCGCACGAAACCTAGCAGCAGAAGGCGTGCCCCCAGGTCTTTCCAAGGAGAAACGAGAAAAATATGTGAAGGGCCTGCTGGTTCGCAAGAGGAAGGCTTTGAGTGATCTCTTGAAGGAGCTCAAACGTGCCGGTCTCGCTGCCAATGTCAAACCCGGAGTGCTCAGCGAGCTCAGAGATGAAAGCTGGATACGAGAGCAACCGTCGATGCCTCCAGAAAGTTCCATACATGTCGAGAAAGGGGAGTATTACTTCGACCGCCTTCGTGGTGCTCTTTCGGCAGTCAGAGTCTTGGTTTCCGATCATCACTCGGACATAAGCACGCGTGATTTGCTTCGAGGTATTGCCTTTGTAGAGTCTGGTTATTCCTTAGCTCTTAAGGCGAGGTCTTCGTAAGTCAACAAATTCTTGATGACACCCTTGCTTACCGTGAGTTTCCAGGCTGTCAACAGCTTTTCAATGTTTCATCGACATCAGACGGTGCGCCGAGCGCCTTCACACCCTCGTCGAAGCCCCCCTACTTGTCACCAAAGGATTCTCCCCCGCTCGTCTGCTGCATCTATGTCAAGCACTCGGCAACGCCGTGCATGCTTTTGAAGAACTTCTCCAAGGAATTCGCCTTTTCATCGAGATTCAGGAGGACCAGGGCGCCGCACCATTAGTCATGGTTGAGGTTCAATCAGTTTATGCCAAGACACTAGTTCTTCGTGACCGTGCTTCGGAAGTTTTACAAGGAAGCCAGCGCGCAATGCCTATGGTGCTACCTGGTGGTGGGTTGGTTCCTTACAGACATGGTCACAAGCTGATTATTTGCGCAACAGTCGAACACGCCACTGTTAAAGAAGCTGACGAACATTTCCGTGCCATTCCCGACTACCTCCAAAAGATGAAAATGACGGAACCACGACTCAGCTACATATTGTCTCCTATCGAGCAATGGCTCCATAATCAATACGTTTCTACAGATGCCGAGACAACATCCGAAGCTGCAGAGTCATTGGCTGCGGATGTCATCATCGAGACGCTCTTGGTGACAGTGCAATCCCTCTTGAAAAGATGTCCGGAAGGGTCTACCGACGAGCCTCTTGATGATGAAGCCCAGGATAATTTCATCCGTGAAGATTTGCGCACAATTTCAGGCTTCACTCAATCCTTAAACCTTGAAGTCCTCTTGGAACGGCTGCATGTCATGACGACCCATCTTTCCTCCCTTTCACAGTCCGACATCCAGGCAAGCCTTCGGCGCCTCCTCCCCTTTCTTCAGTGCTACATTTCTTTCGTGGGAGAACACCTCATGGTGCACAGTCAATGGACAAAGGCCCTCTTCAAGCTTGATTTCATCGTTTCCTCTACCATGCATACTATCGCTAGGCAAGGCTTTTGTTTGCCCCCGGATGCAACTGATTCGGGTGACGCCGAAGGTGGCACCGAGACTGCCGGGGGAGTGGGCCTAGGTGATGGAACGGGAATGGAGAACGTCAGCAAGGAGATCGAGGATGAAAGTCAGGTTGAAGGATTAAAAGGGGATGAAGGTGAAGCTCAAGATGAGCAGGGGCACGGGGCTGATGATAATACTATTGAGATGAGCGAGGATATTGGTGGGGAGATGGAAGATGTGCCAGACGATGGAGATCAGGACGGGGATCAGGAAGATGATGACGATGAACAGGAGGAGCCGGATGAGCAGCTGGGGAAACTTGATGCAGGTGATCCGAATGCAGTTGACGAAAAGCTATGGGGAGACGAATCTACGGAATTAGATTCTGCAGATCAGGACCAGGTTCCCCAAGACCGCTCAGATTCGCAGCAGGAGGAATCAGAGATCGTAGCCAAGGAGCGCAACCAACCAAAGAAAGAGAGTGGAAAGGAGAAGGAGAAGGAGGAAAAGAAAGATGGAACGATCGATGAAAAAGGCGAGGAGGTCCAAGAAAGCGAGGAAAACAAGGGCGAAGAACCCGACGAAGATTTGGAGGCCCCAAATGCAAATGGTGCGCCCATGGACGAGTACATTCCCGATGCCAACACTTTGGATCTGCCCGATGACATGGCTCTGGAGCCTGATGAACAAGGGGATCAGGGAGGACTCGAAATGGGGGATGAAATGGATACAGAGTTGGACGAAGATGAACAACACGCCGATGAGATGGAGGAAACAGATAACCTTGGAAAGGATGAGTCTCCGGGGGATGTACCAGAACCTCAATCGCAAGAAGACCAGCCGCCGGATCAGCCTCCCCAAGCTACAGACCATGATGCAGACAATGTAGAGGAAGACGTCGAGGAAGGCGCTATTGCTCAGCCAGATGTTTCTCCTGGGAACGGAGATGCTGGGAACAAGGACAATGAGCCACAGGCCAATGATGGTGCACAACAAGGGCAGGCAGGCGACGCATCTGGTGAGATGAAGGACGATGCCACAGCACCTGAACAGAGCACCAACGAGACCTCTGAAGAATCAAAGTACGCCGCCCATTTATCCATGCAGAAACCTGTATCTGAACTTGTGACCAGACCGAGAGATGATGCTGAACCCTCGAAACCATGGTCTTCCACTGACACGGCCACGAAACCAGGTACATCAGCGGAGGGCATGCAGCATGGTGGAGCCTATGCCCGCCAACACACCGAACTCTCCACGAACCCTATCCGTAACCTTGGTGATGCACTCAAAGAGGTACAACAGCGCTTCGAAGATATCCTGGGCGGTGGAGAGTCTTCCCCGTCCGCCGCAGACCAAGCTGCTGAGCAAATCGAGTATGCTGATGCGGACGAGGAGATGCAGGCTTTGGGTGCAGCGGGCGAGGAGCAGGTTGCGAAGCTGAATGAGCTAAGGCTTGTTGATGAGAAAATAGAAGCAGTCGCACTACCCATGGATATCGATGCTCCCCGCACGGATGAGCTTACACCACCACCACCACAGCCATTGACTGCATTGCATGCGGAGCCAGTGACAGAGGGTGCACGTCCAGACATAGAAGGCGCTATAACTAAGTTGGAGACGCACTCTGGTGCAGACCCCGAACATGTTTCCTCACGCCGTGATCCTTCGTCTTTACAAGCGGATGTCGATGAAGATATGGAACAATCCAGTCCAGACAGCTCCTTTGAAAACATAGAGGCAGCCCTCCAGACCTGGCAGGATTCAGGCTATACCTGCGAAGATGCTGAATCTCTTTGGCGGCTTTACACGTCCCTCACACACGACCTCTCTTACGCTCTTTGCGAACAACTGCGCCTTATCCTTGCACCCACCCTGGCCACTCGTCTCAAAGGCGACTACCGGACAGGCAAAAGGCTCAACATGAAGAAGATCATCCCTTATATCGCCTCTGACTACACCAAGGACAAGATCTGGCTTCGGCGCACGCGCCCCAGCCAGCGCGAATACCAGGTCCTTCTTGCACTCGACGACAGCCGCAGTATGGCAAGCTCCCGCAGCGTACATCTCGCTTATCAGACACTTGCCCTCGTGAGCAACGCCATGGGGAAACTTGAGGTCGGCGACGTTGCAATTGCCAGGTTCGGCGAGGGCATGGAGTTACTTCATGGCTTTGACGAAGGACCATTCACGGATGCTGCTGGTGCAAAGACGCTCGGCGCGTTCAGATTTGAGCAGCGTGCCACGAACGTCCTGGATATGGTAGAGAGGAGCCTCGAAGTGTTAGAGATCGCCCGGGAAAGAAAGGCCACCGGGTCGGCAAGTGCAGGTGAACTATGGCAACTTGAGATCATCATTTCGGACGGTATCTGTCAAGATCACGAGCGTTTGCGGCAGGTGCTGAGACGGGCAACAAGCCAACGCGTTATGATCGTGTTCATCATCATCGACTCACTGCACTCGACCTCCACTTCTGGGCCAGGGCAAACACAAGACGCTTCTGCTGTACAGAATTCGATCGTTTCGATGAATCAAGTCGCCTACACGATGATCAACGGGCGCATGGAGCTTCAGGTAGAGAGGTATTTGGATTCTTTCCCATTTGATTACTATGTGGTGTTACGAAGCGTTGAGGCGCTACCTGAAGTACTGTCAGATACGCTTAGACAATTTTTCGAAAGGATCTCCGAAGAGTAGAATACTATATGAACGATAACAATTGAGTTCTACTTGCAGTACTGGCGCGAGCAGCTTTTCAGTTTTCGGAGCACCCCCACTGGTGTTGTGACCGTCTTTGAGGGCCTTTGCAGCAGTTGTAAATGCTGCAAACTTGAAAGTGTCATCGGCCACCATCTGCAACCTTGCCGTATCATAATACAATGCTTATCTCCAGGTTGAAGCCGAGTAAAAGCATAGTCAACAAAGGAACTCACGAAGGTAGAAAACAACAAAGAATGGTGAAGGACGCTGTAAAATAAGAATGCCTGGTACTACAATGCCCACTACACTAGCAAATACCTAGTAGGAAATCTGATAAGTCTCACCTAGGCCTAAACCTTCAGTTACTCGATTGTGCCCACACCTTCCGTTGGTAATCTAGTAAAATGGGCACAAAATCCCAGAGGCCGAAGTCGGGCCAATAGGTATTCACCATGTGAATCTGTGTGTTTTCGCAGCACTGTGAGAGGTACGGATGAGTTTGTTGAAGACAACGTTTTGGATGAGGCCATTTTCACCAACGTCAAGAAAGAGAATAGCCACTTCTTTGAAATGGGAGATAGAGGACAAACAAGCAAAATGCATAGAGATTGGTGATAGGGAGGACGAAAGACGGAGAAGGAACAGAGACACACCTGCCACTGCAGAAAACCACTCAATCGCTTCACGCCACTCGTGCGAATGAAAATGTCGAGCGGCGGACTGCCCCCAAGCGAAGTCATGAGATTTTCCTCGATAATTTGTTCTGTGATCAATCTGCGTGTATTGATTAGCATGAAACACGGAGTGAGAGAAGTTGAAAATTAAAACAAACGGCCAAGGAAATATCTGTGCTCACGAAGAATCAAAGTTCTCTTTATCAAGGGCCTGCTGCACAACAGTTTGTACTGCCAATGTCATCTCATGGCGCGAGGCGTATGGTGCGCAGACATTTAATATTGCTCTGTCGGAGTATGTTTAGAATAGAAGACGAGGGTAGAGGGGACATACCTGTTATTCTGACGCGTCATTCCCTCCGCTTTATCAATTGCGACTTGAACATGTACAGGTAGCAGCTTGCGATGACCAAGCACGTTGAGGCGTACACCGTACTGGCTTAAGAGGGCACTGAAGAGTAATCGCAGGCAGTGACGTCAGGCGAGCAAGCACTTTAACTGCAATGCATTTAAAATAAAATCTCACCCATTCTGTGCTATCTCCACGAGCCTCTCTTCTGCTAGTTTCATGAGCGCGTCGACCTCGTCAGGTGGTCTATTGAAGTTTTCGATCGCAAAGGCGTAGACCGTGACACAGTGTATATTAAGACGCATGCATGTCTCTAATATCTGTAGCCAATGTTAGGGGGTCTCCATGGCTGAAGCAGGATCAAGGGATGTACCTGCTTAAGTGTATGGAACCCGTCTGAATGACCGTCAACCGCGCGGCGGCCAGTGAGACGTGCAAAGCGGCGGTTACCATCCATTTCGAAGGCTACATGACGTGGAATAGGGCCCGCAGAAAGCACACGGAGGAGCAGAATCACGAGTTGTGCCTTGATGAAGGCGAGCAAGGACACTGTCCAGCCCAGGATCCCGGGCCATGTCATTGCGAAGTTCGAACGTGGCTGCAGAAGGCAATACCGTATGAGCACAGCCACATACAGTCTATTTCTTACGCGGTCTCTGATAAGTTATCAGTTCCCTTCCCTTTTGACGTTCTCTAGTTCTTCTTCGTCGTCTTGCACGATGACACGCCCACACGATGCCGATACATCAGCCACACCCGAAGAGCGACTCGGTTTACTCTTGAAAGTTGATGACGCTATCCAACCTGATGTCGAGCAGCAACCCACTTCCCCCGCCATCTCACACAAGCGCAAGCGTTTTGCTGGATTCAGTATTCTCCTCTCGCTTATTCTTTCTGCCACCCTATTTGAACTCTGGCCCCGTACTCAACATGACACGAGAATTGGCAGGAACGCATTGTATTCGAATGGAACGCACGAGTTCAAGAAGACAGTGCTTATGGTGTCGATCGATGGTCTTCGTGCGGATTATTTGGATCGTGGATTCACGCCGCATTTACTAGATATCAGTCGGGAAGGTATAAGGGCAAAGTACATGAAGCCTATTTTCCCCGTGCGCATTCCCTTTCGATTCTTTGCTCTAACACTAAACACTTCCCTCTCTGCAGACTCTGACGTTTCCGTGAGTCATAATTTGTTGAAGTAATTGATACATATGAATGACATTTGTTTCAGAAATCACTGGTCATTGATGTAAATATTACCCGTATATTGCTCAACATGAGCTTATGCTACATCTAGGACTGGCCTCTACGCTGAGTCGCACGGCATCATTGCGAACGTTCGTCATTTACCACTTTCTTCAACTGCCTGGCATTCTCACATTGGCCATGTAGAACTTCTGGGACCCCGTTTTCCAAGACACATTCCATTACGCTCGTGTTGAATCCGCGCAGAACCCGAGCTGGTGGCTCGGTGAACCTGTCAGTACCCACCGAATTATTTTTGTATGCCCGCTTAATACGTTTCCTTTCACCTCTTGTAACTTTGCACGTCCGTCTCGTCGCTTGACTGACACATACGTTGGTCTCCCTGTCCTCTGCATTTCCTGCCGTTTGTGCAAATTAGGTGTGGGAAACCGCCGAACGCGCAGGCATCATCACCGCAAACCTCATGTGGTCGGTTTTTCTCTGTAACTTAATTTGCTCTTTATTCACTTGACCAGGCCTGGTCCTTGGTCTACATCTTCGGGCGCGAACTCTACATATTTTCTACCTTGGGAGGTAAGAGTATGGTCTTGAACTCGAAAAAGTATACGATGTGATCTGAAGTGGAACGCAGAATAATTACGCTCTTGAGAAGAAACTTTCCAATCTCTTAGAGTGGATTGACCTCCCCCTGGAAGAGCGGCCGCAGCTTATTCTTGGTGTGTTCTTGCATCTATTTCATTCTCTCCTTCTAGACCAGTACACGTCTTTTTCTCTAAGCCGACCGGTGTTTATTTCTTCTGTTTGTCATTTCGTCCTCTTCAATTTCGTGATTCTCTCTTGTGACATGCTGACGTCATTGTTTCATAGGGTATGAACCGTCGCTAGACCAAGCTGGCCATGCAACAGGGCCAATGTCCAAGGCCGTTAATGTAAGTATTGCGTCAATTCCATTGGTTGATGTACTTATTTTCATTTTCAAAACTTGCTACTTACTACAGATGACTCTCGCAGCTATCGATCTTTTCGCTCGGAACCTAACCCAAGCACTGGGCGAGCGCAACCTCACGCATATCGTTGATATCATCTTCGTCAGTGACCATGGGATGATGGACACCAGCCACCCGACTTGGATATATGTTGACGAAATTGTTGGTCAGTCGTGGAAAGGTGTTACCAGGGTGGATGGTAAGTAATTCCATCATATAGTCTGTTGCTTGCCGGAATGTTTAGACTAAGTGGCGGATTGCTTACTCTGCGCTGTTCAGGTTGGCCATCCATGGGCTTACGCTTCGCTCCTGGCACGAACGTGACCGAGGCCCTTGAGCGTCTGTGCGAGTACACACTTTCCCACCCGGATCAGTTCGATGTGTTCACGACTGAGAGCTTCTCCACCGACCCCGGCACCTCCTTGGTAGACCTCAACGTATTCAACTACGGTAAGATGTCTGCAGGCACAGTGGAGCCTATGCCCGAACGATACCATTTCTCCCACAATTACCGCATCGCCCCTGTGTGGATTGTCCCGCGCACAGGCTACGCGCTGACTGACCACACGGACGGCGAAGATGGAATGTCAACTGGAGTGAGTTCACCTTAGCGTATCTGTAGGTCATCGAGCTAACACATTGCACCTTCTTAGAACCACGGCTATGACAACGAAGACCCATCGATGCATGCCATTTTTGTCGCACACGGGCCTTTCTCGCAGGGCGCGAAGGCGGCTGTGGTCGCACGAGGAGAGGATGATGGCACAGGAGAATACGTGATGCCAGGGTTCCAGAACGTCGAGATCTACAACCTCGTGATGCGATTGCTGGGCCTCGACGCTACAGATACAGCTACAACCAACGGAACCGCTGGATTTTGGGATACATTTGTCTTGCCAGATGCTTGAACTTCATATATATTGAAGTCGAGCTGCTTTAGATGCTTTAAATGCTATCATTACTCGTCACATTACTGGATGTTGATACCTTCCTGGATGTGCTACATATGCATTATATTTGCTACCCTCCCCGAATAATTAAATGATTTGACATGATGGGATTGCAATCAGGTATAAGATCTACACCATGAGAACTGGAGAAAAATCAATACAAGGGAAAAGCATGGAGCTCATATATACACCACTGCCTACTCAAAGCCGGTACCAAGCATTAATGTGCTTCCGCATCAAACACCATGTGATTACTTCCGATGTTCATATGCTCGCCAGTAGCACTAGGCACGTATGCAGCTTGCGGGACACCTGTCTCATCCAGTCCTTCCGCAGCCTCGATAATCTCGTACAGACGCGATGCAACTTCGGGTGGAGGCACACGCCCGCCAAGGATATCGCGTGCAGGTACAGGTGATCCGTAGAAGTCGCGGTTAGCGTCTTTCCGCTCTATAAGAACAGTGCCCTCCAGCGAGAGACCAGCGAAAAGACCTGTGGCAAGTATCAGCACATCATGTTAACAATTACATTACGGTCAAAATGAAAATCGACCAAGATGAAATATAAGATATCTCACCCTTCGATTTTGAGTATGAGAACATGGGTGCAGGGTGAGCCAAGGTGGCCTGGACGCTCCCGCCAGTGCCGATAGGGCCCGCTGAGGCGCTGATGTTTCCGCCGATGGTGACGTTTCCGCCTATGCTGAATGCCTTGACTGCATCCTCGCTGTTCAGTACGATCACAAAATCTGTGATGTCCGCGCCGATTTGGAGGCCCCACCCGAGTCCACCGGTTGCTATGCACGAGGGCGCAGACCATGATCCGTCCGGGAGCCGCGCGATGACTAGACCAGAGCCAGCTTTCCCGCTGAACATGAATCCAGCCTTGAGCACTTGGAATACGGCGAGACCTGAGCGCATTAGTGAGTGAGAGAGGGTGAGCTGAGATTGGATGAATGTCACCTCTTGCACGCTGGAGAACGGCTGTAGGTACTGAGTTGAGTGCAGATTCGGGATGATTGGGGTTAGCTGTGGCAGCAAAGCATTCAGCAAGTGATGTTGTCGATGTCGTTGGAAGGAATATGCGCACCAAGGAAACTCTCAAGGATCTTTGCTGCCTTCTCAGCTTCCCCGGGCAGCGTGAATCCTTGCACGAAGTCTCTAGAGCCACTCGCCACGCGCGAGGAGCCCTCTTTAACGAGAGCCGTGGCCTGAATGCCCGCCTTCTGTGCGCCCTTCCTGAATTTGTCTAGCATGGACATGATGAGAACTTAAGGAAGATATCAAGTGTGTCGTGAATTGCTTATACTAATAAGTAGTATTATCAGCCTGCGCCAGCTCGGCCAAGGCAGTACTACGGCATTTTACGTAACAGATACACGCTCATCGTTATCCGTGGTCACGCAACTCGCAACAAGTCATGGAAACTGATTGGGTATGGGTATGATTGTGCTATCATTAACAAGAAGTCCGTCCAGAATGTATTACCGCCACACGTCGTTCAGGGTTGTAATGCCAGACATGCTCGTTGTGAACTCATTATTGGGATCAGATTCCCAAGTGATGTCACCATTGTTGACGATGATGTACTTATACTGAATTTGTGTGTTCGCTGGAAGAGTGACGGCCGCTAGGACTTGGTGTTAGTACATGTTGCACTTGAAAAAAAAGATTAGACGCACTGCTCCAGGTTGGGTAGTCAGCTGAGGACATGAGAATAGCATTGGTGGTGCTCCAGTCAGTCAGAGCACCGACAGAGCCAGTCAAGTATATGTTCTCTATAGGTGGCAGAATTGAATAAACTTGGTCACGTCCGCTGCATTGATCAACTCACGTCCCACGACAGTAGTAGCGTTGACGTTGAAGATAACTGGAACGGTTGAGGCCTTGCTAGTAGAGCATGCGGGGGAAACTGAAAGACCCGCAGCACCCCAACTGGCAGATGTTTTACCAGCCCTTGCATTAAACGCAGTCAACGCAGATGCATAGCTCCACGTAAGATCGAAAGCACTGGTCGGTGTGCCGTCGCTCCTGGTATACTGCTCAGCCAGTCCTCCACCTGAGGGAGTGTACTTCGCAGCTGTAGCAATGAAACCGTCTGCGAAATTCTTGATCGCTGTTGTGAGGGTGCTATAAGTTGGAGTCAAGGAGCTGTAGGTCCCTGGCTTGATGCTTGCGTCGAACTGCTGGAAGAAGGGGAAAGAGACATCTGTTACCGTCAGCAAGCCTTCATTACTCCACACGATGAGGGCATCGTAGAGCTGCTCGGCAACTGCAAAGGATGCCAAGTACCACGGCTACGGACAGTTGAGAAATAAGATCAGGAATAGGATAAAAACCTTACGTTACCACCCTGGTACACATCCTCAGGGTACCGTCCAGTTGCAACAGCCTGGTCGGCACGTATGCCAGCGTTGATGCCGTATATCTCACGGAAAGAGTCGACATAGACTTTGAGGTTGGATAGAGCAACATCAGAGCAGGGCTGGAAAGTAACACCATCGCAGCCAGCTTCAACGTCAAAGACGTGAATGGATGTCAACACTGTGTTCGCATCTCTGCCAGAACGGCCCCCTCCGGTGTTGGCGGTCATGAAGCCAGGTGATGGGTTCCAAAATGACTATTGAGATGCTCGCTTTGGGAAAATTACTACATGAAAGACTCGCAGTACGCACCTGGAGGAAGCAGAGAATGTTGTTGGCCTGAGTATTGTATCCATTGACAACTGAACTTTGGCCGATCGCAGTGGCAAGAGCAGAGCCCTGACGAAGTGCGCGGTGCTGAACAGCGCTAGTAAAGAATGAAGAGGAATCAACCTCCTCCCACAGGTCGAAGCTTAACCGTTGTGTGAGTCTCAGGACAAGAGTGCTTGAATTAAGCAAAACTCACGTCGTCTCGTTCCAATTGTTCATGATGTAGTCTAGGTCGAGTTTGATAATGGGCCAAAGGGAGTCGGTGACGTATGTCTCATTTTTGTTGGCAATAAGCCAAGTTGCATAGGTGATCATGGCGGTTGAACGCAACGCAGGACCATCTGTTTTCCTGTTAGCGATAGTATGCAACTACGCATTTATTATACATACCACGCTGGGGACGACCCCAAGCCCCAGTGAATGCAGTCTCATTGATGTTGAACTTGGGCTCGCCTAAGCCACCAGTGGAGATAGTTCCACTTGGGTTGGGGACCTGCTGTATGTTTGCTTCGGCGGCAATGAAGTCATTGATGTGACCACGCAAGGTGGTGTCTTGCCCGGAGGTGTACTGATCAATGAGCATTTTGAAAACGAGCGAAGAGTCCCGAACCCATGTGTACAGGTAGTCTGGATCAGTGGTGCTAGGACTGGCGATGACCACGCCGGGCTGCATGAATCTCGGTCAGCAGTTCAAATACTTGGTATCTTCAGAACCCACATAAGCTCCAGACGACTCAACACCACTGGAGCCGATGTTTGCAAGTACACCAGCTTTGGCAATGGGGGACTCAGTACTTATATACGAGTCCACCGTACTTGACTGGCCAAACGCTGAAGCGCAAAGCCCAAGCGTAGAGGCAAACCTGAGGGAGCGCCACATATTGACCTGAGGGGAAATGGTCTGCAAAAAGCTGCAGACCTCGTCTTTATAACTCCAGTACGGAATGTACGATGCCATGCAAGAACCGAAGAACGATGTCAGGCAAATGATCGTGGTTACATTCGAGAAGGTCCGCGGTCAACTTATAATCAATAAATTTCAGGCTGAGCTGGCCAGTTTGGGGCCACTTGGCTTATCCACAGCGCTCCATATGAATCATGATATAGTCAAGGAGCGCATTCAAATGGTTGTTTCTGCAGCGACCAACCGTGTGAAAACTTGATTTACATGAATCTGTATAATTACGTACGTCTACGTCTCGCTCCCGGGCCTAGTCAACTGCCAGCGGAACTTAGAACTGAATGATCTCATATTTCCATTCTGCGATTCCAATTGGCGGGTTTCTGGACCTTCCACCACTTTGAACACTCGGCATACAGAGATCATCGATCAAGGCCCTGGCATAGAAGTCAGTTTCATAGTAAGAAGTAACGACTATCGTCATTCTTTTTCATTGATGATCTGTCTAGCTCAGTCTTGATACTTTCCACACAAGTATTGCAACTTGCGGATCGCGACGAGGCACCGATTCGAGGACTGAACTCCTTCATATGTATATATTTAATATGACATTGTTAGACTCAGTCCATCTCCCCGATCAGAGGTCCTGTCTAAAGCAATTCTGCAACTTATAATTGTGGCGATGGAGGGAACACAGGGCGAAAACCTAATCTTTATCGGTCAGCTCTGGGCAGACCGTCGTTCGCCTCCGTACTTTGGCGACAAGCTCTCTGCCGTTGACTTTACCAGCTGCTAGCAGACTAAGCCACTGGTGTTTTCAGGAAATCATTCGCGCCATGCCCCAGCTTAGATATGAAGAAACTCCATGCAACTACAGCTGTCTGATTGCCCGGCTCTTCTGTAATGGTTTCTGCCGACGAATCACAAGTGTATCTAATCCTGAATTCAAATCAAGTGCAGCTCGGCAAGTTTCAAGTTGGACTAATCTTACACATCGACATGAGCTAGTGGAAATTCCCGAATATCCACAACGTCATTGCTAGTCCAAAGACAACTCCCATGTGGAGGTCAGACATCTGTGTCGAATTCATCTCCCATATTGGGTGGGTGTTGTGCTCTTTACAGCTCCGCTTTGCATTCACTTTACACGATGACAGCCATCGGACACTCCCGAATGACCACAACTGCACTGATCCACAGTCCACTATATGAGTGGTCCGCCACAGTAAACCATGCAGATTCAATAGCTATAAAACCCTTGTCAAACCCTTGTACATGACGGCGGTTGTAAGTCTCTGATCACTTAGAATGAACCCTCTCATCTTCACCAACGCTTTTGCATCGGTCCATATCGGTGTCCAAGAATGTTTTTGCGGCAAACCGACGGTCGAAGATCACGATTTTTGCTTTTGCTCTCCTGGCTGTGCTCGCGCCGATTCATTGCGCACTCTAGGTGGTCAAGGTGACTACCATTATCGCAACGTTATGCAGAGGGCATGTGCCAGCCCGGCTGTTCCACAACATGCGCTCTCGAGGCACAAGTCGGAGCACCAGCTTCGCAGTGTTTCTATCTCGAAGCGCGCTTCTGCGTTGCAGCAGTCTTCACGTTCCCCCAAGCCAGTGAAGACCCTCCCAACATTGGAAGAAGGCACGACCACTATTGTTCCCCAGCAGCCCTTCGAACCACGAAATGAATCCGTTGACACACAACAATCTGATCCGCCTCAACGGACCCTCAAGCGCTCCTTGCCCTCTAAACCGGGGCTTAACAAGGGCATTCGTAATTCAATCTTCGCAATGTTCCGTAAAAAGATTCAACAGACTGTCCCGCCGAGCACGAAAATTCGAAGAGAGTCGTCGGTTACTGGAGCTATATTACAAGAAATGGAAGAAGAAGAAGCCGAGGAAGAAGCTGCTTGGGGAAGACTTCAGGATCGCATGGAGGACAGCTCAAGGCCCCCTACCTTGGTTCACCATCAAGCCAGACAGACTACAGACACCCGACGATCACGCGTCATTCGTCGCTCGGCTTCGTTCGCCGGCTGGAACGGTGATAGGGGATCTGTGATGGAGGTAGTTTCTCAACTTCGTCAAGCGTGGAACGAGATGACAGACATCATGCCGGACTTTGACGAGGGCTCGGACGAGGAGTATTAGTGATCATTTTATTTTGTCTTTGAATACGCGGAGCGTGATATGAATATGCTACACTATGTACTATGTCACAATTACGATTACTTATTGCCTACTTATCAACTACTTATGCTATGACTCGAACAACGATATCTGTTCTGGCTTCACAATACCATGATCCTGCTGTTCCCATTACTATTGGGTGTACCAAGTTTCGATCGATTTACGTCGACTTTCGGCTTATTATATAGTAACACTTCTTCAAATCGCCTCGGATTCTGCCTATAAAGCGAGCACTCAAATAGCATAGATCATTCGTACGAGGTACACCTCACCACCGACTCTTTCTGTTGGGTACTATCATGTTCTCTGACCAGATCTCATTTTAGCCCAGCTCAGCGCACTTCAGGTCTCACAGCAGACCCTGCAGGCTCAAGTAATGATCGGATTTAAAATACAAATTGTTCGAAACGAGATATGTCATGAACGCACTATGATTCGAGAATCATAGGTTGCTCTCGAGTCATCTCTCGTGATAGACTAATACAACCAGAACAAATTCAGCTCCCGATTCGCAGGAACTCACATTTTTGTTTTGTTTTTGGATACGGTAGTTATATCCATGCCAGCAGTTTTATGGAATTATGAGTCCTCCTGGTAAGCAGGGGGTGAACAGACATCGAAAATGAGCAAGGGCAGAAGCTTACACTTGACCTGCCCTCCTCAAGTACCAAAGGTAGAAATGGTCGCTCATGAACTTCCCCCAAGCCGGGTCCTCTTTGTTCCACGTGTCATAAGCCCGTGTATTGTAGCTAGTCGAACAATCAGCCGCCCAAATGCCAATTTTTGAATTACTTACGTCTGTACGGTTTTCACTAGGGCGACCTTTTAGCAATTGAATGGTTGAATGAACGAGCGGAAGGCGCTGGAGCGGTCTGCGATAGCTCAGGGTTAATTATATGTTGTTGGCTGTGAATTTTTGATTTGCTACTTGGTCCCCATAACTCTGGTCCCTTAAAACTATCGCATTGACATTGACCGCTATAGGGTGTTTGTCGTCAACGGGATGGAGGTAGTGTTCATTCCTACCAGTCAGGACAGTTTGAAGGCCCTGAAATGAGGTGTTTGTACCAGACTTCGTACCGGTAAGAGTCCCGGTCGCATAGATCATGGAAGAGAGTTCCTCCTTAAAGTATTTCGCAGGGATCGTGGTAAACCGCAAGGATACTAAACCGCTTAGTACATGCGCTCATAACGAGCCAGTAGAGCATGAATGGGGGTGCTTGCGTTCTCATTCTTCGAGCAGTAACTCATGGACGGCAGCAATCCGAGCTAATAAAACGTTTCAACCTGAATTTCTCTCAGCTCAAGAGTTGAAAGAAACCCCTTCGTAGTTTCATGGCTTTTGGACTATCTTCTTCCTCTATCTCAGAGTGAAAGCGCTAGAGGAGACCGTCGAGCGATGGATACCGTAGACAGTAAAGTACAAGGAACAATCTGCACATCACTTTCCGGAATCGTGTCGACTCCGCCAGAAGAACTGATGTGTGTCGGATCCTCTGTCTTTCATTCTGATGGAACAAATGAGGCTGATGGGGCACAAAAAGATGACGAAGATACCTCCAACTGAACAGCCTTTCGAGTTCTTGAACAGAACTGGAAAAGGCGACAAGGCTCGTGATGAGAGCAATGTGTTTTTCTGAGTATCAGCCTCGGCCAAAAATTCAGCAACGGGTTTGGAACAGGTTTTGCATTAGAACACCGGACAAAGTGTAACCCTTGTGATAACGCTGGCCAAACCAAATTGTAAGTTACAGAGTGAGCGATAGAATGAGGATGCTCTTGAAAGATGTTGTGGACTAATTTTGAAGCTAGGGTTGCTGATGCAAGACGACCAAAGTCAGGAAGGGATGTCAGAACATACGCTGAAAGGCCAGTGTTCACGAAGGAGCTGCCCATCGGTTGAACCGAGTTCTCCATCTGTGCACTTTAGGGGGTCATGAAGCGTTGTGCACATGTAGGCCGTTCGTTCGTTCAAGGCAGCAAAACCACAGACGGGCTGCGTTGCATTATGACAGTGAGGCTGAGTGAGCTCGTTATAGGTGTCCAATGGTAAGTGGCTCACGTTGGTCAAACGAGTTATATGTCCGGACTTTTCCGAACAAGGTGCTCCAAACACGCATAACAGCTTTTGCAAGATGTCATTTCCATATACCTAGTTCCGTTACCTCAAGCACCCACCTTATCGCTGTCGTTGAAGTGTTTCCTCCCGTGACCAGGAGGCTTGCATTATGATGGCTCGCGCGTCCTTAGTCTTATTGCTCCTTTTCTTTGTAATTCAGGTCTATGCCCAACCATTCAGCTTCCTTCGCAAACTGTCTGCGACCTCCCAAGAGGGCAGTTGGTTGTGGGGTTGGGTTTGGGGCGCTGAAAGCTCTGTTTCTGTGGTGGATCGGTCACCCCCTCTAACCTTCCGTTCAAGGCCTGCGGCTTTTGGTCGGGAACTCAAGGAGCCACTCTTAGGTTATGTCATTCCACTGTCCTCATTCACGACTTCATGCCCTGGCAACGATACTTCACCGGTAGACCGTCATTCGAATTCAGGGTGCCCAAAGTTATGCATATGTGGTCCCCACCAACCGGATCCAAGCGAGTCTTGGATCGCACTAGTGCAGAGAGGCCAATGCTCCTTCGTGGACAAAGTGAGTGTGCTCGTCCAGAATACTCGACCCGATTTTCTGATATCGTGTTAGGTCAGGGAATCCCAGAGACTGGGTGCCAGGGCCGTTGTCATCGGGGGCCAAGATCCCGATATCAGCGGTCAACCAGACATGCTTGTCAATATGTATAGTACAGGTTCGCTCTTTTCTCATGCAACCATCGAACCACAGTTGAAGTGTTCCAGGCGACGCTTCTGACGTCGAAATTGCTTCTACCTACATCACATGGTCGGATTACAAGGAATTATCTCTGTTAATACGCTCGTCTACGACCTCTCATGCTGGCTTACAAACGCTTTCACTTTTGATCACGACTCAATACTCAGCTTGGGAATGGTATTCGTGAGTTTCAATGTCCTCTCGCAGTTCGCTGCTCAAAGTCGACCATTCAGCCCAATATTAACATTCATCGTCATCCTAATACTGCCCTCTTGTCTCACATTCGTCACACTTCTCATCCATCGCATCCGCATGGCTCGTGCAGCACAACGTGATCGTGCTCCGGAAAATGTTGTCAAAGGTTTTCCATGGCGGGTCTGGAATGGCACTGCATGGGAGAAACATGAGGGAACCACGACACATGGAGCCCATTCAATCGGGGCACACGATGCTGATCTGGAGTCGGGTCCTTCAGATCATAGTGCATCGTCGCCCTCCACATCTCATGAAGCACTGAGCCATGCGCCGATACCATGGTGCGAGTCGCAGGCGGAATGTGCCATCTGTTTATCGGAATTTGTCAAAGGAGATTGCGTCCGGGAGCTGCCATGCCATCACATCTTCCATCTGGAGGAAGTCGATTCGTGGTTGATCAATCGGAAGAAATTGGTGGGTTATTGTATCTCAAATCGTTTGGGGCATGGTGATTCTTACTTGTTCACAGTGTCCTGTCTGCAAAGCAGATGTCACCAGGCCCTGGCATCTTTCCCAAGCAAATAAACCGCGTGCTGCACCTGCTAATGAACAGGGTTCTGATTCTGATGCAATATCTTCGTCTGTTATTACGCCTCCCGTTACGGAACTGACACCCCTGCTTCGTGACCGCAGCGGCAGCACCGGCTCATGACATGAAATGATGATGATGATCGTGTTGAATTATTTTGTATGATATATGATAAGGCGGCCTCTCGGGTTCTCTTCTAGTTCGCTCTGGGCATCGCGCACTGCGGTGTACCGTGTTTTTCAGTTGTAGTACCATGTGCTAGTCAATAATACCGATGTACTCTTACCAGTCTGTAACTCGAGGCGATAATCACTGATCAGTAACGTAAGTACTCGCGCGTGGTGGGGTCAATCTTAAAACCTGTTACCAAATTGAGTTTACTTCTTAAAGCTTGTAGTTTGTTGTGCAATGTGGTTTTGTAACTCAAGTATCCGATGACCGCCAGTCTCATTTGCGCCCAGGGGACAAAAAGATAAGGCACGTATGGACGCACTTTGTTATATCCTTCAAGCTGCATAATTGGCAAAACAGGAACATATACGGGCCAAGCTCCGGAGCTATAGCCTCAGTATGGGTCTTTCTCTTATTGTTGTTATTTTTGCACTTTAACGTGTTCCATTTAGTAAGTCTGTTTACTCGAGCCAAGAGAGTTCATAATCTCTAGAAAACGAACACATGGCTAGAAAGCTAACTGCACCGGCGGTGAGTTTTGCGTCGATGGCCCTCTTTATTTCTACCAGAGTCCAGACCGGGGCTAAGCCGGTTTCGGATTTAACCATTGTGCGCGATTCAAGTTCGCAACTGAAAGGTTGCGTTTTATGAGCATCTTTGTCTCACTTGGATCGTGAATAGCGGACCCTCTTGTAACAGCCAGGCTTAGGCGCCGTTGCTTCTCATCTTCCTTAACAAACACAGTGTTTTCTCTTTATCTTTCTATCTAAATGGCCAAGCCTTCCCGCTCTAACTTCGGTGAGTATACGTCAGACAATTTGGCGCTTTCATGAGTGTCGACAGTGGCCCAGGCAGTGACGCAGAAGAGCGATTCCCTTACATGCCAGCTAAGGAGAAGAAAACCCATTTACAGTCGTCGACAGTTTGTCGCTACTATGCGACTGGAAGTTGTCTGCGTGCTTCAGCATGCCGTTTTGTGCATCTGCAACCATGGAGTGTCCCACAAGGCATGATATCTCTATGTTTGCTTCGTCTCCCGCGGACTTACATCGCAGAATCCCCGCCATCAGAGAATGCTTATTCCAACGAACAAGCCGTGCACACGAGAATATGTCGCTACTACGCCGCCGGACATTGTCGACGTGGTTCAGCATGCCATTTTGTGCATTCGCTACCGGAGAGTGCGCCACAAGGTATGGTGTCTCTAGTGTTCGTTTCGTCTCCCATAGACTTACATGCAAGGAATTCCAAAGGAATACCGCCATTAGTGTATGCTTACCCCAGCAGACACGAGGTGCACACGAGAACACCACTCAAGGGGTGGGACCAAGACAGCGGCTATAGTCGTGGCTACACAGCGTATGCCATATACACAGTGGCCCCGCATGTGGAACCATACCGCTTCGACATGAGGGGCGCTTTTGACAATTCCAGCGATGTCTCTTCGAACTCCAGCCCGTCTGATCAGAGTTTGCATGCCGCATTCCAAGTCATGACCATCGAAGAACCTGTCTCTTCAGAATATCTCCCTTCTGCGTTCTCACAATCCTCACCAAGCTTACAATATCCCAACAACGCGGGAACACGCTGTGGCAATGTGGCATACCCTGGTTACGATCGAGGATATACTCTAACTGGTTTGAAACCTCGAGCCGCCACCCGCAGAAAAGCAGAGCAGGCGAAGGAGAAGCAAACCCTATATAGGAGTGAGTTTTTCCGATAGCTACTTTCTGCCATGGTTGGTTGCTTATCATTACAAAACAGCTAAACCTTGCAAATTCTTCTCAGCACGCAAAACCTGTCCTAAGGGCAATAAATGCAGGTTGTACGTGCTCTCTTGATGTGATATCTTTTTTTGGTAAAGCCATTACAGTTTTCATGATGTAGAGAAAAGTAAACCGGCAAAGAAAGCTGATAATCAGGCCCGTGAGACAGCGTCATCTCACTTGCCTCCAAAACCGCATTCACCTCAGGAAGAGGTCAAGGCACACGATTATTATCCTATTACCTGGCGAGTGATTGGTGGTGGTGTAATGATGGGTGGGTATAGTATGTACTCCATAGTCGGTCGCAATTATTTTGTTGATACATGTCCCACAGGGCTACCTTGCAAGGCATTCACAGCAGGCTACTGCCCCAACGGCAATAATTGCAAGCTGGCTCATGAAACTGAGGCCTGGACTTCTGGTGAGTTTCTGATCTAGTACCATCCACGTGAATTGCTCACTGAAGAACGGGGCTTGAGCAGAGAATGGCATTGTAGAACTTAAGACACAAACATCGGCGACGTCTGTGGCAGTGCCATCCTCTGCAAAGCAATCGATAGATTCAAGTGTTGAATCAAAGTGCAGGGCAGTATGCACCGACTACTCTGATTCATCTCATACTATCCACGACATCGACGGAGGCACATCTGGTAGTACGAATGATGCAGAGGAATCTATGGCTGCTTCAAATTCAAACAACGCCGTTCTCTCTCGACATCGACGTACCAGGTCGATGTCTATGCCGACTTCGCCGTCAGTTCTCAGAGCTCCTCATGTGAGTGCTGCCTGCATGCTTGAAAATTCAACTAACGTACCCCGACAGATTTTCGCGGAGTTGTGACTGCTAATTTTGAAAGGATAACAATTGCTGTCGCCCGATTTGATGATTCCAAGGAATGTTCGCATGGATGGAAGTGGTTGGCTGGGAGCTTACCGGATTTTAAGGGTTCATGAATGTTGTAGCATATATGTAACATTAAGAACGAGGTGGAGATTGGGCCCTTAAGGCCTTACATTTCGAGGCTATGGATATGAGGGCTCAGAAGCTCAGCGCTCAGTATCAAATCGCGTGCTACTAGTATGCGCTTACGCACTGTACTAGTAGATCCATTGAACTGCCACATTCGCCGCCACTAGCCTCTTGAGAAAACAATAGCAGTATCCTGGTACTCGACCGTAAAGTTATAAGTCTTGTTGGCACAAAACCTTAGCTAAGTTACTATATAGTGCCCCGTTGCGATGGCGGTCGTAAATTCATCTCCGAATTCTTCGTATCAAGTCTGGCCCTTCTCTCGAGCCTTGGGCTTGAAACTAGCTTCGAATTATGCTGCGGCCTGCCCAATGGATGCATGTATGCCATACAAGCATTGCCGCCTCTCAACAAGGGGTATGGAATATACCATTCGAGGCTGCTCGAGTGTGGTCCGTTCGTACGTAAGTTGGCTACACTTCAAACAGTTTTATTCTGCTTGAAGAGTCTCATGCTCTTTTGGTTGGTTCCGCCATCGCAGCAAATATAGTAATACGGTCTCCCAACGACTCCCGGGTAGTATTGCAGTGCTGCTCAGAGAACCAATAATCTGACTAGGAGATATAAGCTAGTCATTAATAGACAGATTGGTAAACGGGCTAGGAACTTAATGGGAATGTGAATTTACTACGTATAAATAATAGAGTAGAGTATGCGGAAGAGAGCCGTGCGCAGCGGGTTGATCCCGTAATTAATCGGTCCCAGCCATGCTACCAAGTCACTGCATGATCAGACCATGGGTCTGTCACCAGACGAATCGGATGGGAGTGTTTTGACGCAAGAAGTGGGCACTTGAGTGGGTGCAGAGGTTCCAGGGAGAGCACGATAAAATCCTAAACATAATGTCAACAGGGAAATCATAGGGACCATGGCTCAAGTCTCACTTGAACCGAAAGCGGGTTTGTTGTAAAGCTTCCGACCGTGACATCTTCGGTACATCGCAGTTCCCCATCCCAGTCCAAGCAGTCAATGCCCTCCCCAAGGGGGATGTTGCGATATGAGTGATGATTGTCGGGTAAAGGTGAGGAGTACGTCAATTTGCCTTCTCCTATTATTTGTTTGGACACCTTTTGTTTTTCGAAGACTTTGACAACTACTTGGCGGAGTAAGTAGACGCGGATGGTGATTTTTCCTGAGGGGAGCACAGGAAGGCTATGATCAGGTGCAAATTTGTCCAAGAATGGAGCTAATGAACTCGATGGGGCACGCAATTGGAGGTGGAACGGTATGGTCTCAGAAAATGGATAAACCTGTACTGAAGGAATAAAGAGCTGTCACAGCAGTTAGAGACATGAGGACACCACAATTTGACTCAAATACTTACAAGGCATTGTACCGGCGCGAGCCTGGAGCTCTGTGTTGCATTCATGGTGGAGAGTACTTGATGCCATTCTTCAGGGGAGCTCTTCACCGTGGTCATGAACGGCACGTCGCTCGGAAGCATAGGTGTGTGTGGGCGAGAACGCGGATGATAGCACACGGATACCACGAGGCTGTCAATTGTGGGATCAGGGAATGTGAATTTTGAACACTGCTACTTGTACTCACGAATCATTAGAAGATAAGAATCGTCGAGGCCTTGAGACTACGACGCTAAGAGTGTAGGAGCACGTCGCAAATTTGTTCTCAAATGAGGGGGGTAAAGGTTGCGGTTGACATCCATCCATGAAAACAGAAGGAAAGGATATTGCAAACGGTAGGGTCCTAGGACAAGGATCACCGGCAGTGGACGAAGAACTCCACAAAGAATACGAATCAGATGCAACCAATGTGGTAATGGCTGCCCCTGATGTCTCAAGACGAAGGTGACCCTCGAGCTATTGGGGAAATAAGATAGATGCTAATTTGAAGAAAGATGTAAACTCTACCTTCAAGGTAACCTCTACGAGGCCTTCTGAACTCCGCAAAGATATGTGGCCTCGAACGAGTCCATTTCTTCCGTAAACAGGCGTTATGCTCCCCGGCTGCTGATCTCTTAAAACAAGTGTGGTGCTGTCTGTTATCCTACGGAAAACTCCGGTATTCAAAGCTTGCAGAGACCGTCGTCGAGTCTCCTCAACCGTTTGTTCCCCTGGGAGAAGCTGTGTCGAGTATGATGGCGATGGTGGGGAAGGAGAGTATGACGGCGAAGGTGGGGAAGGAGTATATGAAGGGGGAATAGACTCCATTTTGATCTTGAGGTATGAGGTGTTGAATCTCTTTCATGGCTCTGTCAATGGTGTTTATAGCAGCGCAAGAGTCAAACTCGGCGTTGACTCATGCCCGCGTCATCCTGGTTCAAAAGTCATCCACATACTGCACAGTCCGGGACCGCAGTCAAAGATAATTTTGTCTGGCTAGGTGGACTGTGGCGAAGGTTTGATGCAGATTGACTCATTTGCTAACGGGCAGTGATAGTAAGACAGACTTGGTATACGCCGAGACTTGGTAAATTAAGCGCCGATTATGTAAAATTAAACGCGCAGCACGTAACTATAATAACCCCGAAATTCTGTCCATTTTGGTGTCACGGTGCATGATGCGCTGAGATTGCTATTAGGCCTTTACTGTGTTTCTCTGGCTAGGCGCCGCCACACGACCTTCGAGTCACCTCCAGGTCCTCACAACCTGTTGGACTCAGTCGTACATGATGACTGTACGAGCACAGGAGTAAAAGGATTAGTAATACATACATAGATGAATAATGTAGGGAACACCGACTTACCCGGGAATAGCCGGAGCGGTGTCGATTAGTAAGCACAGCACGGAGAACAGACAAGTCCGTTTTCATATGTTTCGGATCGGACGCATAGTATTAACCGTTTAACAGTATATATATTGTACGAAGTAGTTACAATGAAGAAAGCCTTTTTATCAAATATTCTACTCTAAAACATCTACTCTAAACTACAGATAACTACAGGTTATGAGCCCTGCTCCGACAATCATGGATAACACGCACCACAGCAGCTCCTCATTGTACACCATCCCCAAACTTGCCGACGATGGCTCGAATTGGATAACCTACAAGGAAAGAGCGTTAACAGTGATCCGCGCACGAGGATTGATGCGATACCTTGATGGTCGAATCAAAGAACCTACCCCATACAAGACCAACTCGGCTGGAAAGTACGAAAAGGCTGATGGCACGGTAGCAACTGAAACAGAAGTAGAAGAACTTGAAGAGAAGATAGATGAATATCTACAGAAGGACTCACTCGCAAAGCAACACTTATTTAGCACGATCTCGGATCAGCTATTGTTGCGCGTCCAGCACCTTGGCAACGCCTCGAAGATATGGTCCGAAATTCGGACAATACACGAAGGCAAGACAGAATTAGTTCAAATAGATCTGCGCCGGAAGTTGCAAGAATCAAGATGTGAGGAAGGAGGTGATGTGAAGACTCACTTTGGGGACATGTTTCGCATCCGCGAAACGCTAGCAGGCATGGGGGCGAGCATAGAAGAAAAGGACTTCTACGCAATTATAATGGGATCTCTGCCAGAATCTTACAGACCCCTGTTATCGTCAATCAATGCGACAGCCCGAATCACAAAGCAACCACTCACCCCATACGAGCTAGTCAGTGTCGTCTCTGAAGAGTACGAGCACAGACAACTAGCAAACCCAAAGACCTCAAAGAAAGGAGGCAACAGCGCATTCTCGGCCAAGGACAGTACGAAAAGGAATTGTACAAGCACCGCAAGCAAGGATGTTACGTGTTTCAACTGCGAGAGGAAGGGTCATTACAAAACCGATTGTTGGAGACCTGGAGGAGGGAAAGAAGGTCAGGGACCAAGGCAAGGTGGAAAGGCGCCAAGACAAACGGCTAATGCGGCAGACAAGATCGAAAGAGCAAATGATTATGCTTTTGTCACGTCAGATCTAGCAAATGTGGCAAAAAGGATCAACATACCTGCCGAGAGACAAGGAGCCATTATCGATTCGGGCGCAACGTCCCATTTCTGCCCCGACCGCTCGAAGTTCATAACATTCACCTCCATCAAAGCACAAGATGTGCACACTGCAGACGGTTCTACCATCAGCGCCATAGGAAAAGGGGATATAAAGATAGACCTACCTTTGGGAACAAAGAAGACCACTGTGACTCTCAAAGACACCCTATATACGCCAAAGATGGCATTCACGTTAATATCGGCCAACAGAATCGCTACCGCCGGTTTCGCATTACACCTCGAAGATAACATGTGCAGGATATTGACCCCAGCACCAGAGCGAAGACCCATAGCCGAAATTCCTCAAATAGAAGGACTATATCGAATCGCGGCATCAGTGACCCATAGCGCAAACTCAGCAATAACGAAACATACCATCGATGAATTACACCGAGCATTGGGACATGTATCCCACGAAGCGATCACAAATGCTATAAAGAAGGGCATGATCAGAGGTATAACGTTAGATGAAAGTTCAAACCCTACCTTTTGCGAAACGTGCGCAAAGGCCAAAGCCACTCGACAACCATTTCCAAACGAGTCAAAGACCAGATCATCCGCATATGGGGACCTCGTCCATACAGATCTATGGGGTCCGGCACAAACCGAAACGATAAACGGATGCCTGTATTATATCACCTTTACAGATGATTTTAGTCGGGAAACGAGGGTAACATTCCTGAAGAGAAAGAGCGACGCACTTACCGCATTCAAGGAATACGAGGCTTATGTAAGCCGACAATATAATGCGCGTCTGCGCAAAGTACGTTCGGATCGAGGAGGAGAGTACCTAAGCAAGGAGTTTGATGAATATCTGAAGGAAAAAGGAATAAAGAGACAACTCACCGTGCACGATTCCCCACAGCAGAATGGTGTAGCCGAAAGACTAAATCGAACATTAGTCGAACACGCGCGAGCCATGCTACTCGCAAAGGACCTACCAAAGTTTTTATGGGCCGAAGCCGTCAATTACACAACATGGCTCAAAAATCGCCTACCTTCGAGGGCGATCCCAGGATACACGTCCTATGAATTGCTACACAAAGCAAAACCAAGTTTAGTAAACGCACGGGAATTCGGCGCACGACTCTATGTGCACTCACCAGATGGAGGAAAGCTCGAAGCTAGAGCAGAAGAAGGTCAATTTGTGGGAATAGACGAGGAAAGTAAAGCTTACCGAGTATACTGGCCGAAGAAGAGAAGAGTATCTGTCGAACGCAATGTTAGCTTTGTCCCGCCGGACGTCATCGTTCGTAACGACATACTGGACGAGGGGGAGTATAACCAGGAAGAACAGATCAACATACCGAATATCGTCCAGCCCGTCGCAACATCCCAAGTCCCACAAACACCAAGCCAACCTCCCAAAACGCCACCCCAGAGTACACAGCAACTTCCAGACCCAATAACGCCCAGAACCACGAGAGTACGACCCCCTGCAGGATACTACAAAGCGTTAAATGAAGGAGAAAGAGCAACCATAGCAATGGAAAACTCACCGGACAACACTCAATCGAATTCTTTTCCATATATGGCCATGGCAGCCGCAGAGAAGGAACCGACGCTTAGAGAAGCGTTAAATGGACCAGACGCAGAGGAATGGCAACAAGCCATAGACTATGAGATTGGTCAATTAGAGAAACTCAAGACATGGGAAATTGTGGACCCACCTAAAGGCGCGAATATAATACCTTGCCATTTTGTCCTAGCGACAAAGCGTGGACCAAATGGCGAGAAGGTAAAGCTGCGTGCGAGACTTGTCGCAAATGGTCAGCGCCAAGAGTACGGCGTAGACTATCAAGAAACATTCGCACCTACCTCAAGTATGACGACAATTCGTACTGTCCTAACGATGGCAGCTAAGCACAACTGGGAAATACATCAAGTCGATGTTAAAAGTGCTTACCTCAATGCCAAGCTCAACGACGACATATATATGCGCGCGCCGCCAGGATACTTGAACAAAGGAGACGAAGGAAAGGTATTAAAGCTATTGCGTAGCTTATATGGCCTAAAGCAGGCCGGTTTTGAATGGTCCGAGGAGCTAGAAGAATTTTTCCTCAGTAACGACTTCACGCGCTCTCAAGTCGACCAAGCCGTATACTATCGACAAGCCGAAGAAGAACATACCGTTATCACCGTTTCCGTCGACGACATGGCCGTCACATCAAAACACCTAAAGCACATCCAAAAGTTCAAAGATCAGCTTTGTAAACGTTTTGAGATTTCGGACCTAGGAGAGCTTACCTGGCTCCTAGGACTAAAGGTTGAAAGGGACCGAAAGGCGCAGACCATAATGTTGTCGCAAGAAGCATACATCGACACTATAGTCGAGAGATTCAGGATGAAGGATGCGACAACGTCGCAAACACCAATGGAAACTGGAGTAGTTCTAATGAAAGAGTCATCAGACCATTCACCAGACACCAAACCTGAAATACCCGAACAACACGTACCGTATCAACAGGCCATTGGATCGCTAATGTATGCTGCGACGAGCACACGTCCGGATATAGCCTTCGCTGTTTCGATACTCTCGCAGTTCATGCGAGAGCCAGCTAGTGCGCACTGGGAAGCTGCTAAACGAGTCATACGCTATCTAAAGGGGACAAAGAATTCAAAACTTACCCTAGGAACCACAAATCAAGGTTTAGAAGCGTTTGTAGACGCTGATTGGGCGAGTCAGCCCCATCGACACTCAATATCGGGCTATATCGTCCTGTTGCACGGATCTCCAGTAGCGTGGAGCGCGCGAAAGCAGTCGCTAGTTGCTTTATCAACCGCCGAAGCGGAATATATTGCGCTGACGTCGGTAGCGCGCGAAATCCTATATCTAAAAAGTCTCATCAGTGAGCTATACGAGCCGATGGATGAATGTATCCCCACCTACTGCGACAACCAAGGAGCAATAGCGTTAGCATCAAACAACAAATTCCGCGCACGCACCAAGCATATTGACATAAGGTATCATTACATCCGCGACCTTGTCGAAAACGGCACCATCCAACTCCAATATTGTCCGACGCTCGAAAACGTTGCGGACGCTTTTACGAAAGCACTGCCGGCACCACGGTTTAGGGAATTGAGAGGGAAGATGAAGGTGGACTGTGCTCGAGGGGGAGTGTTGGACTCAGTCGTACATGATGACTGTACGAGCACAGGAGTAAAAGGATTAGTAATACATACATAGATGAATAATGTAGGGAACACCGACTTACCCGGGAATAGCCGGAGCGGTGTCGATTAGTAAGCACAGCACGGAGAACAGACAAGTCCGTTTTCATATGTTTCGGATCGGACGCATAGTATTAACCGTTTAACAGTATATATATTGTACGAAGTAGTTACAATGAAGAAAGCCTTTTTATCAAATATTCTACTCTAAAACATCTACTCTAAACTACAGATAACTACACAACCCCCGCGATAAAGTCCCTATATTTGGCGGACCAAGGATGTAGTGCTTCCTACAGCCAGATAAATTATTCTGAGACAAAGGGCATAACTCGCGCCTCACTTCGGACCCTCTTTGCGGTGTTCTACAGTATCGATATCTAGTCCTTTCGGGTCTTATACTCTGCTCCAGCCACTCGCCATTTAGATCTGACACCCTGTATATATACTACTTCTTTATAAGGCGACCTCCATCTGGACCGCGTGAACCTTTCTCACTATTCTACCATCTTGATAGCAATGGAGGTCAACAATGACTACGATTTCTCACTTCCAATGGCGTCGTTGCTTAGGGCTGGCACGTCCAAGGCTCATGAATCCGCAGAGCACAGCCAAGGCGGCGTCCGGCTCGCAAAGGGTGAGCTGGACAAGCAAGAATACGTGTATTTCTTGATGATGCTATGGCACGTATACGCGTAAGCTTCATTCAAGTCACGTTGCATACTATGTGTTGACTCCCACTCAGCGAACTCGAGCGGGGTCTAGAGACGCACGCGTCATACCCAACGCTACAACCAACGTATAACCCTACATTGCTTGCCCGCACTCCGAGTCTCTCTCAAGACATATCATATTTACTTGGGGTCCCTGAAGCAGAATGGCAGACGCACCCATCACACAGCTCGTTGATGGCGTCACCTCCCAAGCCTTTTGTGGAATATACCACGCGCCTCCGGGAGCTTTCTGAGTCTTCAGATCCCACATGTTTACTTGCACATGCTTACGTCCGCTATCTCGGTGACATGAGTGGCGGCCAATTCATACGGCGACGTATAGCCAAGGCATACGACCTAGATGCAGATCGAGGAGATGGTATACAATTTTACGATTTCAAGAAATTGGACAGTAGTGAATCTGCGAATATGGGGGATCTCAAGAAAATCAAGGAATGGTACAGAGATGGACTGAACGCTGGTATTGGTGATGATACCACATTGAAAGGTTTATACATCGTCTTTGGGTTACTTTCGTTTTCTGAACTTTGATTCGCCAGCGGCCGTATTGGAAGAGGCCAACAAGGCCTTCAAGCTGAATGCCAGTATCTTCGATCTACTGTCAGGGGAGGGGCGAATTCAGGAACCACAGCAGCCAGCTGTCTCAGCGCCGAGACAGGCTAAGGCACTATATGACCCAATATTAGTTTCTTTCGGTGGCCTCCTTTCGGTGGCGATGACTGTGGGCCTGGCTCATGTCATCTATATGGGCGCTAGCAATACCAGTGGCAATTGCGTGCTCAGGGGTGCTGAGTATTGGTTACGAAGCATTCTATCGATTGCATAATGATTCCGAGATGCATTTTAATGAATGAGATGGTTTGGAATGGGCATTCTAAATCTCAAGTTGTAGCATACATATCGTCATAAGACAGGCTTGCGTGTACATACTATAATGACAGTTTCATGAAACGGACTTGCTATTGGATATATTTGAGATCTGAACATTGTCAAAGTTACGAATACAAACAATGAACAGAAGTAGCCAGCTACTATTAGTGTCCTGCAGCTGAAGTAGACTAAATCTATTAGACTACATATAGTTCGTCTGGCAAATATCATCGACTTCTTGGGAATGCATCCTTTCCACCGTAGTCCTCCTCAAAATCGACGGTCGACCCACGCATCGGTTGCATAACAAGACTCGCCGTACTCTGGGAGTCATGCAACTGCGCATAGGGACCGCTCTTAAAACCGTCCACAGAAGCAGCCCCCCCATTCTGTTGTGCAGCCTTCTTGGCAGCCTTCTTTGCCATCCGCTTGCGGCGACAGCAACAACGCCACACGCAATAGCTTATGAGGAGAATCATGAGCACCAGGCCTCCGACAACGATATAAGGCCAACGACTTAGAACCAGTTCTTCGTATGCTTGCTTTTTCTCCGCGGCGCTCTCAGGCGAGTGTTGTTCCTGTGATGCAGGAAGTAGGGCGTATTGAGAAGAGTTGATTGTGTTTTGCCCGTTCAGCCGGACCTGAATGAAGTCGTTGACAGCGGATTCGACGTTCGTGAGCGGAAGCAATTGGACGTAGGGATTATTGGAATTTGAGCCGCCGGTGATGAAATTGCCATAATTAATCAGGGTGTATGTGTTCCGCACTGCGAATGTGTCAAACAATTATTGTCAGAACAGGTCGGCAACCTACGGAAAGCCATTCCCAAAATCATATCATACTCTCCAAGAAGACTAAATGCAGAAGTGACTGGTTGGAACTATTTGGAAGGTCCAGATTTAGAACAACTTCGTGTTATCCAGAACTGTCACATACCGTTCCCAGGCAAGCAGGGTTTCCATTTGAGAAGGTCACCCCAAAGTCACTCGACGATACATCGAGTGGGTGAATAGGATATGAAACGCCCCCAAAATTGAAGGTAACATTAATAAGTTGCCCGCAAGGGACTAGCCAAGCTTGGTTTACAACCGACCATTCGGCACCCTGTACACGCCCATAGATGGCGTCCGACACCGTTCGAGGCACTTGAGGCAGGGTGAAGCCAGAGTCTAAAACTCCCACTATTGTGCCGTCAGGAGCTTTGGGGGCAATCGATGAATATTTGATCGGCTGTCCGTCAGGCCCAATGATGCCATTATTCTTGTCTGTTACAATCTGCCAATGCTGGTCAACATTAGTCACTCTGTAAACCTTCTCAATCGACAAATGTGGCATGCTGGTAATATTCTCGAATCCTGGAACGAGTTCTCCTATGGTGAACTGGCCAGTGATATTACTCCCTGGGTCTCCTTTGCGACTGAGCATCAGAGTTATATAGTCATTTGAGGATGTTTGTTCGAAAATTCTGTTGATTGGGTTATTCCCCGAATTTCCGTCGAGTTTCTTGTATATCGAGGAACCAGAATTTGGGCCAAGGCCGATGAGACCGTCATACCCTTCCGAATGAATATTTGTGGAGAAAGATGATACATTTGCAACAAGGACTGTACTGGATGTCAGAAAACGAAGCGGTGATACAAAAAGGACACGGACGGAATGCCTGGTCGCTGACAGATTGCCCAGCAAATTCAAAAGGTGCGGTATAGATGTCGCCTGGCTATGGACGTAATGAATCGTGAGAGCTATAACTTTGAGCCACTGACCAGCAGCTGTTCCAACGGCGTATGAAAGTTTCAGAGAGCTACCTGTGTCTGTTGCTCCAGGTATGGAGCCGGTCACCCATAGATCAGAGCTGTCAATGGGCAAATAAACAAATTCCCGCAATTGCTGTGAAATTTGTATTACCTTCCCGTATCCAGCATCACGGATATGTTTTGACCATCAAGCATGATATTTGTGTAGTAGAAAGAGTTTTGCGTGTTCCCGACAGGTAATATGCCATTGGAAGACGATTGACGAGGGAAATGGGTTGTTGGGTTGTTAGCAGGTGTTTGAACGTGGACATCGAAAGGGATTCGGAGAGCAAGGACAGAAATCGTCGAACACAACGAAGAAACAAAGGAAAGTGTGATGAAGGAGTGCATCATGACGCCACCAAAGCGTTAATAATATGTTAGCCTGCACGGCGTGGAGGAGGATGGAAACGAGAACGTATGTAACTTGATGTGATGAAATTAAATCTTGTGGGATCAAATGCATCAACCGTTGCACAGCAATTTTACTAGGCTCTCATATCAAACATCTTCTCTTCTCAACCTAACGTTCTATCAGATCAGCGTGCTTTGCAATCGCCTTGGAAATGGCCTGATCATCTACTGCATTGTACTGGAATGAATTCATGATTGTGAGTGACCTCCTCATGTGCCTTAGTAGTGCTGAGTGACAATACATTATCAGATTGTACAAGTAGTAGGCCATCCAAACTGGATGCTGCCGCCCAGTCTCCCTATAGATGAATGGAAATGGGTTTTCCTTCTTAGCAGGTGCCTGTAACTCATGACAGACAACCAATGAAGTGATCCGCTCGAAGATGGTGAGCCCTAAGCACTGCAGGCAACACGTGGACTCTGAACGCCCGTCCGATCAATTCATGAAGCTCAGGCTGTGCTGTCAACGTAAAACATGCAGCCGGCCCCCATATAACCCTGAAGGCTCAGCATCTCCGTTTATTTCTTTTCTCTTCAGTACTTTCCAGTGTTATGAGGTCGTTTTTGCCACTTTTTTTCTTTGGCTTTTTAGTCACCTTGAACACCGCAAACGGGGTTCACCTTGAACTGCACGGCAAGGCTGGGATTTCTAGGTCCAAGCTTCAGAAAAGGACAAGCATCAGCGGCCTCGAAAGCACTGTGGAAGATGACCAGAATATCCAGTACATGACAAACATCACCTTGAATGGTCAATTGTTCGGTGTTCTGATCGATACCGGCAGGAAAGTTAACCACTCTCAAGCGATGTTTTTGCAACTCAAAAGCCTGACATTGCTATTGCCTTCAGCTCAGATCTCTTTGTAACATCTCAGGTTCCTGGTGCTGTTGACGAGCACTACCAGGCTGAAATTGGCTATGCCTCTGGAGGTGCTGCTGGTGAGTTATTTATGACAATATTAATGCGATGCCATTGTTCATTTCCGTTCCCTCAAGGGGAAGTCTTCTCAGCCACGATGGAATTCGCCGGGTATCAGATTGACGCCCAATATTTCAGTACGTTATGCATCTCTCATCCGCTATCATATCTGCTAATCGATACAAAGTATTTGCAAACTCGACGGATGGATTTACACAATCCGTCGATGGTCTTATCGGCCTTGGGCCATACACAGGCTCTGTGATTAGATTCATCGGCGGGACAGCGGCTGCAGACCCTCCTCTCGACCGAATCTTCCGCTCTAACGACACCATATCGAATTTCGTCGCTATTCTTCTCGATCGCTCTGACGACCCTGACGAACCTTATCCAGGCGACCTTGCTATCGGAGAGGTCTTGACTGAATATGAAGATATTCAGACACAACCTCAACACCCAGTCACTTCGGTCATGGTGCCCGGAAATCAGCATTGGATGACATTACTTGACGAGAATGGGATCATCGGTCCAGATGGCAAACCTATTACCATCAAGACTCAAGTCACAGATACACCCTATCCTAATAACGCGACTGTCGTCTTTGATACAGGTTTCACGTTCCCCCAAGTTTCTTCGTAAGTTCCTCGTAACAAACCCTCATCTACTCTGATACATCATGACAGTCACGTTGCCGAGGCGCTCTATGGTAACGTTCCCGGTGCCTCTTTAACGAACATCGCGGGTTTAGGAGAAATCTGGGCACTGCCCTGCGACCAAGAACTTAATGCCACATTTTTGTTCGCTGGAATCAAATTCCCTATTCACCCGCTTGATCTCAACTTTGATATGGGCGACAACCAGTGTGTTGGAGCTGTGAGTTTGTGAACCCTTGATTGTTGCCAGCTTTGTAATTGTCTTAACAAGTTCCAACCATTCTCGTACGATGATACGGAGGATGGCGTGGTGATGTACGATATGGTTCTCGGCATGGCCTTTTGTGAGTCTAGATACCTACTACTCTAGGACGTTCAGGTTCTAAAATTGAACAGTGCGCAATGCATACCTCCTGATTGATTTCGGCTCTTTTGTCGACGGGGCACCTCCTGGCACCAATGCCCCGTACATACAATTGTTGCCAATCACTAATGCTGTCAATGCCTCTACGGATTTTGTACGAGTGCGCTTGGACAATGGCTCAAGTGTCGATGACCTCGCTTCGCTGGCCTCACATTCTTCCACGACCACGACCACGACGACCACGACCACAACATCAAACGCCAGGCTGCCACCATGGGTGATTGGTATTATTTTCGGCGTTGTTATTTCGGTTTTGCTTCTGGGCATCTGCGGATACTATTGCTGCCGTCGCCGTCGCTTGCAGCCCGTTTCTTCTACGCAAGCTACGTGGGTTCCTTACGCACACCAGAGCTACCGTCCACTCTACGACCCCTCGCCGCAAGGAGCATATGATATGCATTTGGCGCCTAACGCGAACCCAGTTCACGTTCCTGAATACAAAAGTGCTTGGGATGCACGCTACTGAATGTACCTGGCCCGAGCGGGCTTGGGGTCTTGTACTGCCTCATTTTCCTGTGATACCATTTTGGTTATGCGCTAGGCTTTCTCCATCTGGACACTACTTATCACTGCACGGCATACTTACTTATATATATACGATGACTGACATGGACAATCGACTGACAAGTCACCTACTTTTATGAATTGACGTGCATTGTTGAATGCCTCTCATAATGGCGGGCATACTAAACTTACATCGAGAGAGTAACCATTCTAGTCTCTTCTTGTAGTCAGACGCATCATCAGGAAACCCTAGTCCAAGAGTCTAGCCTAGTAAGGTTCGCGCGGTAATAGTTAGTTTGTTAGTTATAATCTTTTCTACTATCCACATTCTGTCTTCCTGACCCGGTGAGGTACAACACCTTTCGATTGTTCCGAAAGTGCATCTCACCCTGTACCGAAATTTGTCCTCGCTGATGTGCATTTACGTCGCTGTTGACAAGAACGTAGACATTGATGGCGCCAACAATCCATTACTATTGTCCATGCCAGTCTGGAGAGTCAGTTCAGACGCCTCCACCTCCGCATATGGCGTCTTCCTCGGCTAGTTTCCACCCTTTGCATAGTTTGTTTTTCTGCGAGGAATGTGACGCTGTTCGGTGCAATCGCTGCGTTTCCGTCGAAGTCAGTGGCTACTATTGTCCAAATTGCCTTTTCGAAGTCCCAAGTGCAAGTGTTCGCGCGGAAAAGAACAGGTAAACTACTCTTATCCTCTTGCTATGACTGTTGCTCACAAGTAATAGATGTGCTCGAAATTGTTTTTCATGTCCTATATGCCGGTCAACCTTGCAAGTAGTCGCCTCTGACCCTCCTGATGGCGGCGATGGTAGGCCTTCCGTGTCTCTCAGTAACGTTGGAGAGCCTCCTTTCTTTCTTTATTGTAACCACTGCAGATGGGACTCTGCCGAAGTTGGGATAACATTTGAAAAACCAACTGGACTCGCCGGTGCGCTGCCCCCTCCTATACATCAGTTTACATCTAATCATCTACTTGATAGCACAGCTGCAGAAATTTGAAGACTCTGCGCCCGAATCCCTGGAGTTTGAGCGACTGAAGGAGCATTTTGAACCTTTCCTCCGTACATCATCTCTTTCTTCTTTGTCACATGTTCCGAGTACTTCTTCTCATCATCTTCCTACTTCATCTGCTACAGCCGCTGCTTCCGCTGCGCTTGCGCGTGATATTCCCGGTGTTGGGAAGTATAACCCTCTCGCTCGCAGTCGTGTGGGCCGGGACAGAACGGCAAACAAGGACGAAATGCCAGAATACAAAAGTAGAATGGAGATTGGTGTTCTTGGTCAGCTGGGGTCTGAAGGAGATGGTTCAGATGTCGAGGCACTTCGGCGCATGGAAAGTGCGGAGGAGATTGCGTCACTTGAGCAAAGGTGGGGAAACAGCTGGACCACCTCGCTTGGAACAAGGTGCGTGTATTTTGGGCATGTGGGAGAAGATACTAAACTTGGAGTGAACTGATCAGCGATCTACGACCTCTGCGGATCCCACTGCATTCCAAAGTCTCGAAGCGATGCCCGAGTTGCAGGCACATCCTCATCAAACCAGAGCAGAAAGCACAATCTGTGCGATACAAGATCAAGCTTGTAGCGGCTAATTATTTGCCAGCGATGACTGTGGCCCTTCCGCACCACACTCAAGGGGCTGACGCTACTAGGCGTCCGCAGGCTAAGGTACCCAGTGCCCCGGATGACCGGAATGCTGGTGCTATGATGGCCGGAAAATCGTATCCCTTCCACCTCGCTTTGACAAATCCCCTCTACGATCCCATTCAAGTTCGACTTTCGGTGCAGCGAATGCATGTCACTGCAGCAACTAACAGTACTGCACCGGAGAAGGCTCGCAGGACACCCTTCGCAGTATCTCTGCCAACCTCTTCATTCCCTGTCGCTGCATTCGCTGAAGCATGGGAATATGATGACGACGACGATATGTTCGGGCTCGAAGACGATGAGCTTGGTTTGGAGATGGGTCGAACCCGAGACAAAGATGGCAAAGGGAAAGTCAAGACTGTAGGAGTTTTGGAAAAGAGGGCCAATGTTACGGTTGTGGGGGGTGAGGTTGTCATCGGAAAAGAAGCCCGGGGTCACGTAAAGGTATGTGCTTACAGAAGCGTCAGTGAACCCTTGACTCGTACTCAGTTCATCGGTGTACAGTTTAATATGCTTGTTTCTTACACCTATCGATCCGATGATCCACTTCCCTCGGAGGATGGTGCAGGGACGCCTTCCCGCACAGTTGCGAAGACCCCGGAAGTGAAGACATTCACCTTCTATACTGTCGTTGATCTTGGTCCCATTCTTCCTAGGGAAGAAAAGTTGGATCCAGATATATGATGCCAGGTCCTGATGCTCCTTTATTGCTGCATTGCGACGCATAGCTCATGCCATTTGTGCCTGTATTTGTATTGCAGCAACTTAAACTTTGATACCCACGAAGAATGCCTGAATCTTTGAATGCCGATAGCACAGCCTTATTCACAAACCGTCATCAGACTCATCACACGTGAGAATCATTGATCGTTAACGCGGATCTGAGTCAGTCTGCATCAAACACTAGTACTAGCTAGACAACGATCTTTACAAGGTTGCGGTGCCGGTCTGTGTATCATGTTCCCCCTGACGCAGGATGACTCGTGCGTATATGTCAACGCTGAAATGGATACTTGGGTTGCTATAAACACCATTGACCAAAATGTGTAAGAGATCCAACGCCTCATACCTCGATATCAAAATGGAGTCTATTCCCCCTTCATATACTCCTTCCCCACCTTCACCGTCATACTCTCCTTCCCCACCATCGCCGTCATACTCGACACAGCTTCTCCCAGGGGAACAAACGGTTGAAGAGACTCGACGTCGGTCCCTGCAAGCTTTGAATACCGGAGTCTTTCGTAGGATAACAGACAGCACCACACTTGTTTTAAGAGATCAGCAGCCGGGGAGCATAACGCCTGTTTACGGAAGAAATGGACTCGTTCGAGGTCACATATCTTTGCGGAGTTCAGAAGGCCTCCTAGAGGTCACCTTGAAGGTAGAGTTTACATCTTTCTTCACATTAGCATTTATCTTATTTCCCTAATAGCTCGAGGGTCACCTTCGTCTTGAGACATCAGGGGCAGCCATCACCACATTGGTTGCATCTGATTCGTATTCTTTGTGGAGCTCTTCGTCCACCGAGCCTTGTCCTATGACCCTACCGTTTACAATATTCTTTCCTTCTACTTTCATGGATAGAAGTAAATCGCAGCCTTTACCCCCCTCATTCGAGCACAAATTAGCGACGTGCACCTACACTCTTAGCGTCGTAGTCTCAAGACCCCGACGATTCTTATCATCTTTTCGCTCTAGTGATTGGTGAGCATGAATAGCAGTGTTTAAATTTCACATTTCCTGATTGGACAATCCACAGCCTCGTGGTACCCGTATGCTATCATCCGCGTTCTCGCCCACACACACCTATGCTTCCGAGCGACGTGCCGTTCATGACCACGGTGAAGAGCTCCCCCGAAGAATGGCATCAAGTACTCTCTACCATGAATGCAACACAAAATTCCAGGCTCGCGCCGGTACAATGTCTTGTAAGTCTTTCAAATTGTGGTTTTGTCATTTTCCTAACTGCTGTGGTAGCTCTTTATTCCTTCATCACAGGTTTATCCATTATCTGAGACCATACCGTTCCACCTCCAATTGCGTGCCCCATCGAGTTCATTAGCTCCATTCATTGACAAGTCTGCACCTAAGCATGGCCTTCCTGTGCTCTCCTCAGAGGAAATCACCATCCGCGTATACTTACTCCGTCAAGTAGTTGTCAAAATCTTTGAAGAACAAAAATCGAGCAATAAAATAATAGGAGAAGGCAAATTGACATACTCCTCCCCTCTACCCGACAATCATCACTCATATCGCAACGTTCCCCTTGGGGAGGGCATTGACTGTCTGGACTGGGATGGGGAACTGCGATACACCGAAGATGTCACGGTCGGAAGCTTTGCAACAAACCCGCTCTCAGTTAGAGTGAGTCTTGAACCATGGTTCCTATGATTTCCCTGTTGACATTATGTTTAGGATTTTATCGTGCTCTCCCTGGAACCTCTGCAACCACTCAAGTGCCCGCTTCTTGGATCAAAACACCTTCATCCGATTCGTCTGGTGACAGACCCATGGTCGGATCACGTAGTGACTTGGTAATATGGCTAGGACCCAGTTTTTTTACAAGACCCACCCACTGAGCACGGCTCTCTTCCGCATACTCTACTCTATTATATTCCGGATCTATTGTTTTTATGATTGGTCGAGCTTTTATACATAGCAAGTTTACATTAAGCTCCTAGCACGTTTACCAATTTGTCTAGCTTATATTTCCTACTAGTAGTAGGTGATTGGTTCCGGCACTGCATTATTACCCGGGAGCCGTTAAGAGCCGCTTGGGGACTGTTTTACTATAGTTGCTGCAATAGCGCGCAAACTAGAAGATCATGATACTCTCTTTTCAAGTATTACATTGTATCTACCATGAAAAATACTTAGTAGAACAGTCTGAACTGTACCCAAAGCATAGCCAACTTGTCCCTCGGTCTTCGGCCAGTGGAGTTCCAAAAATAGAATTTTACTACGTTTGAGCTGCACTGCTCCTGCGCCCATCAGTGTCACCGTGACTGAGCCACTGCAGGGCACGCCGCATCAGCTCAAGCAAGGCACTGCCCCTGAAAGTCTGGCGCCTGGCTCGGAATTTAAGATACGCGTCCCGTCATACTGATCCATCTGCAGTTTCGCAGCGTTTCACTCTGAGAACAGCATCATTGATGGCAGTCGAGGCCTCGCTGCCAATGGGAGCTTTTGCTTCAGTGTTGGGAAAGGGTTTTCTCTGCGCCCTGTCAGACTCATCAGCGTCCGCCGGGTGTGCCTAAGATAGGTCACACTGCGCCAAGGTTTACATCATTTGATCATTGTTATTGCGTTGTTCACGCATTCCCTTACGTTGACCAAGCATAGCAAGAAACACAGGATGGCGTTGTTACGGCGGTCTCACCGGCCACCGCCATGTATTCAACTCGATCCTGATGCAAAGCACCTGTCCTTTTTCGCATCACGGTAGCCGCTCAACGGCGCTGTTCCCGGATCCACGTTTTGTCCGAAAATGATGCAACTGTCAACACCACTGGTTTCACCGTGACATGGGTATAAAGCTGTTATCCATCATGGGTATCCATCCGTTCAGCCTCCAAGTGTCCCACATATCTTCTGCACACATGGAAACATTCTCCGTTCAGCTGCTGCCGGAGTATACACCATCGAAGCCTGCACCTGACTACTCTTCCAAACTACTTCCTGGGGAGAAGTGCATACAAAGATCGCCTCGCTTGATCCAACGTGGGGACAATGCATCATTCACTTACCGGCAAAGAGGGATGACCCTCAAATTGATGGACTGTCGTGAAGAGGATCGCCATCCATCCTATGGTCTGGGGAGTACTATCCGAGGAGAAGTTGCACTTGATAATCGCCGGAGAGTTGTAGCTGTTGCAGCGAAGGTATGTGGGATCTGTCGTGTTCGGTGTTCCACTACGTCATCTCTAATATCACCCATTAGCTTGAAGGTCGTATTTACCTTTCAGGGCAACCATCCAAGGGGGTTACTATTATTTCAAAGGAGCGGACCCTATGGGAGAGCTCTACTCTGAATGGACAAACCTGTCCCAGCATCATGCCATTATCAATGTCTTTCCCAACCTCCTATCGAGAGCGTGGCCAGGATCGTCCTTTCCGTTTGCCGCCATCCTTTGAGTTACCGAAACCGCAACGCGTGGCCATAGTGTACACACTGCAGATCATCGTTACAAAGTCAAGGAATGTTCCAATGATTGGAAAAAAGCTTTCGAGGCGAGTGCGCAGCAGATCCAGATGCATCTGGAAACTGAAACCATCATCATTAGGGAGGCATACATGAGCATTCACATCAGATACCGCCCCCGGGTACGGCCATCAAGGCCAGTCCCAGATTCCTTTAGCGAGATGAAACAATCTCCTGAGGATTGGATGGAGGATGTTTGGATTACAAAGCCGACCGTTGGTACAGGAAACGATGCATCATCAGCACGTTGTCATGTAGGTTGATGTCGTCGCGATCGATCATCCAGAAACTGATACTAGTTTATTTCAAGTTATTCTTTCCGTCCGTCCGTGTGTTCACCGCTTCGGAAAAGATACCTTTCCATTTGCGACTAGAGACTTCACCAGTCTTCTTGCATAGCCTTGCGAAGCTCTTCCTTCCTCACGAAAATCCCTCGGAAATAAAAGAAGTCTTAAACGTGTTTATACTACGGCAGACTACCGTCAACATTCAAGGCACGTCATTCAGTCACGACCAAGTTCTTGGTCGCGGACAGATGACGCTGCAATCATCACCCACCTCCAAAGTCCTAATTTCAGAATCAGAAGAACCTGTAACATGGAGTTGGAATGGCAACCTTCAGTGTGAAGTTCCCGTGTTGAACACTGGTTTCAATACCGGCCAGATTAGCACTTCGGTGAGCTAGTGTGTCTTTAAACAATCTGAAATCGAACTCATAAAGTGGGTTCCAGGACTACATTGTGCTGTCCTTACTACTGCCTCCTGGTCAATTGAGACCTGACCTTTCACTTCAACGCGTCATCCCTATCCGACTTGCTACAGAACCATGGGTCGATCGCTCATAAACCTATTATTTCTCATCGCATTGTGTTTTGGTTACTGCACTGTATATATATTCACAACCACATCGTCATCTGCTATATCCTTATTGCTCTTTATTATATCTACTACTTATCTCGTGCTATATTGCTAACTTATGGTTCTTATAAGTTTGGTACCCCTGTACCAAGATCATACATATCGTGCGGTCTCCATACCTTCATCAGATTCTGGTTTAATTCTGCTGAACGCATGTCCGATCAAATAGTTCCTACTAGGTTCTTGTGTCACAGGTTCAATTCAAGTTCCCTAGTAATGATCTTTGAATTTAATGGCTTAAGTTGTCAGGCCTCAGGCTTCATGTGGAATTTTCTAAATATTTTCATAAAACTCAGCAGATTCAAAGGAGCGTCCAATTTCGAAAGGGGCTCAGCGGGCCCACGCACGTGGCCTTGCATACAGATTGCATCCGCGCAATGACACAACTGGTTCGTGGCGTAGTGCTAGTACTGCTTGGAGACTTTTGAAATTTGGAGCAAGTTCCGTGATGTATCGACTCCGTCATGCTGCGCTCAGCTATACGCTCTTTCCAACACCACAATGACCGTTTCAGATAAAGCCTACTCGCTAACTCACTCCCAGAAGACGCTTACTGCGGCGCTCGCAGCCTCCCCGGCATCATCACCCGGAGATCTTGTGAAAACGCTCTATGCAGAGCATCACAAGAAGCCTGCGTCCTCCACAGGTTATCTGGAGACATTCATGGGCGTGCTGCAGCACGGAAATGATAACGAGACACAGCGAATTCCACCCGGTGAACCTACACAAACAGATCTCGACCGCGCTGCCGAGTGCGGAGATTTTGGCAGTAGGCCAAGTGATCTGTTCTTGAAGGTGAGTGAAGTGCGGCAGACGTATAATCTTGACTCATTGCATAAAAAGATCTACTGTGACGTACTTACTACGCTCGATACAAATCCTTGGGCTGGTGTGGTATCACCCCCCTTGTTGGGTTCTAGAGGTGTTGTGAACCTGAGCATTATTTCTGTGTAATTCCACGGTTTCTTATTTGCTTGTTCGTCTTTCGCTAATGCGTTGAGCAGCATTCCGGATATCATACAGCATCATTATGACTGTATCGTCCGTGCTGAGTCGGAGGTGTTTTTGGCAACGAACTTTTGGCAAGCATCCAAGTCCGCTAGCAAGATATGCGATGCATTACTCGAACTCTCGCGCAGAGCCATGAAAAGGGGTAAGAAGGTCGTGGTGAAGATGATGTACGACCGTGCAAATTTAAAGATGCTCATGGAAAGCCACATTATTGTCGACGATGCAGCAATGGCCAGTGATGAAGTCAAGCTTCCCAAGAGGAGCGACATGCCGGGAATCGACTTCGAATTGGTAAATTTTCATCAGTGAGTGTTACCAGTTGTCTCTCATATGCGAATTACTATATGATGCAAAGACCTATTTTTGGGACATTCCACTGCAAGTTCATGATCGTGGATCGCAAAGTGGCCCTCCTGAACTCAAATAATATTCAAGACCGTCCTAATATGGAGATGATGATCCACTTAGAGGGCCCGATTGTTGACAGTTTGTATGACACTGCTCTCATCAGTTGGTTCAGGCCCATGCGCCCACCCCTTCCGTTGCTCAATACTCGGTACCGGCCGCCTGAGGGAGGCTACAAATTTGGAATGGATAATGAATACGCCACGACCCGGATTCTGGATGGTAGGAAAGGAGCGGAACTTTTCAAGACACTGCAACAGGAGGCCGACGGCATACACGACAGAGACTTGGATAAAGAAGAAAGGGAAGATCCTGCCTCTTCTGGGTCTCTACCTGCAGGAGTCCCATTCATCTCCGGCACCTATCAGACGATTACAGAGCACCTCAGTAAGCCATCGTCTCGTTTCACATTCAAGTTCCCTGGTCTGATACCATGTAGATGCCGGAGATCAACCAGATACACATGCCACTATATCGTATGAGCCACCAGCATCGTCCAGAGATGAATACACCCCGCACATTCTCCACACACATCATGGAGAATGTCCCATGGTATTGGTAAACCGTGCGCCGAACGGAAATCCTGGGAATGCCGCCAGTGGTTTGCACAACGCGCAGGATGCAGCCTGGCTTGCAGGGCTGAAATACGCCCAAAGGAAGGTTTTCATTCAAAGTCCGACTTTAAATGCAGTCCCTGTAGTTGAAGGCATCTTGGATGCAGTCAGGCGCGGCATCGAGTGCACACTGTATATAGACGTGGGATTTAATGATGGTGGGGAAGCACTTCCTGGACAGGGCGGCACGAATGAGGAAGTATCCAAGACGATGTTCGCACAGTTAATTGACGAGGAGAAAGAGAACCTCAAACTTTACTGGTATACGGGTATGTGCTTCTCCCGCGAGGGTGTCTGTTGAGTACTCACCTGTAATCATCTCAGGCAAGGATCAAATCAAGCCCATCAATGCATCCGCGCAGAAACGGAACTGTCATGTTCGTCCTATCTTTATTGAAGCTAGTAGCGGAGCCCTTACCTGGTTTCAGGTGAAACTAATGATCATCGACGATTCTGTTGGGATCGTAGGCAACGGTAACCAAGGTATAAGTCGTTTTCACCGTTAGACCACTCACAGATGTTCATCAAAAATTCTCAGACACGCAGTCTTGGTATCACAGCCAAGAGGTGAACGTTATGGTCGACAACCCAATAGTATGTCAGGAATGGTTTGATGGCATCCGGAGAAATCAGAACACGTATTTACATGAGTTGGAGAAAGATGGCATATACCGTGATAAGCACGGCAACCCACTTACGGACTCTACTGGCGTTGGGTCGGGATTTCGAGGGGTGGTCAAAGGGATCCAAGGGAGTATCGCGCGAGTTCGTGGAAAGGGTGGGTTTTAGGCACTTCTCTTGAAGCCTCGCGTAGGGACGACAAAGTGTACGACTTACACTCCTTGGAGGCTCCTGCTAGTAGAAGCGAGTGTGATTATTTATCCATGCGTACGTTAGTGTTATTATAAGCGGCCGAATGCCCGTGTGGGATATTGGCCACACTTGTAACCGTGCAGCCACGAGGTGCATATTATGGTTTTGCTCGCTTCTTGTCATCTTGTCCACATCATTCCACATGTTTAGCATCATTCGAACAGCCCCGTGTAGCATACTTGACCACCATATTGAGAACTGAGCTCGGGCCCGATTTTCCTTTTTTCACCATTGAAACATAACTCCAAGGTTGAGGAAGCGCCCGAACTTTAGTTCACCGTCTTCACCGAATCTGATACTCATTTAGTTGTGGACGCCGAAGGGAGTGGGAAGCCAGGGTTAAGTATAGCCGAGCACCCGCATGGTGCTCGACGTTCCACATAACACTCGAAGGAAATGGATCCTTCTGAACTTTGCTAGTGCACTACCATGTCCACCACCGTGACTGCAACCAATTTAACTCTCCCCGCGTACCCTTCTCCCTCATCACAGGTCCATTCACCGACGTATACCGCTGTTCCTCAGGCTCATGAATACCGGTTAGCTTACAATGCGCGTCTAAATCCCAACCGATCGCCGCGTGAATTTGTAAAGCAAGCCAAAAATGGTGGCGTGACTCTTCGCCTTGCGGGCCAAGACGACCGAGTCACGTTTCCTGTCTATGGTTATGGCGCATCTGTGGAGGGTACCCTCGACATCCACAAACGAGATGGTATCACCAGTGTTGAAGTTCAAGTGAGCGGATTAGCCAGATGAATAGGGGTTTATTCTGATACAGTCCCCTTAGATCGAAGGAACCCTCATGATGGAGGAATTGGCTGAAAGTGGGACCACAAACTGCAAGCTGTTTCTCAACAAGACAATTCTGTGGGTCAAGGACAGAGTTTACGAAGCGCCATGTCCGCGGTCGCTCTCATTCAGTCTCTCTCTTCCAACCACCTTTTCAGATGGCGGAAAATCCTATGTATGTAAACGGCGCGAAATTTGAACAGCACCTTGACGATTACGAGCACAGCCTCTCCCGCCAAGCCATGAGGCCCACCTATCCGGCCTGCCTGGATTTCGGGCGAGGATTAATTATAGCATCAGTGTTATTGCTGTCAAACCAAACATCATACCACATGCAGTCAAGTCGTCCTTGTTGAGGGGCGGAGATTGGTGTGTTTCTAGGTGGGATTGTCTGAACCCTTTTTCACAGTTTACAGGACGATTTCGACTCCGTTTGTATATCTTCCTCGCACTCGCCCATCTTCCCCATTACCACCACCTCTGGTACCCGGTCAATGGGGAATAATCGAGACCTCGCAATGGAAGGTCTTTCCGACTTTGATTCACGCAAATCAAGGAGGACACGACATCATGGTAAAGGTTGGTTGATGTTGTGAATGAATGTATATATCAATCCTGATGGTTTCCGGGCATCAGTTATATCTCCCAGCCAGTCGAACATTCTGCATACACGAGTCCATTCCATTCCACATTATGTTCTCGTCTTCGGCAATGTCTCTTGCTGCGTTTATGCCTTTGGGACCGGTGGTAACCGCGTCTCTGAAAACGCAGCATACAAAAATACAGTTGTTGAGGCAGACGACTGTCGATGTTCGGTGTGTTCTTTCAGTGATCTTTGTGTAACTGTACTTGATAATTCGCTCGACAGCAATGCTTTAATACTTGGCACCCGCACCGACATCTGGAGAGTCGATTATATTGGCGAAGGTGCTTTCAGACATGCAGTATGTCACGCAATGCGCAGTACATTTGGCAAAGGGCGCTTGATGATTAACGTGATTCTATAGGGTGAAGGCGGCGCACACTGGATTGCATTCTCAGGAGATATTTATATCAGTCCTGATATAAAGGTCGGAGGCTTCAGGGCGGGTGGTTTTTCCATCAAGGTAGGCACTTGCTTTACATTTTTGTCGAGAGCTTCAGCTGAGACCTAGTCATAAAGGATTGTATAGTCCTGACCATGACTCCCCCCGATATCTCTAAATCGCCTTTCAAGGAACTGCGGCTCACAGTTCCTGTCCAACTTGCAACGGATCCCTGCCCAAGAGATGGATCTGGCATTGTCGGATACATTGACCAAACTGGTTCTCCATCGATATCTTCCTCAGATGAATTTGGGGCTCCTCCAGAACTCGGTTAAGTGATATTATGAATGACTTTGTGGTTTGCAATCATTGTCATTTACATACCGCACCATAGACTATTGACGCTATCGCAAGCCAAGTGCCATGCGTTCTTTGCGTCGTACACTCTGTACACACGTACGTATGCGTTTTGATGATCCACATGTGCGTCATGACCAGGGTAGGGTCGGTGTTGGTTTCTTCTCACTCAGCTATTTTAAACATCATAGAAACCCGCGCATTTGAGTTCACTTGGTGCGGCATAGGCCGGAACTTTGAATGGCGTGTCGCATCAAAGGAACTGAGGTGTGAACGAGCTGACGGAGACATTCAGTGCAACTCGTCACTGTGCATGTCTACATTCTACATTTGAAACACGAGAAATCTATGATCCTATCGCTAATAAAGAGACTAAAAGAAATATCGGTGGAATACGAGTAAAACGAAGTCTACATCTACCAAAATTCAGGAAATCTAGTACCAAATGCTCCTCGTCCTATGGACAGGCAAAATGTCTTCAGTCTCAATCCCCTCAAGACACTCTTTCCCCCGCTGCAATTTCTTAGCCAAATCCCAAAGATAGAAATCAATCAAAACACAGCTCGCTTCCCAATCTGACCCACACCTCATCATCTCACTTCGCATGCGTTCAACAGCAACGATGCTCGCCGCGCGCAAGCTCATCTCTTCTCTCGATCCAGCTCTGAGTGACTTTCCGGTGCACAACTCGTGTTTGAGCGATGGGGGATAGGCAAGGATGCGCAGGTGGTGCAGGATCTGGGGGACACGGTAATCTGCGAACATCGTTAGGGCGCTGATGCGTGCTCCGTCCAGGCCGGGGAAGATCGGGTGTGGGGTGTAGGGATTTTCGGGGTAGAAGGCTGCCCAGGTCTCTGCTACTAGGATCTGGGGCCGTTTCCAGAAATATACTGGTAAGCACAGACTCGTCAGTCTTGTGGAATTGATAGATATTGGTTGGGTGCCATGATTAATATTGACTTGCCTCGTCGTCCATTGAACATTCGGTCATCTCTAAAACTCGGGAACGAATCTGTGACGAATTGGACGAGGTCGAGCGCCGTGCCCTGATTGTCGTATCTTGTTTGGAAGGCTTGTAAAAACCCTAGGTATGAACCTCCAAATTCATTCTATACATTAATTGTGTCCATAAACCAGCCTGCAATATGCACATGGGGGAAAAGCTTACGTTGCACAATATAGCACCGACTTCGCGCATGATCGCTAAACGCTCATTAAACAGGGGCATCGATTCAGCCGATTGGGGTGCAGCGCGGAATACGTGCGCGATCAGCGAGTCCGGGCACAGCGTCTCGGAGGAATAAAATCGGGGATCGATGATGGGTATACCCTCCTCTAAGGCTAGTGACCATCAGGTCCGATTCAGGACTACAAATAAGAAACAAAAGATGATGACGCGTTTGCCCACCTCGATTCAAAGCAGCAACTAGGCTCCAGTATCCAGTGTGCACAGTCATTGTCTCGCTACCCCAGCTAGTCCGCCATTCAATACCGTACCGATCCTGTTGGCCTTCCTTTTCCGACCAAAAACTGAAATTTAAAGAAGAGATGAGGAATATCCAGTTCAGACATGCACCAGTGAGTATATCGTCAGGGTCATACGGCTCCGGCGGACAGATGTGCAAGGGGTGCGTGCGCCATGTACGCGGAGTATAGGGCTCGGAAGACACTTGTTTCAAAATCTGCGTAAATCGGTCAGATGCGCAATGCTCTCGAATTATATGAAAGATTGAATTGACGTATTGTGTGGCTTTTTTGACCGCATCGTCGTTGATTTTGACGATGTTTGTTTGCTAGTGTATCGTTGATTAAAATGAGTTCCACTCGGACTACGTCTATATGAAAACTTACTTCGAGGACAAACTCGGCGCTAGAGACGACTGGGTTGGTTGGGTGCATTTTTAGAGGTGGGACAGACTCTTGGATATGTTTTTCATCGAAGACAGGTGAAGGAGATGGCACGAAGAACGTCATGATGGTGGTTGTCCAAGTGGGGGTTTCAAGCGAGAACACGCTAATGAAAGCCTTCCGCTTTTAAGCGTCGCTCCCGTGTGTTTTCGCCGACTGAAGGAATGTTGAGCGCGGTAATTAGTATGTGTATCTGTATTTCTATTGAAAGGGGTGAAATTGGAATTAGGCTTTGTGACAGCGCCACAAGGCGGGTGAAAATACTTCGAGCTGTGTTGATTCACGTGCCGTTCGGAAACACTCTAATTCTTCAACGAACTTCACTTTTGCTTTCAACCCTTCACGTAATGTAGAGAGCTCGTACATTCTCTCCGGGATCCATTTTTTTTTTAAAAAAAACGGAATTGAATGGGTCACACGCCAGTATCTCCTTGCAATCGTCACGGGCGATCTTTCTTTACGCAAATTACCAGTTTCGTTCTCTCACCTGTGATAATCAAGGGAATCACCCATTTCAAGCTAAGTGCATATGCCTGAAGCAGTCAAGTGTGGAGTTTGAACGTTTGAACATTCGGGAAATCTCGTATATTACTGGTTATACTTGTGGCGATGGGAAGATAATTTTTCATGTGGGTAACTATGTTATACCTTGAATGTCCTACTATACAATACCACAAGTGGTCTACGGTGACGGATGATTAATAGGATAGAGTACAAGGAAAGCCACTGACACGACCAAGATATCAATCCGAAGTGGAACCTCGACGGCGTTTCACTGGAATGGTCTCTTCACCTCGCAACACTTGTTCCCCGTGCTCTTTGACATTTGTTTTACCAAAAGCCTGTAGACAGATAAATCAAGAGAACAATAGCAGGCGAGCAAGTGACTGACTTTTCCACGGATGACCTGAGTGCAATTGTGCAAGGTAATTAACGAGTAATAAGTTACAATCGATGCGGATCATACCTTGGCATAACCTATCGGCGGTGTCAGTTTGTATGTTCGAATTGTATGAGTGACGCTCACCAAATACTTGTTCTTTGAATGTGGGGGACCGTTTTTTCTCTGCAGGGACCTCTACCACGTTGATATTGGGGTCATTGTAATCGACCTCGGAGGGATCACGAATCTGGTCTGCGGGAATATGAGCGCCGTCACCAGGTGAAGTGGAAGCTGCGTTTATTAAGTCTAAGTGAGATCGAATGGATAGAGTACCTACCTTGTTGTGGTGCGGTGTTGACTTTGGTTGGTTCGACGGTCTTTGAAGGAGGGCGGGGTGCGTCGTCTGTGGTGGAAGAGGACATGATGATATGGTGGAGTGGAATTGAAAGTCAATAGGCTTTATAGCAGAAATGACATCATTGTTCGTGATTATGTAAGGAACCAGGCTGTCACAGTACCTAGGTTGAGCAATTACAAGCGGTCCTCGATTGTTGAGCTAGCCTGCACGGTCCTTGAACTATTCAAGGAGGGGCAAAATAAACTTTTCCGCTCCAACAAACTGAACTCCACTTCGAAGTTTTCCCTGCGACGGCGACCTCAACATCAAATAGTTACCATTCCCAAAGTTGACCTACGGAGTCTTTAGACATATATTCCCTGTGCTGGTGTGAAAAGCGCCAAGCGCCTGTTCTGGTGAGCATATTGCAATTGCAACTTCGATGAGTTGTTGTTGTTCGCTAGTTCTCAGGCTGTTGTCCTTCGCATCCCGGAAGTGGTCATTGCTCTGACAATATAGCTACCACGGCAGCAGATGACAGTGAAACTTAATGCGATAGTGCGGAAAGCAATACGAACTACCAAGCTAAGGGAAGGTATCATATCAGTAATACTAAGGCGTTGTATTGCGAGACTTACAGTTGCGTTGGCATCACTGTGATTAGTCTGACACACCGCCAGGAGAGCCGACAGCAGAATGCCGAGCCGGAGAAGATGCGATTTAGTTGTGCATTGTGGCAGCATTGAAAGCCACGATGACCCTAAAAGCGTTATTTTTGGGGCTGAGAGCGAGTTCGGGTACATTCGTCCCTCTTATCGCAGTTGAAGGTAATGATGTAATAAATCTTGCCACCACTTGGGGTGGAAGCCATGGCATTCACCATAGAGCTCCGTGCAGGAGGCATTGGTGCTGATTTAAATGGTAATAGAAGGAAGAAGAGCTGAGGACGGATGTCAAAAATGAAAAACATGGCATATGTAGGATTGAGAGCATCTTGACAAAGTGCGGGGGTTCATGATAAAGGAAAGAGGGAAAGAACTAGTAGTACACAAGATGGTAAAAACACGTACCAAAATCTCCTGACCAGCTACTCTGATGCTTTCCTTGTGGACTTCCATGAACCACGGTCCTGACAGGGATAGAAACGCATTGAGCGTGCGGTCAAGGTTCGAACTTCACTTCCCGAGATTGCATGATGGTGCAGTCGACATTCTTTACAGCCTCGGAAAATAAAGTCAGCTCAAAGTCCACGGGCAGGGAAGACCCGTCTGAAGCCAATTTCATGGTTCGCGCAGTAAAAGCAGGAGAAAATAATTGCACAAAGACATTGCTAGCGAATGTATGGATTGAGTCGAGGTCATGAACGTCTGTGTCTCGAGCAATGAAAAGGCATGGTTCTCTCCGTCTCCGTTTGTTGATGAGCGCTAGCGTTGAGAAGGTGTGCCGAACAAGGAGGATAAAGAAGGGCCGGAGCCCACCTCTTGTTCTCCTACAACTCCACCTCCCACATCTCGGCACCCCAATGTTTGTCATCGAGTCTGTCATCATCGATCCAGCAGCGGAGGTGGTGAGTAAGTGGTAAGACAGTGTCGTAGCCGTCACAGCTAAGATGACGGATTATAAAATGATGATACACATGCATAATTGATGCTCACAACGCGCCCATGAGGTTTCGAATCGCTTGAAGGTTAGCTTGCCAGTCAACACTCCCCTCTGAGGGAGGTGACACGATTGGAGCCGGTGGAGTCACCCCAACGAATATCTTCGTGTTGGGGATCAGCGATTAGTGAAACTTGACGAGGCAACAGAAAAGTGGTGGACTATATTCAAAAATTCAAGTTAGACTCGGTAGAAAGAACAGACATGTACAAACCAAAAGTGACAGCGAATCTGTGACTTGTGAAACAGCCACATTACATTAGGAAACCCGTGACTAGCTCTTGACACCGAGGGGGCATTCGCGTACACTACTTTAGTGACTGTCAGAAACTTCCCCCAAGGACTGGCACACGGCAGTGACCTACTAAGAGAAAAAAAAGAGCGCGCGCTCGTCGATATGATGATTACTTAATTGTTTGCTTTTCGCAGTATTGTTGTGGAGCACACAGCCACAATTATCAGTGACCTTGTATTCACTTCGGTGACATGATGTGCATCATGATTGATCGTGGTTTGTACTTCGATCGAAGCCTGATGTTTGTTAACCATTGCTTGCAAGGTCTCGTTCTCTTCGACAAGATATTGGACTTGGGGTTTCAGAGCTTCTAATCTGCACTTCAATGACAACCGGTCAACTTTCGCGGCAAGGTCTAGGCCGGTGGAATCGAGAGTGGCCACTATCAGAAAATACAGTGGTGTGTACTCATTATGCAGTCGCTGATTGTTGATTGGTCCCTGATTGAGCTAGATCGTGCCCCTGCAAAACCTTGTCTCCTTGTCAAAAACCAGTCTGAGGTATGGCAGGTATCTCCGAAGCGCGAAAATCAATCATCTGTGCAGGGCACACAGTTTGATGACGTGTCTGTTCGAACACGCTGCTTGCTGGTGTTGTGGAAGATGCACGACTCCCAACTGCATCGGACAATGGAGTTGAACCTTGTAATGAAGGGGTAGTCAAAGTGGTGCGAGAACTTGAAGCTGCAGATGCACGCAAGCTAGAGGCAGCGGCAGTCTGTCCAGATGGGACAAATGGATCTGCGGGTGGCCGAGAGTGAGGCAGCAGGGGTGAGGACATGGGAGAAAGCAGAGCGAAGCTGCCATCCTCTGTAGCGGGTGTGTTATTACAATCTCACAGTCTGTGCTTTCACTCACCCTCATTGCGAAGACTTGGGTCAATAAATCCATCAATGTCATCTGCAGTCCTGTCTGTATATTCGTCCTCGTCTCCTGTATTGGGAGTTGCGAAGCGGTGTCGAAGCTGTAGCTGTCTCATGAGTTCTTCCGTCTCTGCTACAGTCATCCCAGGATCAGATGCATGAGGCGGTTCTACAGGGTTCGTGAATTGGAATAGGTTGAGAAATTGCAAGGGTCCTGATATATGCTCTCCTGCCAGCAGGCATGCTTGTATCTTGGCATGTGATTGCCGCTGATTGGACACTGCACAGTATTGTTCTATTATATGCTAAGCATCCATATGCTTGTACCACACTGCCGAATCCCACACGCTCATTCTCGTACCTCCTGCCATCTCACTGTCTCTGTGCCTTTTATTACCTTGATCAATATTCTTCCAATGTCTCTCGACAACTTGAATGACTTGGATAGTACCTCCAGCGCAAGCACCCTCACCCTTTTAGACGACGATTCATTCAAAAGTGAACTTCTTTCCATGATAAGTGGGACTGCGCCGGAGACGAATCATGAGTCAAAGCGTTTTGCAAAGTCTATTCTTCGGGACAATGCATCTTCATTAACATCAATTCACCCTTACGAAATCGACACATATAAGCTGTTGGATGCAATGATCGACGGCTCGGAGCAAGCTGGACTGCTAACTGGCTCACACTACGCAGTGTGTGCAATCATAGCGGCTGACAGAAAGGCGAAAATGTCTAATTCAACTTCCTCCGCCCCTGAGTTAATGAAGTTGGCACATGATTGGTTACACTTTTTACTGTGGCCATGTATGTGATCCTCTTTGTTTGCAAGTGTGACTGCTGCTCATCGTAGCAAAGTAAAGAAGGCCTTTAGGCCTAGCAACTCTCCACAATCAACGTCCTCTGTTCCCACCATCCATACTAGTCCACACCCGTTCTGCCTTCGGCACAGGAAGCAAAAAAGAGTGCTTCGCACTCTTTTTTTAGCTTCCTGGCCTCAGCTTCATCCCAATAATTCTGAAGGCTCCTGATGAGTGTTGTTCCTTCGTCACAGGAAGCCAAGGAGGGCTGCGCCCTCCTTTGGCTTCCTGGCCTCAGGCTGCATCCTAATAAATTGTGTATCTTGAATAAGATCATGCCCTGATAGTGGATTTTGAAAATACATTTATGAGCAGCATTTCAAAAAAACTAAAAGTAGTACATAGGATCAGTCAATTCTACATTCTTTGAGCAGGAGTTTGACAGAAGTAAAATTACAAAAAATATGTAACAGTATCATTAAATGTATGTATTTTCCCATTTTCCCATTTTCCCATTTTCCCTGCTTCCCGTCTCCTGTCTCCCGTCTCCCGTCTCCCGTCTCCCGTCTCCCGTCTCCCGTCTCCCGTCTCCCGTCTCCCGTCTCCCGTCTCCCGTCTCCCGTCTCCCGTCTAGGGCTGTTCACCGTACGCCGTACGACGGGACTTTACGGGGCCGTAATACGGTCACCGTACCCGTACCGTTGGTTGTTTCAACCTTGAGTTGACGGGACGGGGTACGGGTATAAAGGCCCCGTATTTTGCCGTATTTGTACGGTCGTATACGGCCGTATTACGGTGTAAGTTTCAGACTTATACATGCAGTAGCCGCATGTCTTATTTCGCAACAAGTCAATTCCGGACCTGATCCTCACACTATGGAGATCCTCAAAGTACTGCCAGTGGTATGTTTTCTACTATAATCTCTAATCAACCCCACTCTAACATGTTCTATGTCATGTCCAGATCATATATTCTTTGATTACTTTGCCCCGATCCAGGAGGAACCATGATACCGGTCAAGATATCTCCTGGCGCTGTTCCTTTCCTCCCATTGCTTGCTTTCCCCCCTCCCAGTTCCCGTATTTTTACTCGATGTCATCTGACGCTCCAGACACATGTGCACTCGCCGAGGATCAAGCTTTTCAGGTGGTTCTTGGCCGTGGAAAACGTCCCAAGAATCCTGACCGCATGAACGCCCTAATTCAGGCTGAACGTGAAGGTGATGATCAGCCTCTGCGTCGCCATCGCCGATCTCGTCGTTTACCCAAGAAGAGCGCTGGCATTATCAACAATGACAACTTTTTTCCATCTCTCCCAGTTGACCCTTCAGATGCCGATGACGGTGATTTCACAGGGGATGACTCTGACTCTAGCTCGGAGTCAGAGTCATTAGGCTCTAACAGTGATGTCCAGGAGATAACAAATGTGGAGGTAAGTTATTTCTCGTGTTTCTCTTCACTGGTCTTACTAATTATGTAGCTTGCTGCAATGCTGCCTACGAAAACTGTACCACAACGAGGGGGAAACGACACACGCCAACTCCGACAGAAAACGAAGCGCAAGGCCAACCGACCTTTGCCTGCCACCAGCGACTCCCAGGCATCCAAGCGTGCTCGCGTGGAGGAAGTAGATGACGAGGACAGTGGTAGCTTACAGCCATCGACGAGCTCAGCTCTTCCCCGACTATTGAAGGTGAGTTCTTTCCTGTTGTTTATAGCTATTCTAACTCGGGTCACTCCAAATCATTAGCAGGCCAGCAAGCGCAATCCAATCTATTATTTCTATGAGCTTGTGGAGATGAATTCCGACGGACAAGCAGGCGACGTTGGCGACAAACACTACAAATGCTATTTGGGCAACCGCAAGGTCCTTACCATCACGCGTGCGATGAAAAGCAGTTTGAATGGTATGTTACATTTTGACGGCATGTCTTGTTTCTTACTAGTTTCAGGTTTGATCGGTCATCTGAAGACTCATTTTCCACCAATGTATCGACTATATCTGCTCTTGAAGTCCCGTGGGACCCCACCTACCGACGACGAACTCACACAAAATGGTTGAAGGCCTTTCGCTCTGCTACCACACAAATGTCCACGACAAAGCGTCCCATGCTATCTACCGCACACGCAATATTCCGTGGACTCCAGGAGTCGATTCGAGATGACTTGGCAGAACTTCCGGATTCAGCTCCAGTGAAGCTGCGGTCTGCGCTAACAAGTGCTCATCGTAAGCTCAGTGATTATTACTTCAAGATTGACGAGTCGCCTTTCTACGTCTGGGCTTCAAGTATGTTACCTTTCATTGCGAGTTTGTTTGGCTAGCTAATCAACTATTCCATAAGTTCTTGACCCCCGCATCTCGTACAATGGGCTCCACAGCGACTGCGGAGATGATATCACCGCACAAATGCATATCGAGACGCAGAAGAGCAATCTGCATGCTCTTTATAAGAAGGAGTATGCTACAAGGGTGGCACAATCAATCCCTTCGTCATCTCCCACTGAAGCAGGCCAAGAGAACACTGGGCGCCAGTCTCCGACGAAGGTCAACTTCACAGCAAGGTACAAGAAGTGATCGAATGTGACGATAGATGAATTCGAGCACTACTTGAAGCTCCCGCAGGAGGATTTCGATACTTGTGACCCCATTCAGTGGTGGGCAGGTCGTCGTGCACAATTTCCCAACCTTTCTCGTCTCGCGCGTGATGTTCTTGCAATCCCTGGTGAGTGTATAGCCTATCTAAAACATTCATAGTATCTAATTATTGTCTTCGCGCTATTTGCAGGGTCTGCTGTTGCCGTTGAACGTATTTTTTCTGGGGGTCGGGACACAGTCTCTATGCGGCGTGCAAGCCTCAAGCCTGAGACAATCAGGACGCTAATGTTGCTGAAGGCAAAGCTTCGTTTGGCTCGTGCTGCAGTCCAAGACCTCGTTTAATGTACCGTATGTACCGTATACGGCCGTAAAGCACACCGTACCGTACCGTCAGCATATTTTTTTTCATCCGTAATAGACGGTTATGTTTTAGCTTCATACGGCGGTGTAGGGATTCATTTCTGGCTGGGCTTGTAGAGACTGTTTTTACCTTACCTTATGTTGGCACTTTTGTAGCTTACATAAGGAAGTTATCTTTTCACCAGTTACCAGTAGGAGTCAGAGTCTTCAGTAGTTTTCTATCATATTTCCTCTTCTCTGAGCCTTGAGCCTGGTCCAGAAACCCTTTAGGGTCGAATAGCAGCTAGGTTCTGCAAGACCCAACATTGTTCAGACTCACTCTCTGAATTGTTGTACCTTCAGCGGCACACCGTATACGGTACAGTGAACAGCCCGTCTCCCGTCTCCCGTCTCCCGTCTCCCGTCTCCCGTCTCCCGTCTCCCGTCTCCCGTCTCCCGTCTCCCGTCTCCCGTCTCCCGTCTCCCGTCTCCCGTCTCCCGTCTCCCGTCTCCCGTCTCCCGTCTCCCGTCTCCCGTCTCCCGTCTCCCGTCTCCCGTCTCCCGTCTCCCATTCTCCCTGTTTCCCAGTTTCCCATTTTCCTGTCCTCTCATTCTCCAATTTTTGAGTATCTGTCTTTTGCTCCCTTTTTTGATGTTTCACAACTTTTTTGTGTCATTTTCTCCTGATCTCTTTTATTTCCTTCACCACATATATTTGTTGTTCCATTTTAGTTTTATTATTTACTGTATGTATGTACCATAAACAATTACAATAGGGAAAATCCTGCGTAGTGTGCTGCTCTAATGGTTATGGGCAATGGAAATCGAGTCGGCGCTCGAAAACACGTGACAGAACCACGCGAGTTGCCAAATCGAGGTTAAGCGAGCTAAGCGCAAACCACATGGCCTTTGGCGAAATAGGCGAAAGCCACGCGAGCGCCCGAACATTCCCGCAACCATCGCACTTTACTTCTTAGATTTCCCAAATGGTTGCTGACACTATGTCCCCATCGGCGCGAAGTTCCCACCTTCGGAGTATGGTGCGTTGCAGTGTCTCCCCTTGTTAGAATGTTCATTTAAAGATGGTCCAGCTCATCAAACGAGACGGTGACAAATGTGTTGTTACTGGAGCTCCAAACCTGGTCCATACAGCACATTCCCCTGGTCCTGTCCGTGAAACATTTATCCAAGCTGCCCACATCCTGAGAAGATCCATTATTCACAACCATCCTGGAAGTGTACGTTTTTCAGCTCTCAAGTTGCTGTTCCAATTCAGCTGATTGTTCTGCTGCAGCACATCGCAGGAACACTTGACATCATTAAGCACTATACCAAGCTTCCTACAAGTGTCATAGACGACATGACCAGGATGATTGACCAGCCAGAGAATGGAATGCTGCTTACACAGGAACTACATGGTCTCTTTGACAACTACGCATGGTGCCTACACCCCACAGTATGTCTGGTTTTTCGTTATAAGATTTTAGATACTGATGTGCAGTGTGCACTTGAAAGCATGTTTTGCATGAATACACTATTCATTGGCTTTGTGATATGCCGGTTGGTTTCGAGAATTTCATGGACGTCCGATTCCACGATTGCTCTCAAAGTGGTATTCACCTTCCGAACCCGACACTCATTGCACTCCATGCTGCTGTCGCCCATGTTCTCAACCTTAGCAGTGCTGCAGACATTATAGATAAGGTTTCTGATCAATTCCTCGACGAAGGTCCTACAGTGCCATCCGGAAATCGTGCTAGCAGGGAAGATACCCTTCTAGGATGCTCACCAATTGAGTTGACAACGGCCAGTCACCAACTACCAACAAACCATTATGGGGAGGCCGCTACCCACACTTTCGTGAGACCGATCTATTGAGAAGTGAGTCCACTATATCATACCTGTCATTGTTAGTATGAACCCTGACCAAAGGATAGCGGTACCACCTTCCACTTCTCGAACTCAGCTTCTCAATTCTCGGATACTATCTGTTCACCCACCACATTTCTCGGACTCGGACTCAGACTCTCGAACGTCTGTTCACCCATCATTTTCCCCATTAGATCACATCAATATTGATCCTGTCAGCATCAATCATCCGCTAGTAGCAGTGGCAAAGCATACCAGATTCCCGGATTCTTTCTGTTGATTCTTTATACATAGTATAACCCTCATCGTTGCATCAATGACACACCCTTTATGCAGACGCACGTCAGGACAATTCAAAAGAGTGATATCAAAGTCAGCTCTTGCCTTCCTTTACAATTATATTCAGCGGCACAAGCAAAACAGGCAAAAGTGGCCAACACTTCGGAACTTGTTTGTTCACGAAAAAATCTCTATCACGCCTTTTTCCCGCTCTTCTGAAACAATGCGATCCGAAGCAGATCGAGTCCCTGCTCTTTCCATTGTGATATCCTCATTTTGAATATGGTCACAAAAAGTGTTCACCCGCTTGCCTTTTTTTGTGGATGCTGATGTGTGTTTTCAGGCATTCAAAGCCATTTCCTGTACCTCCCGGGCCAGCGCTTAGTTTCATCCTTGTCGGTTCACCCTCTCGTCCCACATCAGGCACCTGCGCCTCTTCTGCTACCACTACCTCCATACTGCCTCTATCGCCATAATCTTTGATGCAGCACATCCGATATGATGCATTCAAAGACTCTCCTGCATTGTATATGCCCAACTCTAGGAGCTTACTGTCATAGACTCGTATACCTTGAGGCTGAATGTTTTCTCTGGATTCAAACGAGGACTAATGCCGCTCCAAGATTAGTTCAATGAGTTTGTTCGCTCCGTCCCATCCTCTCGCATCCCTCTTCCACCTCCGTCCCATCCTATCGCATCCCTCTCGCACCTCCGTCCCATCCTCCCACACCTTTACCTCCCTTCCTGGCTTTCCCTCTTGGCTTCTGTATCAGTGCTATACTCTTTCTCGAATCTCCTGCCAGCGCTTCCTGGCTTCTCTCCCTACCTTCAAATTCCTGTCTTCTCTGGTTTGTTCCTGACCTGCCAAGTCGCTACCTCCCGCATCCGACTGGTTATTAACATTACCACGGCTTCCTACCCTTTGGTAGCTGCCTCTAGCTCGCTGCTGCCCACACATCACAACCTACGGTGACCCCCGGCAGCTGCCCACGACGGGGCCCCAGCGCCCGCCTGCTCCAAACAGACATTGGCAACTCCTCACAGCCCACCACAGCCTCTCGCTACCTCCTACCACTGCACCCCTTCCCAGACCGCTACAAGTTGCCAACTACTTGATAGTATCACACTCTACAAGTTGGAGTCTGCATTATTTCCCTTATGTTTGGTCACAATTCACGACACTGGCTGCACTCCGCACACCCATATATGCATTCTGTTGTGTGGACCTGGTCCTCGGTATACTTTTTTCCTACTACCCATGGCGCTTGCTGTGCTCCTCACATGCCTATGGCACACCTGCTGAAACCTCACATGCACACCTTGCATATTTCATATTTCACATGCAAGCACGCAAATTGCAACTAGTATAAATTCATTTTGTGGATACATTTTTACATGTCATTGTAATATACTTGCTGGATGATCGAGTTCAACGTGCTGTTGAAATACCTCTTCCGTTTCCACTGACGTGTCCTCTTGAAACATAGGCCTGCTCTCCACTCCATTGCAAGCAAAATCATCCCCAGCATGCAAGATGCCTTCCTCCCATCAGTCGATGCATGGAAAACGATCCCATAATCATCCTGGGATCGTCCTCCATCCCAAAATTTGTGGATTTGGACATTAACATCCATCCATCTCGATACCAGTGTACCGCTGTGATTCTTTTTGCATTCTTAGTCCTACAACGTCGTATAGGTGTGATTGCATTTTCAACTAATTGATTTTGATCCTTCTAGCTCCATCTTCCTCCTGCCCAAAAGCTTTCAGACAACATTCTGCATAAGGCGGCTTGTTCATGTCTTTTGGGCTCGCGGCTCACCAACTACCGGCAGGACTTACTTACTCTCTCTTCCATCTGCAGGTAGCGTTCTCTGTTCAGTCGTGATAGAAACAACGAGGCGAGAATCCTGGGGATGAGTGCCCCAGTGAACAGATTGGCACCTCTAACCTTTTTGCTCGCAGTGACGTTGTGCAGTACAACAATATACCTATGTAAGTAGTCTTTCACTGTTTAATCCTAACTGCATAGTGCTGCCGTGGTCCGGTTCGGTCCGGTTCACAGAGGGTCGAGCGAGAACCAAGAACCGGACCTAGGTCCGGTTCTACCAGACTCAACGAACCTCGAACTGGACCTTGGTGAACGGTTCAGAATGGTCAGGTCCGGTTAATTTCAGGTTCGAACGTGAACCAAACCAAATTTATTTACAATGAGCAAAAAAAAACATAGGTAGGTACTCATAGCTACACATCCAACTACACAGCTTCTGCCTCGACTGTTGCAGAAACATGGCCATTCCTATACACTGCCTTTAACAACTGTAACGAGCCAAACATGGACGATGCGAGTGCATTGCATTGCACGGTGGAGGTGATCCCTCCGCTTGAGAAAGCCTGTTTGGAGGGGACGGAGCTGCCCTGGATGGGCAAATAATTGCATGCAATATGTGCAAGCATACATCAGCAAACTAGGGGGCGCCTGTACAATAGTGTACAAGATTGTACAGTATTGTACAAGCATTACAATTACACAAGGAAGTCCCCCCTTTACAATACTGTCACATACCCCTACAAATTACAATCTGTACATCTTGTTACAATGCAGACAAACTGCACACATGATACAGACTGCACACACGATACAGACCATACAAAGGATACATTGAATTCCAGTTTCACACAGTAAACATGATCCAAACTGTGGTAATGATTGTCTAACGAAAAAAACATGGCATATTGATCAGAGCACTACTAAAATATGATATTAACATCCTCCGCATCACTCGCACTCCCATCTGCATACTCATTGAAATCCCCCATGCCAATCCTAGCCCATTGCTCCAACATGTCTTCAAGCTCTTCGCGACGCTCCAGAACGTTGAGCAGGGTGTCAATCGATTTCCATAAGTTGACGAAGTGGGCCCTACATTGCTCAGCGGTTAATTCAGGAGCCTTGTCGGTGCCAGTCTCACGAAAGCCAGAGATAACGCCCTTCAACTGTCGAACTATCAGCGATGAAAAAATAAAGAATTGTAAGCATACCACCGCTACTACAAGAAGCATTGCATTAATGGGGATTGTTTGGTGGAATTCGTCCGTGTTCTTTAATGCTTTCTTACTGTTGCTGTAGTAGAATTTGAGACAAGCGTCCTTGAGAGCCTGTGCCGTGAAGTTCTTGAAATTTCCCTGCAAAAATTAATTTTAAACAATGCTATGACTAGGAATTGCAACCTACACCAGATGAGTCAGGGAGCCGGAGGTAGTCACCACTCTTGAGGAGCCTAGTGGCGGCTGCAGTGACCTGCCTTTGACATTCCTCCTTTCGCATTGTGGAGCCCTGCAGGAAGATATTGTATGCCCTTTTGGCAATAGAGACAACAATTTTCTTGAGTTCTGTGTGAAATGTAAAGAGATCATTGCAAAGCTCATGGACATGGTATCAGTGAGCGCATGAGCCATCAATAAACAAAGAATGTACCAGCTGGCACATCTGTGTGCTGTACTCCGGAAAGTAGCCTTGCAAACGGTGAGAAGGGTAGACGGTGGAATAGGAAGAACATACCTCTCTCGAGTTTAATCTTCTTCTCGTGGTATGTCCATAGCACAGTGTCCAAGACTTCTCTTGCAAGGTTAAGGGCTTCCTGGGATTCCGGAACTGGAGTAGCTAGAACAGCTTGCAACCGCATCTCTAACTTTGCCATCTGCAGGAATGTTTGCCAAGTGGGCGGATAAAATCCTAGCTTCGAGGGATCCTCTTGGTTTGTCTTGACCTTTTGTTTGCTGTTGCTGGATTGATGAGCATCTTCAGGTGTAGAGGTACGAGAACGTTCACAGCTTGAGGGTAGAATAGGGTCAGATGGAGAATGTGGTGGAGAGCTCCTACGAGATGTGGGCTGTGTATGACTGCGACTTGAGGAAGTGATTGGTCGAGATGGGCACTGAAGAGGAGACTGTGTACGTGAGGATGAAGTGCGTACATATCTGTCTTGCTGAGATGATTGTTGACGTGGAGACTTTGAATGAGAGGGATGTGAGTGAAGTGTAGGTGAGCGTCTACGAACCACTTGAACAGTAGAAGCTCCTCCAGGCAGCTTAAAAGTGCATGCCTGTTCCTTTCCCTTCCCCTTCGACAGATAGGTTGGTGAAGGAGCTTTTTGCTGCCCATTCTTTGCATGGTGGCACTTGAGAACATCGTAAGCCTTGAGTACAAATAATTAATGCAAGAATAGAGAAGAAAAAATGTAGATACTTTATCCTGCTCTGGGTCTGTGAGCTCGTCATTTGAGGCTACTGGTTCAACACCTCCTTGAGCTTCATCATCAGGACGAGGTCGATCCATATTTTTGTCAAAATCCATTCCATTGTCTGCATCGTCCGTTCGCTGGTGCGTGTGCTGACCGGCATATCTGTCCCTGCAATGAGAACATAATATCAGGAATAACACAATTGATAGACCGAAGAACACTTACATCGGTGTGTTACTGTCAGGATCATCATCACAGTCAGCATTGTCGTCAGAAGTATCACCTTCATGAGAGCTTGGCGCAAACTCCCTGTAATCCTCCGTATTCCGCCTCTCCTTCTCGCAACCACTATCACGTTCTGTAGACTCCCTCTCATGACCTGCATCTTGCTGACCCACGTTCCTTCCAGCCATTTTGCGACCATTAGACCGAGGTTCCTTGAATCCGAACCTTTCAGAAGAGTGAGCCACGTATTGATTCGGATGGGAAGTGGGAGCCTGAGAATGCTGGCTATTTTCTGTCATTCTGCGTTCATTCAGGGTTTTCTTAGCAGTGCTGCGAGGTTTTGCAGGAGGCTGAAAAAATTAGCTTGAACATAATTTTAAAAGATTCACATTACATTTTTTTTCTTTCCTTTCTGAAGCTGCGAAGGAGCCATAGGATTCTCTTCTGAGCTGCTGATTTGAAGGTTGTCGCCCTTCGGTCCCTTCCTTGTTGGGGCAGCAACTGTTTCTCCAACTCTTTGCAGCTGTGCTGCATGACCACCAATGCCACGGTTAGGTCTTGAGCTTCGGCGAGCAGGCGCCTCTAGATCTGGAGAAGAACATCTGGGCTTCTTCCTTGGAGGCATGGTACCAGATGACCTGAATATGTATGAAGGTAGCTCTAAGTTATACCGATGAACATGACATAATTCATGTTACATAATCATAATTGCGTCTGAGTACATACTAAAGGTAGCATGAAAGAAAGATAAACACATAGGAAGATGTAGAAGTGAGGTCAGATGAAGGATATTCCAAGAAGAGGCATCAGAATTGCATGAGCTCATGCCAGTATAGTTAGGTCTGGCCTGCGCTGAGGCGTAATGAACGACGTAGGGAAGGCCCTGCCATGGGTTGAACGATGGGGGGAGCCCCGGTATGATGAGTACTTGGGGCACTTGGAGGAGCCACTGGAAGGGGTGGAGAGGGCAATGGGCTTGGTTCTTCATTGTTGAGTTTCGTGATGAATTTGGCAAGCATTTGAAAAATGTGCTCATGAATGATGGCTCCTTCGAGATTGGACTCTGTGCGATGAATTCGAGTGCGCCATTCATTGATAATGGGCTTGAATTCTGTGAAGTACTCTGATACCCTGTCCGTCAGAATATCATCTTCGGACATGGCTCCCTTCTTCGCCAAAAAGGTGGCAAGCTTGTAGTGCCCAAATTTTCATAGGCATCTGCCCACGGCATAGTCGTCTTATCCCAAGTTGGAGCGAGTGTACCATGTGCCCCGCCGTACTTGGAAACGAATTCAAAAAAAATGTAAAAAAGGGACTCAAGGTCGTCACTGGAGTTGTGCTCAACCAGTTCCAGCTGAGCGATGCTGTTGGTGTTGCTATTGCTCTTTTTTGCATCAATGGTTGTCTTTGACTTCTTGATGATGTCAGTGTTCTTGGACATTTTTTTCAAAATGCACATAGAAATATATGGTACAGTTCCCTGAAATGTTGAGTTCAGCAATCAACAGCAAGAACAATGAACTTCACATTCAAACTTACAGTACCAAACGAAACTGTGAATGTCTCGCCCTCCTTTATGATTGATGCGTGATCAAAATCAATGAAATAACCGATGCCTTCAGAAATTACAAAGTTGTTTGGGCTAAGGTCTCCATATAGAACTCTTTGTTGGATCATTGCTTCATGAGCTATAGATAAAATGTGAGATGATACAACAAACCAAGCGCATGAAACTGAACTCACCAACCATGAAGTCACAAAAGGCGCAAATCAGCTCCTTTCTGGAGCTGAAATCCCATAACGGATCTCTGCATGGGGTCAAGAGAAGGCGCCAGTGATACCTGTTACAGAACCTCTTGTCCGGCCTGTCGCCAAGCAGGGCACCATATCCATCCCGAATGCAGGCCATGCAGTCAGGCTCCCCATTGAATTGGACATCCCAATGGTCTACGAGTTAGACCACATTAGGGATGCCCTTGACCCTCTCAAGGACATCCACTTCATGGTATCTCTTTGCCTCAGCGACCCAACAATCTTTCATTGCGTACTCCTTCCCATCTACAGGATCCCAGACGCGGTAGCAAGCCATTCCATGACAAAATAGACCCTGGCTCTTCCACAGAACAGCCATAATCGAGTACCTGTTATTAGAATTGTTAGTTACCCAACCAATCACCCCCGCTACTAGGTTGGTGTGAGTACCCTTGCAAGAAGGGATGCACATATGGATTGTGGGGTCGAGACCCAAGAGACTCAGATCTCCTAATGAGAGAGCAGCTATTGCATCAGCAACACAAGAGGGTGAGGATTGGATGGGAGTTGGAAGAGTTATGATGAGGCCTGAGCGGTCGCAATAATGGGCACGAAGCTGTTCTGCACAGATAGAGAATGAGAGGATGAAGTGACGCCAGGGCTGTTCTCACATGATGAGATATGATTTAGTGGCAGACCCCCAGTACACTCCTAAGTCACACCTCTTGCTGAAGTCAGAGGTCGTATGCTCGACAAAGCTCAGGACGTCTGTCCATGTTTTCTCGTAAGCTTTACTCTTGTAATAGAATAAAGCGACATCGGGCTTTTGTGCATTGTAAGGGTCTGGTATTGGTGAGTTAGCAAACTCTGCAGACCAGTATCATTTGATGTTCGATATTTGGAAGGGAAGTTTGACTCGAATTTTCGAATTATGGCGCAGGGTGTACTGAATGGCTTTGAAGAGGCACTGCAAGTCTTTCTCGGTCGATGAGGGCTTACGTCCCCTCTTCGATCCTGGTTCTGCAGTGCCATCATATTCATCATAACTCCAGGTGCCGTCCATGTCCTGGGAGATTATCCCTGAATGTTCAGAATCCAAGGCCTCAGCATCTGTGTCAACAATATCTGTGCTGGTACCAGATTCATCATCCGAGTCGCCTGACCCAGAGTCGTTGTTCTGATCGGTGAGTTTAGGCCTTTTTTTGCGATTGAAGTTCCACGCGCCCTGAAGATATACCGGTGGTCCATTAGTTCGACCGTAATATTTGATCTGTTCGATATGTCTGGTCTTCAATGAAGATTCGGGAACGAGTTGGTGGAAAAGGCTAGCATTGTCCTTAATGTTCAGGTCAGCCTTGAAGATAATGTGGCCTTTGAGCTCTGATCTAAGTAAGTCTTTGACGAGATCGTAGGTGCGACCACCCTCGTGTGGGAAGCCTGTCGAGCTGAGTGAAGGGCCGCAGAGATAAAGGTTGAATGATGTGGTGGGGTGTGACATTGGAGCGAGTGAGTGGGTTGAATGGGTGTCTTGCTTTGGATTTGTCCGAGTCAATGCTACTACTACTAGTATGGAGTGATGAATACTGCAGACCAGTGCATTCTACAACAACAACTCACCTGTCTGTCTGAATAGTTATTAAGCAAGCGCTCCCTCTACTAGTGGACAGGGTGCAAGCAATGCTGGCAATGTGTGGGCATTGGTTCCTCACCAATCACACTTCGGGGTTTCTCAGCACTGGTACATGTCAACTATGATATCACTAAGAAAGAAAATGAGCAAACAGTAACTATCCTTGCAATGCATAGTACAGGCTATCATAAATTTGCTTATCAAAGTACTTATTCAAATAGAATGAGGAATGATAATGTGCAGAAGTAGACTTAGTCAACCTAGGATCCGCTGCAGCACCCAGTTTCGGGATGATGCTGATGAATGCTCGAATTTGTGTTAGAGGAACAATATCTCCCACCAGAGTACCATTGACATGTTTTGTGTGTGTCAATGTGTGCATTTTGGTGACAGGATCAACCACACCAATCTTGAAGCTGCGCACATAACAAAGATATCGATCATGCCATGTAATACGTGAGCCTCGTCGAGGTATTGGGCGCATGATAAGTTGCAGTTCACAGACAGCATGACCTTCAAAAGAGGGGAAAGGTGTCAGTGGTAATCAAAACATATACAATTACTAAAGAGCTCACCCATTAACCCTGACTCAGGCCAATCATGTGCGCTATTGATGTTAAAAATGGCAACATCTTGTCGACCTTTTGGCCACCCAGGGCATGCGGGAGATGCATGCATGGTTTGTGCAGGTAAAACAATACTTGGATCGTGAAGACAAGCTTGCTGCAAGCGAACAGTATGCCATACTTGAACGTGTTCGAAAGGAATATTCAGAGGGCGGTCGATCAGCAATCTTCTTGGAACCCCCACTCCAAAAACTCCATCTCCATTCCTCACATTACATTGAAAGAAGTCTGAGAGAGCGTGCCACAGATCTGGGATGTTAAATTGATCAGCAACCTTGTCAATTTTCAAGCCAGTGTAGGTGGGGTTACAATTAAGATGAACGGCAGTGCTGCCAGCAAGGAACGTACGAGGAGGGTGAGCCTGAGGAATTCCATGCCTTGTAGCAGCCGACATTCTTATTTTGCTGAAGTAGTTGGAAGTGGTATGTGTGTGATTCAGTTCCTCTAAGAGTGCGGTTCGTGGATCCATTGGTTCATCATTCTCCCCATTTTCTTCCTTGTCCTTGTCCTTGTCCTCATCTCCTTCATCCTCACAGAGTTCTTCGAGATTGGGATCTGTGGGAGAGCTCTTGAGAGATGTAGCAACTGCAAAACGACGCAGTTTCTCTTCTTGATCTAAGTGATGACAGATCTGGGGATCATAATCGTTGTTGTTAGTACGTCGCGCTGGGTCCTTGATTTCAGAGACGTGTGCATGTTCAGTTGCATCTGCAGACCACTGGATGAGGGCACCAACTTGGCATGTGCTAGTGGTAATGCTCTGCATGAGCTCTAGCTTGGGTATGTGCCAATTGTCAATCACTCTCTTCGCACCCATCCGAGCGCCTAGTGTCATGATAACATCTTTATTATCATGAAATAGTGCAAGTGATCTGTCAATAGATGCGAGTAAGTTGTTGTCAGGTTCGGGAGACTGCGCCAAATATCGGATGTCCATTAAAGCATGAATTGCAATCACGAATCGATGGGGGGCTGCACCAGCGATCAGTCCAACAATGTAGCACTGTATATCACGATGGACTCTGCCCATGACCTGCTTCAGTTTGGATATTCTGTTGGGGAAGTGGCGATAACCTGTGATAGGTTGCAATATTGAGAATTGGAAATCAAATTCTGGCGCTCCGAGAACTGCAAGACACCATTGCATGTCATAGTCGTAAAACTGTTTATGCCAGTGATGCAAAGCTTCTGGCGTAAGAAATATTGCAGGATCACTCAATGGCCAGCCCTTCCAGAAAGGCACAAAGACACCATTTAGCCAGAATTCTGCACATGCAGCAAAAAAGCCTTCCAGGTCATTGGGATCAACATCAATGCTGGTGAGTTGCTCAAGAGTAATTTCACGTGTACGTGCGGGGTGACGAAAGTTGTCCCTGAACTGCAGATACGATGCCAGTGTAAATGGAGAAGTTTTACTGCGCACACATGCCTCAGGGGTATCGACAATGTATGCTGCAAGGGGGGTAAAACAATGGCAGATGTTTCCTACTGGGTCAGACATCATGATTCCAAGTTCAGCGGCTTTCATCAGGGGTTGTAGAACAATCGAAAGACATTCGTGGATGAGGCAATCTTCGAGCATACCCCGCATTCGTTGATTGGGGTGTAAGTATTGTGGGATGGGAAGGAGAGCCGTGAGCATAAACACCTTGGACGAGAGCTTCGTGCGAGTGTGCATATGAATATTAGCAAGGCCTAGCAAAAGTGGGTGTGCGACCCTAGCACCTGTCATCGTTGTGATATTGGTTTTGTCGGATGAAAGCACAGTGCCAAGGACTGTTGCACCTTGGGGCAGTTGATCCTACAGTTTTGTGAGATAAGGCACATTGCGAGTTCATCGTAACACGTACCTGGATGCTCCAAACAGCGTCACCTGTCAACCATTCTGAATATACACGTAGGAGCTGTGCTGCAGTCTTGTAAACACAATGAGGGACGAAGTCAAGTTGGTCGTGAAAGAGGGGGTTACTGAAGAGACTCTCCAAACACTCAACTGGATCCCTCCAGAATAGTCGAATTGGACTTTTCATGCCATGAAGTGAGGGAATGACTTGGCATTTCCAGCTTGGTCCCTTCGGCAGCATTTCAGCCTGACCTCGCAAATCTTTAGCGTTGTTAAAGGACAGCTTCAATCGTTTTATCTGCGAGGTAATGTCACAATCAAAATGTGAAAGGAAAAAAAAAGGATACGTACCATGGAGAGCTGCAACAATTTGTCGATTGCTGCCATGCTAAGGGCAGAACGCAGGAGGAAGTCAGCGACCTCCCACTCTTCCCTCGATGTGAATGGGTAAAATAGGTTCTCCTTCCTGTATTCTGCATGCTCATCGGCGTCGAAAAGATCCAGAAATGTGAGACCATCCTGAGAATAGCACTTAGCTGCACCCTCATACCATTCCTCGTTACTCGGAGGTAGGTCTCCTGCTGTATCGAGAAATTCTCCGTCTAAGTTGGTATCCATGGTGTCCAGAGTATTGAATTGCGAGTCATCACTGACATTAAGACTCTGACCCATACTAGTTTGAGGTGGATCGAGGGATCATTGCGGTGGAGCTACGTCCGCAAACTCCAAGATGTCAACAATGTCACGAACAGAACTGTGACAAGATGTCCAAGGCTGGCTTAGATGGCGAGTGACGCTGGAGTCCCTGGTGAATACTTTTCCGCACTTCAGACATGTAGGTATTGACATATTGATTGATATGCGCAAGTTCCCATGCTGCTTTTGCAAAATCTTCTAAGTCTAGCCGTACGATCATAATATTATATATCACTACTACCTGTGCATCCATATGTTTCCTGATACTAAAAATGTTTCTCGCACCTCTCCCCAAAACACCTATTCTCCTTCCTCTCACCATTCCTGCTATTCTTCTTCTGACTCCCGCGATTCTGATGCCTCTTCAACTTGAGGCATGTCACCCTGGGGTGATTCCAGGTATCCACGCCTTTCACATTCTCTGTCGTGATCATACCCTGTTAAGGAGGAGGCAGAAGAAGAAGAGAACTTACCTGTACTAGCAATACATTTTGTGAGTCGCAATACTAATGTGTTGCTTTGTTACTCATATCTGCTATCTGCAGGAACAAGACTCAGCCGAGCCTTACTACTTGTTCGATCAACTGGAAGAAGATAACTCTGACCTCGCACTCGAGGCAGCCCAGGTCAAATGCAAAGTGTGTCAAGCTCAAAAGCACCTGGCTGACTGCCTTTTGGAACAACACCAAGTACTCACCCATATCTGCCGCTGCCAGGCAGAAGCTGTGAACACACATCTATTATTGGCCGACCTCAATGTCGGACACATGCACTCAGAGCGCCGGAGGAAAAACGGCATCACAATGTATGCTACTCTTCAAGCATGACATGAGCAGTGAGTGCGTTTTTCTTTCATAGTTACTACTACTGTTCTCAATTAATAATCTATTAGACCGTGCAGTATACTAGTAAATAGTCGGTTCTCTCACTGCGCATATATGTATATAAAATCACTGCTAGTAGTATATACTGGTACTATATCCTTTTTGCATGTTACAGTGTGTAACAGTTTGTGTCATTTGTACACTTGTGTGCTATTTGTCCGCTTGTGCTACTGTGCGCTTGTGGCAGACTTGTAGTCATTTGTTTGTGTTGTCTGTGAGACTTGTGAGGACATGTGATACCTTGTGTGAAGTTGTCGAAAGTGTGGGAATTGTCACAAAATCAATAGTTTGCTGATGTAGGGAATTGTAAAGAATGAAGCCCCCACCAGGCAACAACATCATTGGCCTCCTCTAGTGGTGAAGACAGATATGCTGTGAGTTCTTGATGAGGATTGTGAGCAAGTTGGTCTGCAGCTTGATGCGCCTTAATGGCCTCACACATCCATGCATCACCATACCGGTTTTCCAGCGAGGGTCTTGTTGGCGGAGCAGGTTCATCGACAGGTGTCCAAGTTGGTGGTTTATAGTACTCATCAAACTGTAGAAGAATGTAAGCTGAAGGACAATGATGAGTCTGAACAAATACTTACAACAGTCTCGAGGTGAGCCCTCCCATCCGCAACGTCTTGACTGTCCCACCGTTCTTCAACATAAGTAAGCTTATAGTTGGGGTCAAGGACTGTAGTTAATAGTTATATGAGAGGCGGGCACATGTTATATAATAGGAGGGAGAATGGGAGGGAAGTGAAGTTTTTCATACGAGGTGGTGAAGAGAGAGGGAGGTAGTAGGTACAATAGGAGGGAGAATGGGAGGGAAGTGAAGTTTTTCATACGAGGTGGCGAAGTAGGTATGGTGGGGAGGGAAAGATGGGAGGAAAGTGAAGTTTTTCATATGAGGCAGCAAAGTAGGTATGGTGAGGAGGGAAAGATGGGAGGGAAGTGAAGTTTTTCATACAAGGTGGTGAAGTAGGTATGGTGGGGAGGGAAAGATGGGAGGAAAGTGAAGTTTTTATGAATGCTCACCGAGACAAATAAAATATACATCTGAGTCACTTGTTTTCTTGTAGTATTTGTTGATGTTCTTGAGTCCTTGCTTGATTGCATCAGTGATTGGCACATACTGTATATCATTGGCCATCTCTTGCCACCGGTCAGCCAGGCACTCCAATGTAGGTATCATTTGCCATGCAGTAGGATGTTTCGTGGAGGAGAAAGTTTGCTGGGCGGTAGCCGGCTCCTTCAGGACTTGATGAATGAGTCTGAGGTGTCTCCAGTCACTCCGGCCGAGCTGAAAATCATCGTAAGACTTGTTATGAAGATTTGGCACTTCTTTGCTTTCGTCAGTGAGATTGGTGAAACGGTTGACGGCCTGTTTAAAATATAAATATCAGATTCACAAACACTGAATAGAAAAAAAACATACCTGACATAAGAGTAGCATGTGGTCAAGACATTTGTATAAGGAAGCCCAACAAGTTCTGATCCACTGCAATAACTCAAGCTTGGGTACGTTCTCCTCTTTGCAGGCCTTCTTGAAGAAGGCACAAGCTTGAGGCGATTTTCGTATCTAACAATCTCAATCAGTAAGAGCATAGGATAAGGATAAGGATAAGGATAATAACGTACCTGCTCTATAAGTGCAAGCGCTTTGCCAAGCGAATCACCAGTGTTGAACTCATCTTCGCGGTCACGGTCACCATTAACTTCCAAGGTTGCAAGCTCCTTGTTTAAGATGTCGAGTTCAGCATCATCTCCCTTATCAAGTGCCTGATGGGTCTTCTTCGTAACTGCATCTACAAAGTGTCGTGCAGCAAGGTTCAGGATGTGTTCCTGGCATCTAATGCAGTGTGTGGCAGGTATCCATCAGACACCTTCTGGATCAATTTCACGAGCAACTTCCTTTATTGCCATATCGTTGTTGCTGGCATTGTCAGAAGTCATCCATCCAACCTGCACGAAGCAAACCATTAGCTTTACCATTAGATAGAAGAGGCCAGACCTTACCTTAGCTCGGACATCATATGTGTCAATTGAGTTAATAAGCATATGAGCTATATTTTGTCCGCTGTGATCGCCCTCAATGTGTTCGAAACTGAGCTGCTCACGACGTAACTCCCATTGCAGGGGTTTATCATCTGGGTTCCAAATGTAATGGCCAGTGACGGAGAAAAATGGGTCGCCAATAATCAAAGTCCAAGAGTCGAACATCATGGAAACTTTGCTATTGACCTTTGCAAGATGTTCGCGTATGACATCGACTATAGCTAATGCGTGTGCCTTGATGGTCTCAGTAAGCTTGGTGCGGTGAGGTATGTCTCTCTCAGTAAGGCCAGGCCAAACATAGCGAAGTAAGTTTCGGAAGGCTGGTTTGTCGACCAGCTGCAGTGCTTCGTCTTCGGTCACAATAAGTTCCATTATGTACTCCAGGAGTCCTTCCTTGGTAAATATAGGCACCTTGGTGACAAGGATCATATCAAGGGTGGATTGTCTGGAACTGTCAATGATTCAGCAACACTTGATGCAAAATGTTAGTTGAAACTTACAGAGCCTGATCCTCGCTAGTCGGAATGGCACGAGGGTGCATAGTAATCCCTGCCGCTTGGCAGCAAGCCTTGTAGAATTGAAAGTGATTTTTTTTACTAATAGATATCAGCAAAAGTAAGAGATGACATTGAAAGAGCATACCAACTGATGTGTGTGCGGAGTGTAGAGATACCTCCTCGAAAGACATGCTTACTCTCAGGTTCACCAGCATCCCTACCAAACATTAGCAGAACACAAGACACGCAGTTCTAATTACATACTTGCAAGGGTTGCATACCCAGTGTGTTTCATGGTGAGTGAAGACAGTGCGAATGTCAGCGGTACGTTCAGTCTTCGGCAAAGTGGCTTGGATGGCATCCTCAGGTTCAGGTTCGGCTTCAGGTTCGGCTTCGGGCTGGTCCTCCAAAGGATCAGTGTCATGACCAGCATCGTCGTCATCAAGGCTATCCTCGTCTGATAATAGACATGATAAAACCTTTTTGTGAGCCAGTTGAAGTTGAAGTTCAGTAGCGCTAGACAATGTACGTTTGCAGTTTGTTGAGCTGGTGGAGGTCGAGGTTGAATAAATGTTCTCAGCATCCTGGAGGCGAGCAGATGGCTTAGAGGTCCGAATGGATCGTCGAGCACCAGCTGTAACTGGTGTTGGTTTGTGCCCAGTATTCAGTATCATAGAGAAGGCATCCTGAGGAGGATTAGTAGATGATGATGGCTGGGGGGCAGAGGATGTGGTGTCAAGGGGGACAGAATCATCGGAATTGTGGTAGAAGACGATGTCCTTGGCATCCTTGAGAGAACCATCAGCATTGACAGCGCATGAGTCTGAATGAGCCATGTTGAATATAGTGCTTACCTGCTGAGGCTTGCACATTTTATGTGCAAGCAAATCAGACAGCCGGCGGACAAACAGCCGGTGGAGAATCGTAATAGCATCGTAGGGTGTTGGTATGATAAGGATCTGGGCGAGGACATGGTCATTACAAGCACAACACTCACACTGTTCAGTTTGAACAGTGCATATCATGACTTACCTTGTCAATGAGCCTCTGCATTTGACAGAAACAAGTAAGTATCGAAGCTTGAGAATCCTTGAGGCCAAGGCGAATCATCAAAGGCAGTGTCAAAACATGCTTTGACAATGTGACAGAACTTCTCGCGGTTCAGGGAAGGTTCGAACCAACATAGAACTGTTCAGGCAAATGGTGGACCATGAACCTCACTCAGGTCTGGTCCGCCCCAATTCATGGACCATGGACCGAACCAAGGAAGAACCTGACCGTTGGTCAGGTTCGGACCGTGGTTCTGGACCGAACCATGGCAGCACTATATGTAATACATCCTATGTTGGCCCACCCATCTATATAATACATCCTATGTTGGCCCACCCGTCTATATAATTATACCCCACCTCAGCCCACCTGTCTATGTAATAAATATTTTATCACACCCTCGGCCCACCCATCTAATTAATATCCCTTATGTTGGCCCACCTGTATATGTGATATTCCACCACCTCGGCCCACCTGTCTATGTAATAAATATTTTATCACACCCTCAGCCTACCTGTCTATTTGATATCCCTTATGTCGGCCCACCCGTATATGTAATATGCCCCATGTCAGCCCACCCGTCTATGTAATATTCCCCTACCCCAGCCCACCCATATATGTAATACACCCCTGTCGGCCCACCTGTATCTATAACAATATTTGCCTTACCTCTCTCTTCCGCCCAGCTGTCTATAATATCCTACTCTATATATTACCCAGATGGGCCCACCCATCTCCATGAATGATCATATTCCCCTGGCCCATCCGTCAACATCAAGGATATATATATCATTGGCATACATGGGCCCACCCGTCTCCATCAGAAATAATATGTTACCTGGCCCATCCGTCATCATCGAGAATATACACAACATGGGCCCATGGTCTGCTGGCCCATCTGATACAGAATATCATGTAGGTCAGGTGGCCCATATAATACGGAATTTGTCACTGAAGGGGCTCTTGAAATTTGAGTGTCAGATGCCAGTTGCATATCACGCCCTGCTCATTGCTCGTCGTCACTTGGCATTGTTTATGCTAATGGACTTTCTGCTCCACTCTATGCTGGAAACAGGCCCTGAGGCAAGGTTAGTTCAATCTTTGCCTTCTCCAGGCCGGCACTCCCTTGCTCATTGCTAGTCTATGAATTCCTTTGGGTGCCACTCAACTTACAGGCAGCCTGGAGCCATCTTTCATGCTGTCCTCAGGCATTCTGGCAGTATGCCCCCACCCACAGTATTCCCCCGCCCTCAGGAATATAAAAGGGCCCTGTTTATCGATATCAACCTGCCGCATTTCATTTCTCTCTTGTCGTTCTGCATCTTTCTCTCTATCTTGTCACACTGTTACTCTGTCCAGACACTTGTGATACCACACCCTACAGCTCAGCCCCCCACAGGCCCACGTCCCATGTATGAAGTGTCATGCACAACATGCAATAAACCATGTCCATGGATGGTGTGTGAATCCAATGAACATGGAAACCGTGGCCGTTGGCAAGCGATTGTAAATTCTTTCCTCCATCTTCTTTGACTGAAATATGTGTTGATGGGATACATAGTGTTTTGATGGTGGTCAGGATGGTATGAAGTGCAACTTTGTGCACTTTGGATCACCACAAACTCCGGCACTTGTCGCCCATGCTAATACTTATCAGCGAACCAGAAGCGCCCACCTGCCAGTGCCAAAGCATGTGTGCATGGTTGTGGGCTGTACCAACACCCATGTCAATAAGAACTGTGCTTGGTCAACTTGCCACAAACACTGCAGGCGCCTAGGTGGCTGCCACCTTTTTGACCACATTGGCAATCCAAATGGCGCTGAAGGGTTGGAGCTCGAAGATGATCCTGGGCAGCCATTACACGACCTTGGTGCCGATGAGTCCCATATTCCCGCATCCATCGAGTGTCTGTCGCATTCACCATCTCCTCAGCTGCATGATGTATCAAGTGTTGTGCCCGTTGTCGAGGCTCACATTGAGCATCCACCTGATGACCTGCAAGCAATGAAGCCGACAAGGGCTCAAACTGTACCTGCACGCAATCACACCTCCCCAGAGAATGGCCCTCGCTATCATATGCAAATACCTGAAGTCTTCACAGCACAGCTAGCAGAAACATCCAAATGTGAGAAAGAACAGTGTCAGTGTCATGCTGATGAGATCAAGGCGCAGAATCATGCATGGTACCATACAGTTGTGTATTCCTGGGTAAAGGTTAATTGCTCCTTCTCTGCTATGCAGTAGACACTGATCATCACGCTCACAGGACAGTGGTCAGCCCAACGTGTTTGAGTTCCAGTCGGGCACACCATCATTTACTTGGCCTCACTTATCACTAAACCATCAAGTTATATCCCTGATGGGACTGGCTGCTGCGAGGGTCAATGAAGGGGTGGGTGCTGCCTCCATCATTCATGTATGGAATCATCAACAATGAGAATGGTGAGGTGTATAGCCAGACTACCTTATTACTGTCATCGAAGGCCAACTGGTCCTCCTGAAGAACCCAAATGTAACTCAATGTGTGGATCTCGATAGCTGTATCTGAAGTATCAATGACTCTCCACATAACCTCCACTCTCACTTGGCTGCCAATTGTGCTGCAGTCTGTGAGGAGCTGCGTCAGCACCATAATATCTTACCTGCACCTAAAGAAGTTGTCTTCCATGCTCATTCTTGTTCTCAGCCACGTCACACTCAGGATGATGCCAAGATGAGTGCCTCGCCATCTGAGTTGGAGGTCAAGGCCTTGTTGCTGTCAAAGGGCAAGGGTAAAGCCAAACCTCTGTTGGAAGCTTTGCCTCATTCCAGACAACCCTCCTTATCATATTCAGCATATTCTGTTCCATCTTTTTGGACGCCATCTCCACCTGCCAAACCTTCCAAATGAAACATTCACCATCACAGTCCACATAGTCCCACAACAAGTGTGGACTCCAGCCCACCTCATACTCATTGTAAACCACTCAAACAGGCCACTGCACACCCTTCAGTAGGTTCTTCAAGGGCTCATGCAGCCATATCTTGAGGCACACTCTCCGATCTGATTGATGTGGACAACAATGTCAAGGTCTGGCCAGGAGATTTCTATGCCTGTGATATTGCCAAGGGCTTCAGACTTTGCAAGATGATCAGTAAGTGTTGCCAAGGTGTTGCCAAGGTGTTCCAGAAGATGTTTGGGGTCCCTTACACTAGCACAACATTTCATGTTCACAAGAGGCGTTGGGCAGATGCGCCCGCCAACATTACAGATAGGTTCGTCAAGGCTGGGCGAACAAAAGATGGTTTATGGTCAAAGTTCATGACAGAGACCCGGTCCTGAGTTCCTCAAAGGTATTTTCATTCATCTCATTGTCTGGTATTAGCAGCATTTGTCTTAGTTCATCTCATGTCTCTTTGTCTTAGTCTCATGTCGCTGTCTATCTCATGTCTATCTCTTAGGCTGTCTCACACCTCTTTGTTTTAGCTCATCCCATGTCAATTGAATCATGTGTCTCCCCCATCTTTTAGTTCATTTGAGAGCGACCACCGCTAGCAGTGGCCCAGTGAAAATCAGTCGGACGGCCTAGCAAGAAACCCTTAGTTTGGGTGAGGATGAGTTCATCTGGTGTCTAACAGGCTTTGGACATAGTACAGCAGGGTTGCAGTTCTCTTGGCAGAACATGTCTTGCTTTGAATGTTTGCACTTAAAGTGGAAGACATCAACGGAAAGGCTGATGTCTTGAAAGAATGGGTCATTCTGGACATGCAGCGCAAGTTGGCAGTTATTATCAAAGAACACATGTATTGGGCATGTCTCTGGGTCCCAGAAGACATGGCAAATAAATTCAGCAACACTCCCCACTCCCTCGGCATTGTGCATAGTCTCACGAGCATGAATCATTCCGCAAGGCGCAACAATCAGCTCCTCACAATGAGTATAGTTGCAGGTGAACTGCGCACAAAGTCTCTTCTTCTTTCCCAATTTTATGTTATACTCCTCCTCTCCAATCGCTTGTGTTCCATCATCATCATCATCTCCATCATCATCATCTCTGACTTGGACATTTGTAAGATGCCCATAGATAGCCCTTGAATGCTTGAGGCATTCATGCAGATGGAAGTGAGACTTGCCCCGCAGAGTGTGCAGTGCTTCAGACTCCTGGTGTGTGGGGATGTCGCAAGTGAGGCTACCTGATATCACAGATCATGCACAGCCTTTGATTGCACATTGCTCAAGGCATGCAGAGTGGATGTAACAAAAGCGGTCTTGAGGAGTATGAAGATGGATCCAGCAGTTGGGGACAGAGCAGCACAGACAGCTCACAATGACGCCATCCACCACAACGACAGAGACTAGTTTGTTGGCTGTAAAAATGTGAGTGCAGAGCAGCACTGCAAGAAGCATACATACTAATATCACCATGATTGTAGTAAATATGGGTACACTTAGCACAAAAGTGCCAATGAGCAAGTGGTTGGTTATAGGTCCGCATGTGTCAGTTCCTGTCTGATATCGCCTCGATGAAGCACTCGTTCTGGTTAATGGTCTGACCAACATTGAGGAGACAATGGTGTTCGCGGCAATCTTCAAGCAGTGTGCAAATGATAAAGGTGTTCCAGACATGGTCCATAGTTACATCCTTGCTGAACCATTTTGTGCCTGGGAACTGCATGGACTCCGCATTTGCAAGTGCGATGTTATAGATGTGTGTGTAGTTAGTTGCTGATGTACTAAGTGTATGGTCAGTGAGGGCAGATTCAGAACATGCACATACATACCAGGAAGCGTGCATCATGGCCTTCCATAACCTCACTACTCCATAGTCAACAAAGTAGTGATCTGCAATCTGCACAATGTCTGGCAGTGTGGTGGTGTAATCATAGTAAATGTGTCAGTCACTGGTGACCTTGTAGTTTGCGTGATAAGTTGTCTTGCAGGCTGAGGGGGATTTAGCAGCTGCATTAAGTCAGGTTGTCAAATAGACGTAGCACTCATATTCACAATACAGTTGAACACTGTAGGCAGGGACCATACCAGAGTGGCCAAAATAGACCACCTTGTGCTGTTCAGCCATGCCGAGCAACAAGTCTTTTTGTGTGTGATCACAGGTGGAATTGGAACACATCTTGAATGGTGGATAGAACGTGTGTCGTGCTATTGAATTGATTCATTCAGCTTCATGGATACACGATAAAAAAACACTCACTAAGGCCATGAGGGTGTCCATGTATCTCAAATAAGTCTTTCATCTTCTCATGAACAGCAAAATTTCCAGCCCAAATACTACTCTTCAGGACACTCCAACATGTCTTCATGGATGCAATTTGCAATTTGCAAGCAGCACTGAGGAAAGAAACAATGCTGGGAGGAAGAAATAAGGGTGGCTTGCATATGTTGTGTGTAGCCGGCTGCATGAGAATGATATTGTCCTTGAGGCTGGCAAAAGTCCCTGTAAGGCTGATGCATCAACCATGTACATTACCAAGCTTTCTGATGCATCATTAATGCATCAGAACATGCTAACTAGCAGACCTTTAATACTGTAGATTGTAGCACTTTCAGTCAATGATATTTCTTTTTTGGTCCTCGGCAACCAAGACACCTATGAAGATCTAATATTCAGTTCATCGAATCTCAGTTCGCATTGTGCCTTCTACTTTGCCAAGCTTCTATTTGGTACCTTGTTCAAAACGGATCTCATTTGAAGCTGCTTGACCGATGACATATCCCAAATAAGTCAGACACGGAAGTAGGTTTGGAGCAGGCATATTTACATCTAGGGCACTCACTTGCACATTTCTAGTCAAAATTAGATGTAATATATTCCAGGTATTGATAAAGTAACAAATGTAGATAACATACATAAAAATGCGAAAAATTACCTATAACAGGCCCATCTGGATTCTGGGTTGTAGCTACAGCGTGCAGCCATACAGGTGGATATGCATTGGCACAAGTAAAGCTGCACGTTGGATGCCAGATGGGAAAGATATATCTATGAGAGGTGAGCGAGTGAGAGACAGCGGGTGAGAGACAGTGGCCAAGAGCAGACAGCGGGTGAGTGAGAGATAGCAGGCGGGTGAGAGACAGTGGGCAAGTGAGAGACAGCGAGCGAGAGACAGTGGGCAAGTGAGAGACAGCGAGCGAGAGACAGTGGGCGAGTGAGACACAGTGAGTGAGCAAGAACCAGCCAGCAAGAACAGCAAGCAAGTGAGAGGGGATGCGCTGAGGTGGAGGAGGGAGTATCAGGATAGGATTGTGTAGTATTAGTAGTTAACAGATAATAGTGGATTGATGATGCACCTTAATGGACAACTCATTAATAGACACCTCAACTGCTAAAAGTCCCACTGTTGAGCGATGATTGATGTAGTGTTCGAAGTAGCTGGGTAAAAAGAAGTGTAAGCAAATGACAGATAAAATATATCAGAATGAAAAACACACCTAGTTGACCTTAGTCGGACCATAACAGTTGTACATCGTTGAATTATGTGTGAAAGGCTCATAAATATGATTCAGAGCTATTCAGAGTTCACTGTAACAGAATTAGTATATGTTAATGATTGTGTAGTAGATGAAATTCACATACGTGTATTAGAATTTCGAGTGACCATAACTGACCATCGGGATGGTTCAAGTTGAGACTCAAGAGACCAGTTTATCTAAATTGGACTCTATCAGTTGATAGGACTGAAAATATGTACCAGCTTGTTAGCATTACTCTAAAATCTAACTCAGACCAAAAGTCATTGATAATAATCCCATTTCGCCTATACATAAGCACAAGGCCACAAGAATTACCAGTACATAGTCTATTACTAGTAGTTGTTTGATGTTCAAGTTATGGTCCTACCATGGTAGGACCATAACTCGAACATCAAACATTGAGTAACATAGACTGTTTGATTCTTCTTCCTGCCGTCTCGTCCTGGGTCCTAGACCCTCCAGCGGTGCATGTGCCTCGTCTCTGCTTCTGTAACAATGTTCCATTCATTGCACACTGTACTAAATATTGTGCTGCGCTCTGCAATATAACTTCATTTTTAAAAATATGTATGGTACAGCAACTTAATTGTGATGTACTGTGTAATGTATGAGACAAAAAACCTTGGCAGAATGGCAGAGTTGAGGACTTAGTGAATTCAAACGGAAAACCTTGGTGGAATGATGGAGTTGGGGACTTAGGGAATTCACAGCTCAAAAATTGCATCATTGATGGGACCTGCCCTATGTTAAGGTCGTACTCTCGTAGGATTGGATCCGAAGGACTTCGGCCTCAGCTCGTACACTGTGCCCCTTTCCCAAGTACTGTCCCTTATTTCAGAGACTAACGATAACGCGTCTGAAGGTCCGGACGGGTCTCGTAGTTATATCCGGATGACTTCCGGATATCGGAAACACGTATAAGACTAATCCGGACGGATCCGGACTAGAAACAAACAGAGTATAGACTATCCGAAGATAGAGGCGGAGACGTAGACTATCGGAATCGATCCGAAGTCTCAGAGATCGACAAGAGTTGATTAGACTCAAGTCCGGAGGACAGAAAGAGGACAAACTAAGATGATATTCGAACTGAGGTACTACAGGAAATATACACGGGTTTATATACTAAGAGGATAACGGAAGGATCAATAAGCAAAGGTCCGAGGCTATGTACGAAGCATATGCAAAGCTTATCAAACGCGAGTCGGAAATGAAGCATAGGATAACGGATCAGTAATCATACCGGTAATAAGTATAACCGAGACACCGGGAAGAGGAAATACCGAATAGGCTGTGTTTACAGTGGCAACACCTCCAGATCTCAGAAAACTGCTAAGCAGAAACTTCTGGAGCTTCAACAGCAAATAGCGGACACGGAAATTGCGGCTCGGATGGAAGAAGAAGAGAATCGGAAACGTCAGGAGGCGGAACGGAAACGCCAGGAGGAATTGCGGAAGATTAAGGAGGCTGAGAGTCTTGTAGCAGCGGAGGAGAAAAGACGCAAGGAAATAGTAGCGGAAATGGTGAGTTTCGGATGGATATGGTGGATTTCTCTAATGGATGGAAAGACTCGTGCTATGTCTGCGGAAAGGGACGGATCCTGCGTGCGTTGTGCTAACAGGGGACGGACTTGTCTTTGGACGGATGCAGAGGGCAACGCTCAGGTGAGTCGTCCGGATACTTCGGATCCGGGTTTTTGACGTCCAGATAGATCAAGTCTTGCGATATCTGCCGGAAGGACAAGGCTACATGTCCCGGACGACCCGGAACTGTCAAGGTGTCCAAGGGCAAGAAGAGAAAACATGCTGCCGGATCTCCATCTCCGAAGGGCAAAGGTAAGAAACGCCAGAAGAGTCCGACTCCGGAAGATCCGGAAGAGATGGAGGAAGAATATGATGACCAGGCTTGGGTGGCCGCGGCCAACAATATAGTGTCGGAACTGGCTGGGACGAACGCACTTTTGGAGAGGAGCATTCAGGCAGCGGAAGGCAGTAGGGCTGCAGCGGACCGGATGAGTTCTGGAATTGAGTTGTTCCTTCAGCAGCAGAGGGAATTTCAAGCCATGCTATTCGGACACATCCGGAAGGGGTTTCGGACGACTTCGGATCCGGATCCGGAGGATGAAGTGATGGATAAGGCGTCCGGAAGTGAAGATGGCGGATCCGGAGAGGCGGATGGGTCTATGGAAATGTAGGATTTTCTGGTCCGTTTCTGTTTCTTCCTTAAATGTACTTATATCTGTATACACATCATGTACTTCAAAGTTGAATAGGACCGGGTTTGTTCGGATATGCTGAGTGGAAGTCTGATACTAGTTCGGATGTGTTTCCGAGCTCCGTTGCAAGCAACCATGAAGTTTCCTCGTCCGTTCCTTCATATCCGGACCATCGGACGAGGTATAGGAGTTGACATTGTCTTCTCCGACGGTCTAACTTGGAGTCTAGGATTTCGGATATCTCATATTCGGGTTCTCCGTCGACTTTGATCGGAGGCGGGGGTGGTTGGATACGATTAGGAATAGTGTTCAAGGATGCTGGTTCTAATTGCGAGACATGGAAAACTGGATGTACGGAGCGCATGGAATCGGAAGTCAGATGGTGAAGGAGTGTGTACCCGGACGAGCTATGATTTCGAACGGACCTAAGTTCTTTTCCGAGAGTTTCTTGGACGGACGGGTGGAACAGAAGTATTTTGCTTTGACGAAGACCGGATCTCCGATTTTCAGATCCAGAGCGGGTTTCTGTTTGGCGTCCGCAGGACCTTGATATCTTTCTTGTGCGTGGGCCATTTCTTCTCGGAGGAACTGATGTAGTTCGTCAAGGTCTACTGCATAGTCTCGTGCGCGGGCGGAGGAGAGATCACGTTCCAGATGAACGGACAGGTTCGGATGATATCCCTTATTGGCAAAGAAGGGTGATACTCCGGTAGTGGCACTCGGAGCGTTGTTATAAGCGAATTCTGCCAAAGGAAGTAGTTCCGACCAGTTATCCTGCTGATAGTTGCAGTATATCCGGAGATATTGTTCTAGGGTTTGGTTGGCTCGTTCGGTTTGTCCATCTCCTTCCGGATGATATCCGGACGTGAAGTGGAGGACCATATCTAACACTTTTCCTAAGGACCGGAAGAAATGCGATACGAATGCTGTCCCTCAGTCCGAAGTGACATGGGATGGAACTCCGTGCTTGGAAAACACGTGGAGGACGAACAGGTGAGCGAGGTCCGGAGAGGTAATGGTGTCGTGGGTGGGGATGAATATGGCTTGTTTCGATAGACGGTCTATTACGACGAGGATGGCTGTAAAGCCAGATGAATCCGGAAGATGCTCTATGAAATCCATGGAGATGGAATTCCAAGGTTTTTCCGGTATGGGTAACTGCTTTAGCAATCCGTATGGTTTATGTCTCGGAACCTTAGCTCGGCCACAGGTAGTACAGGACTTGACATAGTCCTTGACATAAGTACGTATTCCTGGCCAAGTATACTCGTGTCGGATGAGGTCTAGTGTTCAATTTTGACTGAAATGTCCGGACAAGGGGTGATCATGAGTATTTCGGAGGACGCGAAGTCGGAGGTTATTGGATTCCGGAACATATATACGGTTGTCGCAGCGGAGGAAACCACTATTGTCTACCGTCCATCTCGGATCCGAAGGTTCCGGAAGATGATTGGACGCGATAGGGTCATTGGGAAGTGCGGTCAGGATGTCTTTCCGGAGCTGGTCGATATCTATCAGAACGGCTGCCCTAAGAACCGGAGTTGCTAAGGTTGAGGCTTGTAGGGACGAAGCTAACTGTTCCGAAGTGAATACCGGACGGAAATTATGAGGGTTAACTCGAGCGTAGTCCTTATCCCCCTCTTTAGGGTAGACGTCCCAGCGTCTAGTAAGGGAATCCGGTTTAGCTCCGAGTTTTCCGGGACGGAAACGGATGACAAGATTGAACTGATGGAGGAATTCCGACCAGCGGGCCTGACGGCGAGAGAGGAGTTTTGTGGTAGAGAAGTACTCAAGGTTCTTGTGGTCCGTGACAACGTCTATCGGCTCGGCAGAGCCTTCAAGGTAATGTCGCCACGTCCGAAAAGCTTCATGGATGGCTAGAAGTTCCTTATTGTGAGTGTCGTAGTTGAGTTCCGGAGCGGTAAGCGTCCGAGAATAAAAGGCTACCGGACGAAGCTCTGAGTCCGGACATACTATGGAAAGTATACCGGCTATAGCGTAATCAGAGGCGTCGGTTTCTACGACTATCGGAACATTCGGAATCCAGTGCATAAGCACCGGAGCGGACGTGAAAGCTTTCTTGAGTGTTTCAAAAGACTTCCGACAATCATCGGAAAAGTCCCAAGTAACCCCCTTGCGGGTAAGATGGGTGAGCGGAACTACGATATCCGAGTAATTGAAAATGAATCGACTGATAGAAATTTACGAATCCGAGGAAGGATTGAATATCCTTAACTTTCCGAGGTTCCGGCCAATCGACAATGGCCTGGACCTTCTCGGACGACATGGTCAAGCCGTCCGGAGATAGGAGGTAACCAAGGTATTCAACGGATGTGGTGTGGAATGCGCATTTTTCGGGTTTAGCATAGAGTCGATGTTTTCGGAGATGGAGGAGAACTTCTCGGACATGTTCCTTATGGGATGCAAGGTCTTGGGAATAGAATGAGGATGTCGTCCAGATATACGATAACGCATACATCCAGCATATCAGCAAACACGCTATTGACAAAGCATTGGAATGCGGCCGGAGCATTAGTGAGACCTTCCGGCATCACCAACCATTCATAAGAGCCATAGCACGTTCGGAAAGCAGTCTTCCATTCGTCTCCTTCCGCTACCCGGACAAGGTGATAAGCGGATCGGAGGTCGATTTTGGTATATACTTTAGCGCGGCTCGGAGAGTCTAGAAGGTCGGTAATGAGGGGTAACGGATATCAGGTCTTTCTTGGTGATCTGGTTAAGTCCATGGAAATCTACACAGAGGCGAAGGGAGCCATCCTTTTTCTTGATGAACAGGACAGGAGCTCCGTGAGGAGAGGATGAGGAACAGAGGAGTCCGGAGGAAATGTTTTCATCAAGAAACTTCCGGAGGGCTGCAAGCTCAACTGCAGATAGAGAATAAATGGTTCTGAGGGGTGGACTAGCTCCTTCTTCTAACTCGATTTTGAGATCGTAGGGACGATGAGGAGGAAGTTGGCTAGCTTTGCCTTTATTGAACACATCCGAAAATTCATGATATTCCGGAGGAATTCCGGATAGGTCCGGAGGATTGGATGAAAGGGTAGTGGACCGGAGGTCTACACCGGTCGGACGAAGGTAGATGCTGAACTGTTCCGATCCTTCCAATTTGCAGGCAAGGCAAAAGGCAACTACATTTATCAAGGAAATATTAGGGATGGTTTTATCAGCGGAGGTTCCGGATGTAGTCGGAGGAGGTAAATCTTCCATCGGAGGAGGGGTATCCGGAGATGGAAGCGACGTCGGAGGTGTCGAAGGCATTCCATGAGAAGTCGTTCGGAAATCGATGCTGCCCGAAACCCAGTCAATCAACGGATTGTGTAGGGTGAGCCAGCTATATCCTAGAATGATAAAACAAGAAGAATCCAACGGAGTAACGTAAAACGTATCGGAGGTGACTACACCGGACGGAAAATGAATAGGCAAATCTATAGCTTCGGAAATCATATTATTACAAGTACCATCAAACAAACAGAGAGAAAGAGGAGTTATCGGATATGTAGGGATTTTATTTTTTCAGACGAAATCAGAGTCTATAAAACAATGTGAGGAACCACAATCTATTAGAGAAGGAAACGAGGAAATATCAGGAAAAGTAGGAAGAGAAATGTATGGACATAGAGAGTTCGGATCGGAAAGTGAAACAGCGTTGAGACGTAGCTCCATTGCGCGGGTAGAGTCAATGCAACCCTCAGCCCGCGCGGAGTCAGGAGGGTTGTGGACTATTTTTTTGCCTCATCGGAGGCCTCCAGTTTGGTTTCTGGAGCGACTACTGCAGCACAGCCTTTGGCAGCGCGCGAAGTCGACTTAGTGCATTCCCGAGCACTATGGCCGGGTCCGCCGCAGAATAGACAGAGTTTATTATCCATCCGTCTCTGACGTTCTTCGGACGTTAGCTTTCCGTCTTTACCTAGCTTGGAGGTAAGGTCCAGAGCTTTAGAGGCGGAGGAGGATGCGGAAGTAGCGGGTTTGTCGGATTTGAATCTCGCAGATCCAGATGGGTTGGAACTCGTCCAGTCCGAAGTGGGTTGCTTAGGTGGATTGGAGGTGGTGGGTTTGGTTTCGCGGGTAACTTCTCCCTTCCATTCCCAGTATCGTGCGTCGATAGTCTGGGCAAGGGTCTTGTATTCGGAAAGGGTAGAAGGCTTACCCATGCGACTGATTTCATCTTTGATACGAGCCAGAAGTCCGTTATAGCATTGGCGTCTTAGGGCACTGTCACCCCAGCCACGGACTTGTGAAGCAAGACGCTGAAACTCAACAACATATTTATTAATGCGTTGTCCGTCATGCATGTGAAGTTGTTCGAGTTGTTGTTCCGCGTCACCGGACGGATCGTGAGGTCCGAAATTGGTTTGTAGTTCTAGCATGAACACGGAATAATCATCCATCCAATCTGGACGATCATCGGAATCATTGGAAAGGAGGTCCGGTTTGAACCACTCGAGTGCCATACCCTTAAGGTAGGATTGGGCGAAATTGACTTTTGCCCGTCCGGTACGGAAAGACTTAGGTTTGCTTTGGAAGTGGAGCTCGCATTGGACGAAGAATGCACGAAGCTTCCAAGGCTCTGTGCCATCGAAAGTATCAGGTTCACGGATCTTGACTTTGGAGTCTTCGGATGAGACGGTACGACAGTTGTTGCGTGTGAGGTTGTCAATGGCTTCGGAAAGCCGGAGCATGATGCGGTCTTGTGGGTTTAGTCCGTCATTTTCGTCGTCATCATCCGGATCATCATCCGGATTACCTCCAAAATCATCCAGAGGGTCTTCATCGTCGGGTCCTTCATCATCCGGAGGTCCTCCAGCAGCAGTACGTGTAGGCATAGGAGTCACTGGATGCGGACGATTCAAGAGTTGAGAAATACTTTGAGCAGGACCGCTTGAGACATGGCGCTGCAAGAAACTGGTGAAGGCGTTAACTATGGAGGTTGGATCGCGTCAGCTGGATGACAGTCCAACTGCGTGCAGAGCGGCTTGGTTTACTTTAGTAGGAGCCATGATATGAGTAAGTGTACTTGGAAAGGTGTGAGTTCGAATATACTGTTAAGGTCGTACTCTCGTAGGATCGGATCTGAAGGACTTCGGCCTCAGCTCGTATGCTGTGCCCCTTTCCCAAGTACTGTCCCTTATTTCAAAGACTTAACGATAACGCGTCCGAAGGTCCGGACGAGTCTCGTAGTTATATCCGGATGACTTCCGGATATCGGAAACGCGTATAAGACTAATCCGGACGGATCCGGACTAGAAACAAACAGAGTATAGACTATCTGAAGATAGAGGCGGAGACGTAGACTATCAGAATCGATCCGAAGTCTCAGAGATTGACAAGAGTTGTTTAGACTCAAGTCCGGAGGACAGAAAGAGGACAAACTAAGATGATATTCGAACTGAGGTACTACAGGAAATATACATGGGTTTATATACTAAGAGGATAACAGAAGGATCAATAAGCAAAGGTCCGAGGCTATGTATGAAGCATATGCAAAGCTTATCAAACACGAGTCGGAAATGAAGCATAGGATAACGGATCAGTAATCATACCGGTAATAAGTATAACCGAGACACCGGGAAGAGGAAATACCGAATAGGCTGTGTTTAACATTATATGAACAGGAAATGAATTAAGAAGCTTATCGGATATCGGATCGGACGCGGATCTATGCATCGGACCGGACCGGATCTAAGAGTCCGAAGTCCAGAAGAGAAGCATGAATATATGGGATATGACAGATGACAGATGACATCAGCAACAGCAGATAAAATCATTACAGGAATGACTTACTTTAACTGCAATAGCTCGGACAAGGCCAATTTCATCATGTCGGCCATTCTCTTTGACTATAGATAGTGTGGGATGCTCAGGGTCGTAATAAGGGGCTTTGCTATATGTTGAGATGAGGGCCCTTGTAGCGAGGTGGATAACATGAGCCAAACACCTAGATACTTGTTAGTACATGCTCGACTCACAAAAATATACCTACCTGATACGGCGCTTTTTTGGGATCCACTTGATACCAGTCCCCTGCTTCACTCGCAAGGCAAGCTCATTGAGCATTGTGTCGTTGTTTGAAGCATTATCACAGGTAATATGCCCAATCTTGAATACATGCACAGTTAGTAAGCAAGACTGGACAACAACAAAGCTTACTTTATGTGTGATCCCCACTTAGTCCACAATCTTGTATAAGGCTTGTCCAAGGCGCTGTCCATTGTGGGAGTTGTTAAGTATAGTGAAGCCAATGACGGCACACTGAAGCTCCCAGATGCCAGGTGACGACTCCTCGATCCAGTGACCAGTGGCAGCAAAATACCTGTCGACATTGCTTGCTTGCCAGGCATCACATGTCAAGTTGACTGCACCTGACACAACTTTACTCTATGCAAAAAATGTCAGTACACGAGTTGTAGTTCTAATACTAGTACAAATATACATTAAGTCTTTCCTTGAGCTTCATCATCTGGTTCTTGAATAAATCCATGATATCACAATATGTGGCCTTGCGATTAGGTATAATGACACCGTTCGTAGCACGAGATGCGACATCAATCATTTTTTTGAAGCTGGGATGGTCAACAGCCTGGATTGGCTGAAAGACATCAATCAATGTAAAGTATGCCCTAATGTGACTTAAGTACACACCTGGCTAGTTGAGATCAACCACTCAACAGCAGCTTCGCGAAAGAGTGCAGCTGTGTAAGGTACAACAACAGTATGTTTAGGAAGTTCTGTGACGTGACCATCAATGGAGGTTTGCTGTGCATTGGCGATTGTGGCCACTGTCTTGCGAGCCTTCACATCACTCGGTAGCATGGATGCAAAGTTATTGTTGGTGCACCATTTTCGATAAGTATCCTAGGAGGATATTAAAGTCAGTACATCAAACAAACAAACCACCATGAACATACAAGGTGTAAATATGCAAGGTGACAGCGACATGTTGATGCATCACTGACAATTTGATGCGCACGACCTTTTTTCCTGCAGTATATCAGCTAGATGAAAATATAATAACAAAAAGTAAGAACTTACTTGCACACCTCACAGTCACACACATTGCGAGTCTTCCCATCTTTTGACTTGTGTCCATATGGCTTGCTGAAGAATGCACTGACATCGAGGGTCTTATCCTCCTGGCGTATTTTGATGTCAGCTGTGGTGGTGTCCTGGACAGCGACATCCTCGAGCCATTGAGATACAGTGGGCGCTGCAATAGAAGTGAGATGAGGGCAGAAACATATATTGAAGAATATACATACCAGATGTAGTACTACCCTCATGTTCAGCGAGTCCGTCAAGTCCATCGAGTCTGTCGAGTCCATCATCTGTTGTATCCTCGACATGTGAAGGCGCTGTTGATGCCACATCACGATCTGAGTCACGGTGAGCAAATTAATGAGTGATCCATCAAAAAGAATACAAGAAACTTACCTGTGAGACCTGGGATGCCAACATCGCCCGCATGACGCAAGTGTTTGCCTGTGAGAGAGGTTTGCAAACACATAATACAAAAACTGGTGATATATGTACTTTGTTGTGGTGCACCCTCCTCAATTTCACAATCTGTGCCATCTGATAGCACACTTAGTGCTTCATTAGCGCCCCGCTTGTTGCTGATTGGTGTTGGTTTTGAAATGGAGTGAGAGTGCAAGGTTGCAGGCGGCAGAGGTTGTGGTTTGCTTCAGTGGATGGAAAGCTCGGGTGTGGCATCGTTGTTGGCGTCAGTGAGTTGAGAAGAGAGGGTGATAGGCCGGCGCGCACGAGAGACCACATGCATGGATGATTCATCATCCGATACAATGACAGGCACGTCTGTGAGAAGACTTAACGTTGTAGGCAAGCAGTAGGTACGTACCTGCCTCTTTGAGATTGAAACTGTACAGTTTTCGATCTGCCGCCGGATGTTCCACTTTGGGAAAGCCAGGGCTCAGGCCCAGGGCTTGGGCCTGGAAAAACTCGAGCCAGGCCCTAGGCCCTCACAAGCCGGTAGTGTAGGCCTGGCTTGGCCTGGCCTACTGAGGGCTCAGCTTGAGGGCCTGAGGGCCTGAGGCCCGGCCCAGCACATCACTAGCCATAATAGATTCAAAATCTGAGAAATGCATCATTTGACTGATTGCAAACCTGTTGGCTTTGATTCAAACATATTTTGAATCTATTGTGGCAATGATATGGAAAAGAGCATTTATGATGGGTTTTGAAGAAAACTATCCACCAGGAAATATCAGGGTTTAATTTCATAGAATAAAAACATCATCATTGGCAGGTTTCAAATCTGCAAAGTTCAAGAGATACAGATTTTAACTCTGGCTACAACTTGACTAAGACCGATGAAGATCAATGTCTGAGATACCATCTATGAGCCAACATTCAAGGCATGTTCTCATAGAAAAAATGTGACATTCAACAGGTTTTAAACCTGTCTCATTCCAATGGAAACAGATTTTGATTCTGTTCCAACAACCACTTGGCTAAAGACAACTTTGATCAGCTTGCAAGCAAACCGACCATGAGCATATTTCAAGGTGTGTTTTTATAGAAAACAAATGGTGCAACTGGCAGGTTTCAAACCTGCACAGTACAAGAGAAACATATTTTAACTCTGGTGATCACTTGATAATTTCATCTTTGGCGAGTTTTGAACCCACGCAGACAGATTTAGATTCTGTTGCATTAACCGCTTGGCTGAGAACAGTTAGATGCACCTCCAATGGACCCATTCACAAGTGAATCCTCAAGGCATATTTATCTGCATTTTGTCAGTTATTTCAATAATATGGTCGCCATGATTGATTCTTTTATTCTACTCTTATCGCAAAAGACATCAGACTTCTCCAGGGCCTCTACTTCAAGACCTGTTTATCCAGCAATTGCTCAAAGAAAGTGCTGATGGAAGACCACCATGGTGGGCCGATGATGTTCGTGATGTCTTGGGATTAACAACCGATGTAGAGACTTGTGCCTCTCATTGTGTGATATGGCAGTTTTCACTAGGGAGTACATGGCATGAACTTGTAGCATCACTCTGCATGCTATCCGCAGCTATTCCTATATGAGGTGCAGCTTTCCCGCGCAACATGCGCGCGCACATTCTCGCGCCTCGCACGTGCGCCTTTCTCGCGCTTGAGTGCCCTATAGTGTCAGCCATCCGGAAGCATCCATCCACTGTCCACCAAGCTCTCTAGTGCGTATATTTCCATTTCTCTTATTTGCATATCGTTCCACCTTTATTTTGTCATGGACCCTTACTTACATATATCTTTACATACCTTACTTGGTAGCGCTTAGGCACCATATATAAGCACCAGTAGTACATACTGGAAAGTAGTTTAGCAACCCCCATGTTCACACTATACAACTCAGCTTAGTTGGAATCCCTCCCTAGAAAGTAGCACTTACATCTCATATCTCTATATACACACGCGCACTTTCCCGCACTTCACATCAGCCAACCAGTAGCGCCTACTACTAGATCTTTGTTGCACTCACTTCCCCTTTAGGGCCAAATGCACTTGTCGTCTCAAGTATAGCAGACTAGGCAACGCGTGACCTTACAACATTTATAGATACAGTCAGGAGCCTCGTTTGTGCCTCACAGTATCATTGAACCTTCACCGAGTCACGACAATAGAAGGATCACATATGGTTGAGCTCAAGGGTGATGTTAGAAATTAATGTTGGAACTGACAAAATGCAGGATAAATGTACCTTGAGGATTCACTTCTGAATAGATTCAATAGGAGTGCATCTAACTGGTCTTAGCCAAGCAGTTAATATGACAGAATCCAAATCTGTCTGTGACAGGTCCAAAACCTGTCAAAGATGAAGTTGTAAGTGATCATCAGAGTCAAAATCTGTTTCTCTTGGACTGTGCAGGTTTGAAACCTGCCAATGATAATATTTTTATTTTATGAAATCACATCCTGTCCCATACCAAGCACTGCATTTCTGTGCATGCCCTACATTACATGTCCATCTGTTGTCCAATCTAATACTGCTGGTACATTTTCATCATTTTATTTATATGTCATGCTGAAGGATACTCCCAGCTACAGACCACAATGCATAGATGCAACAGAATAAAAGAATCAATCATGGTGACCATACTATTGAAAGAACTGCCTTGAGGGTTCACTTCTGAATGAGTTCATTGGAAGTGCATCTTATTGGTCTTAGCCAAGCAGTCAATACAACAGAATCTAAATCTGTCTGTGTGGGTTCAAAACCTGCTGAAGATGAAATTGTCAAGTGATCACTAAAGTCAAAATCTGTTTCTCTTGGAATGTGCAGGTTTCAAACCTGCCAATGATAAATGTTAATTTTCTATAACAACACATTTTAACATTGTCTCATGAATGGTTTTCTCAAAAGCTCAACTTCACTGATGTTAGCCATGTCATTGCTGCAATAGATTCAAAATCTGTTTCCATTGAAGTCTGCAGGTTTGAAACCTGTCGAGCGACACATTTTTTCTATAAGAACATGTCTTGAATATCTGCTCATAGACAGCATCTCAAATATTAATCTTCATTAGTCTTAGTCAAGTTGTCAGACCACAGACTCGTACCCGTTGTAATGAGACAACAATTGCTGGATACTACACGAAGTAAGTAATCAGCAATATAATAATGTTGTGGTCTGCACAGCCTAGTCTGCTATACTTGCAAGACAAGTGTGTTCGACCCAAGGGGTTCGCTGTAAGTATTAGAATAATCAGTGATACTAAAAGGAAGATAGTCCGAAGCGCAGGAAACAAAGTCCGAAGGTAAAAATGTCGGGTCTGATATTTTTGGGTTTTGGGTTAGCGGGTTATGTCGGGTTATGTCAGATTAGCGTCGGGAATGTAATGAATGTTGGGGATAGCGAATGTCGAGTTTACTGTCAGTGTTTTTGGAGTGTTTCGGATAATGAAAGGATGATATTTGCGGAATTCAGCGAAGAACTACAAATATCTAATGACCTCCTCCTACTCGGAGGTAGAAAGATAAATAAGTAAGTAGGAGGTATGCGAAATATATAGTGTCTATGTAGAATTTCGGAATGCTATAGGCGAAAGTAGTAGCGGTATTTTTCGGGTCTGATGTCCCATGTAATAAGACATGTGGTACTGCAGACATGTAATAACGTGATCTACAGTGTTAGCAATGTGATAACATTTTTTATTTTATGAAAATGCACCTTGACAGTCTGAACCCATTGAATGCTGCATTTTTTTCTATTAGAACATGCCTTGAATATTGAATCATAGACAGTCTCTCGGACACGGATCTTCATCAGTCTTAGTTGAGTTGCAATAAGACAAGATACTGAACACACAACTGGGGACAGTTGTGGTTAGATCAGTAGCTGTCAACACAGAATCTATCTTGTCTTATTGCAACTCAACTAAGACTGATGAAGATCCGTGTCCGAGAGACTGTCTATGATTCAATATTCAAGGCATGTTCTAATAGAAAAAAATGCAGCATTCAATGGGTTCAGACTGTCAAGGTGCATTTTCATAAAATAAAAAATGTTATCACATTGCTAACACTGTAGATCACGTTATTACATGTCTGCAGTACCACATGTCTTATTACATGGGACATCAGACCCGAAAAATACCGCTACTACTTTCGCCTATAGCATTCCGAAATTCTACATAGACACTATATATTTCGCATACCTCCTACTTACTTATTTATCTTTCTACCTCCGAGTAGGAGGAGGTCATTAGATATTTGTAGTTCTTCGCTGAATTCCGCAAATATCATCCTTTCATTATCCGAAACACTCCAAAAACACTGACAGTAAACTCGACATTCGCTATCCCCAACATTCATTACATTCCCGACGCTAATCTGACATAACCCGACATAACCCGCTAACCCAAAACCCAAAAATATCAGACCCGACATTTTTACCTTCGGACTTTGTTTCCTGCGCTTCGGACTATCTTCCTTTTAGTATCACTGATTATTCTAATACTTACAGCGAACCCCTTGGGTCGAACACACTTGTCTTGCAAGTATAGCAGACTAGGCTGTGCAGACCACAACATTATTATATTGCTGATTACTTACTTCGTGTAGTATCCAGCAATTGTTGTCTCATTACAACGGGTACGAGTCTGTGGTCTGACAACTTGACTAAGACTAATGAAGATTAATATTTGAGATGCTGTCTATGAGCAGATATTCAAGACATGTTCTTATAGAAAAAATGTGTCGCTCGACAGGTTTCAAACCTGCAGACTTCAATGGAAACAGATTTTGAATCTATTGCAGCAATGACATGGCTAACATCAGTGAAGTTGAGCTTTTGAGAAAACCATTCATGAGACAATGTTAAAATGTGTTGTTATAGAAAATTAACATTTATCATTGGCAGGTTTGAAACCTGCACATTCCAAGAGAAACAGATTTTGACTTTAGTGATCACTTGACAATTTCATCTTCAGCAGGTTTTGAACCCACACAGACAGATTTAGATTCTGTTGTATTGACTGCTTGGCTAAGACCAATAAGATGCACTTCCAATGAACTCATTCAGAAGTGAACCCTCAAGGCAGTTCTTTCAATAGTATGGTCACCATGATTGATTCTTTTATTCTGTTGCATCTATGCATTGTGGTCTGTAGCTGGGAGTATCCTTCAGCATGACATATAAATAAAATGATGAAAATGTACCAGCAGTATTAGATTGGACAACAGATGGACATGTAATGTAGGGCATGCACAGAAATGCAGTGCTTGGTATGGGACAGGATGTGATTTCATAAAATAAAAATATTATCATTGGCAGGTTTCAAACCTGCACAGTCCAAGAGAAACAGATTTTGACTCTGATGATCACTTACAACTTCATCTTTGACAGGTTTTGGACCTGTCACAGACAGATTTGGATTCTGTCATATTAACTGCTTGGCTAAGACCAGTTAGATGCACTCCTATTGAATCTATTCAGAAGTGAATCCTCAAGGTACATTTATCCTGCATTTTGTCAGTTCCAACATTAATTTCTAACATCACCCTTGAGCTCAACCATATGTGATCCTTCTATTGTCGTGACTCGGTGAAGGTTCAATGATACTGTGAGGCACAAACGAGGCTCCTGACTGTATCTATAAATGTTGTAAGGTCACGCGTTGCCTAGTCTGCTATACTTGAGACGACAAGTGCATTTGGCCCTAAAGGGGAAGTGAGTGCAACAAAGATCTAGTAGTAGGCGCTACTGGTTGGCTGATGTGAAGTGCGGGAAAGTGCGCGTGTGTATATAGAGATATGAGATGTAAGTGCTACTTTCTAGGGAGGGATTCCAACTAAGCTGAGTTGTATAGTGTGAACATGGGGGTTGCTAAACTACTTTCCAGTATGTACTACTGGTGCTTATATATGGTGCCTAAGCGCTACCAAGTAAGGTATGTAAAGATATATGTAAGTAAGGGTCCATGACAAAATAAAGGTGGAACGATATGCAAATAAGAGAAATGGAAATATACGCACTAGAGAGCTTGGTGGACAGTGGATGGATGCTTCCGGATGGCTGACACTATAGGGCACTCAAGCGCGAGAAAGGCGCACGTGCGAGGCGCGAGAATGTGCGCGCGCATGTTGCGCGGGAAAGCTGCACCTCATATAGGAATAGCTGCGGATAGCATGCAGAGTGATGCTACAAGTTCATGCCATGTACTCCCTAGTGAAAACTGCCATATCACACAATGAGAGGCACAAGTCTCTACATCGGTTGTTAATCCCAAGACATCACGAACATCATCGGCCCACCATGGTGGTCTTCCATCAGCACTTTCTTTGAGCAATTGCTGGATAAACAGGTCTTGAAGTAGAGGCCCTGGAGAAGTCTGATGTCTTTTGCGATAAGAGTAGAATAAAAGAATCAATCATGGCGACCATATTATTGAAATAACTGACAAAATGCAGATAAATATGCCTTGAGGATTCACTTGTGAATGGGTCCATTGGAGGTGCATCTAACTGTTCTCAGCCAAGCGGTTAATGCAACAGAATCTAAATCTGTCTGCGTGGGTTCAAAACTCGCCAAAGATGAAATTATCAAGTGATCACCAGAGTTAAAATATGTTTCTCTTGTACTGTGCAGGTTTGAAACCTGCCAGTTGCACCATTTGTTTTCTATAAAAACACACCTTGAAATATGCTCATGGTCGGTTTGCTTGCAAGCTGATCAAAGTTGTCTTTAGCCAAGTGGTTGTTGGAACAGAATCAAAATCTGTTTCCATTGGAATGAGACAGGTTTAAAACCTGTTGAATGTCACATTTTTTCTATGAGAACATGCCTTGAATGTTGGCTCATAGATGGTATCTCAGACATTGATCTTCATCGGTCTTAGTCAAGTTGTAGCCAGAGTTAAAATCTGTATCTCTTGAACTTTGCAGATTTGAAACCTGCCAATGATGATGTTTTTATTCTATGAAATTAAACCCTGATATTTCCTGGTGGATAGTTTTCTTCAAAACCCATCATAAATGCTCTTTTCCATATCATTGCCACAATAGATTCAAAATATGTTTGAATCAAAGCCAACAGGTTTGCAATCAGTCAAATGATGCATTTCTCAGATTTTGAATCTATTATGGCTAGTGATGTGCTGGGCCGGGCCTCAGGCCCTCAGGCCCTCAAGCTGAGCCCTCAGTAGGCCAGGCCAAGCCAGGCCTACACTACCGGCTTGTGAGGGCCTAGGGCCTGGCTCGAGTTTTTCCAGGCCCAAGCCCTGGGCCTGAGCCCTGGCTTTCCCAAAGTGGAACATCCGGCGGCAGATCGAAAACTGTACAGTTTCAATCTCAAAGAGGCAGGTACGTACCTACTGCTTGCCTACAACGTTAAGTCTTCTCACAGACGTGCCTGTCATTGTATCGGATGATGAATCATCCATGCATGTGGTCTCTCGTGCGCGCCGGCCTATCACCCTCTCTTCTCAACTCACTGACGCCAACAACGATGCCACACCCGAGCTTTCCATCCACTGAAGCAAACCACAACCTCTGCCGCCTGCAACCTTGCACTCTCACTCCATTTCAAAACCAACACCAATCAGCAACAAGCGGGGCGCTAATGAAGCACTAAGTGTGCTATCAGATGGCACAGATTGTGAAATTGAGGAGGGTGCACCACAACAAAGTACATATATCACCAGTTTTTGTATTATGTGTTTGCAAACCTCTCTCACAGGCAAACACTTGCGTCATGCGGGCGATGTTGGCATCCCAGGTCTCACAGGTAAGTTTCTTGTATTCTTTTTGATGGATCACTCATTAATTTGCTCACCGTGACTCAGATCGTGATGTGGCATCAACAGCGCCTTCACATGTCGAGGATACAACAGATGATGGACTCGACAGACTCGATGGACTTGACGGACTCGCTGAACATGAGGGTAGTACTACATCTGGTATGTATATTCTTCAATATATGTTTCTGCCCTCATCTCACTTCTATTGCAGCGCCCACTGTATCTCAATGGCTCGAGGATGTCGCTGTCCAGGACACCACCACAGCTGACATCAAAATACGCCAGGAGGATAAGACCCTCGATGTCAGTGCATTCTTCAGCAAGCCATATGGACACAAGTCAAAAGATGGGAAGACTCGCAATGTGTGTGACTGTGAGGTGTGCAAGTAAGTTCTTACTTTTTGTTATTATATTTTCATCTAGCTGATATACTGCAGGAAAAAAGGTCGTGCGCATCAAATTGTCAGTGATGCATCAACATGTCGCTGTCACCTTGCATATTTACACCTTGTATGTTCATGGTGGTTTGTTTGTTTGATGTACTGACTTTAATATCCTCCTAGGATACTTATCGAAAATGGTGCACCAACAATAACTTTGCATCCATGCTACCGAGTGATGTGAAGGCTCGCAAGACAGTGGCCACAATCGCCAATGCACAGCAAACCTCCATTGATGGTCACGTCACAGAACTTCCTAAACATACTGTTGTTGTACCTTACACAGCTGCACTCTTTCGCGAAGCTGCTGTTGAGTGGTTGATCTCAACTAGCCAGGTGTGTACTTAAGTCACATTAGGGCATACTTTACATTGATTGATGTCTTTCAGCCAATCCAGGCTGTTGACCATCCCAGCTTCAAAAAAATGATTGATGTCGCATCTCGTGCTACGAACGGTGTCATTATACCTAATCGCAAGGCCACATATTGTGATATCATGGATTTATTCAAGAACCAGATGATGAAGCTCAAGGAAAGACTTAATGTATATTTGTACTAGTATTAGAACTACAACTCGTGTACTGACATTTTTTGCATAGAGTAAAGTTGTGTCAGGTGCAGTCAACTTGACATGTGATGCCTGGCAAGCAAGCAATGTCGACAGGTATTTTGCTGCCACTGGTCACTGGATCGAGGAGTCGTCACCTGGCATCTGGGAGCTTCAGTGTGCCGTCATTGGCTTCACTATACTTAACAACTCCCACAATGGACAGCGCCTTGGACAAGCCTTATACAAGATTGTGGACTAAGTGGGGATCACACATAAAGTAAGCTTTGTTGTTGTCCAGTCTTGCTTACTAACTGTGCATGTATTCAAGATTGGGCATATTACCTGTGATAATGCTTCAAACAACGACACAATGCTCAATGAGCTTGCCTTGCGAGTGAAGCAGGGGACTGGTATCAAGTGGATCCCAAAAAAGCGCCGTATCAGGTAGGTATATTTTTGTGAGTCGAGCATGTACTAACAAGTATCTAGGTGTTTGGCTCATGTTATCCACCTCGCTACAAGGGCCCTCATCTCAACATATAGCAAAGCCCCTTATTACGACCCTGAGCATCCCACACTATCTATAGTCAAAGAGAATGGCCGACATGATGAAATTGGCCTTGTCCGAGCTATTGCAGTTAAAGTAAGTCATTCCTGTAATGATTTTATCTGCTGTTGCTGATGTCATCTGTCATCTGTCATATCCCATATATTCATGCTTCTCTTCTGGACTTCGGACTCTTAGATCCGGTCCGGTCCGATGCATAGATCCGCGTCCGATCCGATATCCGATAAGCTTCTTAATTCATTTCCTGTTCATATAATGTTAAACACAGCCTATTCGGTATTTCCTCTTCCCGGTGTCTCGGTTATACTTATTACCGGTATGATTACTGATCCGTTATCCTATGCTTCATTTCCGACTCGTGTTTGATAAGCTTTGCATATGCTTCATACATAGCCTCGGACCTTTGCTTATTGATCCTTCTGTTATCCTCTTAGTATATAAACCCATGTATATTTCCTGTAGTACCTCAGTTCGAATATCATCTTAGTTTGTCCTCTTTCTGTCCTCCGGACTTGAGTCTAAACAACTCTTGTCAATCTCTGAGACTTCGGATCGATTCTGATAGTCTACGTCTCCGCCTCTATCTTCAGATAGTCTATACTCTGTTTGTTTCTAGTCCGGATCCGTCCGGATTAGTCTTATACGCGTTTCCGATATCCGGAAGTCATCCGGATATAACTACGAGACTCGTCCGGACCTTCGGACGCGTTATCGTTAAGTCTTTGAAATAAGGGACAGTACTTGGGAAAGGGGCACAGCATACGAGCTGAGGCCGAAGTCCTTCAGATCCGATCCTACGAGAGTACGACCTTAACAGTATATTCGAACTCACACCTTTCCAAGTACACTTACTCATATCATGGCTCCTACTAAAGTAAACCAAGCCGCTCTGCACGCAGTTGGACTGTCATCCAGCTGACGCGATCCAACCTCCATAGTTAACGCCTTCACCAGTTTCTTGCAGCGCCATGTCTCAAGCGGTCCTGCTCAAAGTATTTCTCAACTCTTGAATCGTCCGCATCCAGTGACTCCTATGCCTACACGTACTGCTGCTGGAGGACCTCCGGATGATGAAGGACCCGACGATGAAGACCCTCTGGATGATTTTGGAGGTAATCCGGATGATGATCCGGATGATGACGACGAAAATGACGGACTAAACCCACAAGACCGCATCATGCTCCGGCTTTCCGAAGCCATTGACAACCTCACACGCAACAACTGTCGTACCGTCTCATCCGAAGACTCCAAAGTCAAGATCCGTGAACCTGATACTTTCGATGGCACAGAGCCTTGGAAGCTTCGTGCATTCTTCGTCCAATGCGAGCTCCACTTCCAAAGCAAACCTAAGTCTTTCCGTACCGGACGGGCAAAAGTCAATTTCGCCCAATCCTACCTTAAGGGTATGGCACTCGAGTGGTTCAAACCGGACCTCCTTTCCAATGATTCCGATGGTATGTGCTTGTTGGAACACTATTGCCTTATATTCACTCTTGTTGTTAATAGTGCTTGACCCATCACAGAAGGACTCACATATTAAGCACTTCTGGGGTAAAGAAACACATATTGATGCTCTCCGTGAGGCTGAGAGAATGGTGAGTTTGTCTTCTTGTTGAGAATGAGATGCTTACATAGGTGCAGTTCAAGGAAAGACATATCAGATTGTATGGCAAGCATGGAGCACCAAATTCACCAAGGAAGAAGACTAGTAAGGTACACTCACTCCTTCGGGAACTCTCCAGTGATGATGAGAGTGATGATGGAGAGCTGAAAGAGTCACTTGAAGATCCACAGTCACCATGGTTGAAGGAGTTTCATCTCTATCTTAATTCTGCTACTGCAGTACCTGAGAACATGTCCATCATTCAATGGTGGGGGGTGGGTCCTGTCATTTTGTATGTGTTTGACTCTTGTTAATGTGGGCTTGATGTTACAGGTGAATGCCCAGCAGTACCCTGTCTGGGCATCTCTAGCTCGTGATTACCTGTCAATCATGGCTACATCAGTGTCAAGTGAGCGAGCATTTTCAGCTGCAGCTCTGACCATCACCAAGCGCCGAAACTGTTTGAAGGGTGACATTGTGGAGGCTATTCAAATTCTTCGCATGATGTATCAACGTGACCTGATATTCCATGAGCCTCCTCCTTCCTCAGCTCTAGAGTTAGCACTAGAGGAACTTGATGATGGAAATGAGGAGATAGATGCTGGTGTTCGACTATCGCACCCTCCTTCAGGAAGCTCCATGTTATGCTATATTTGCCACTCGCTGCTTAATCATTGTTGCTCGCTGTTGTCAACGACGAGCAAAGCTAAGTCCTTCAAATTTTCACCGTTTTTTTTACTTCTTTTTCTATTCTAGGTCTATTTATCAACGCGCACACACTACAAACGATAGTTGGCGCTGACATGTCCTTGTCGTTGTCTTGCACGGTAAGTCCAACCCGCACGTGACTTTGTTGATGTGACTCACGCTTCTCGGCAGACACCCATTAACTCCACGCCCCTCACTGTTGCTGCCATTGTTGGCAGCAGCGAGCATGCCTTTCTCCTTCTCCCTACCACATATGATGCCTGCCTCCAAAAGCTCTCGTTCTGTGCGTCTTGTCGTCGGTTCAACAAGATCTACTGCGAAGCTCAAGTCCAGGGTCCTGTCACAGACACAGCAGGTTGAGGATCGACGACGCAGGCAGGAACAGTACAATGCCAATATCGCAGGTAAGTTTTATTATCTATGCTATATTTTGTATTGAGAATGCTGGCTATAGGACTAAGTACCGAATCTCAAACGCTGCTTGCAGACATGCAGCACGAAGCTGTAGACAGCACGAACGCAGGCATCGTTGATACTATGGACGCTATGGACCATGACTTTCAATGGGAAATGGTGTAGAGACTCATGCCTCTCATGGTGTGATATGGCACTTTTCACTAGGGAGTTCATTGCACGAACTTGCAGCACCATTCTGTGTGCTATCTGCAGCTATCCCTATATGAGGTGCAGCTTTCCCGCACAACACGTGCCATGTGCGCACCATTCCCGCGCTTTACGATGTATACACGCGCGCGCTTTCCCGCGCTTGAGCGCCCTATAGCGCCAGCCATCCGGAAGCATCCATCCATTGTCCACCAAGTTCTCTAGTGCGTATGTTTCCATTTCTCTTATCTGTGCATCGTTCCACCTTTATTTTTATCATGGACCCTTACTTACATACATATATCTTTGCATACCTTACTCAGTAGCGATTTGGCTCCGCATGACAGCGCTTAGGCGCCATATAAGCGCCAGCATTACATACTGAACTCACTTTCCAACAATTACTCTACCTCCCACTTACCCATCTCCTACCTAGCAGAATATAGTTGCAATCTATTCCTTGGCATCTCGCACTCACATCTCTTGTTATTCATCATATCACCACTTAAGCAAACTCACTCTTACTCTCACTTGTTTCTGCTCACTCGCGCGTACCTTCGCTTTCCCGCGCTTCGCATTGGCCGACCAGTAGCGCCTTCAGCGCCTACTACCAGATCCTTGCTGCACTCGCTTCCCCTTTAGGGTCAAACGCACTTGTCGTCTCAAGTATAGCAGACTAGGCAACGCGCGACCTCACAACATTTACAGATACAGTCAGGAGCATCATTTGTTCCTCTCGGTATTGTTGTTTCTACAACGGTCCCAGATGACCTCAGAGATAATGAGACCTTTATGCTTGCTGTGCGAGACATTGTCGGTAGCCAGTAAGTACTATATGTTTTTTTTTCATTTTGGTGACACTCATTTAGACCTACTGCAGGTGGCGCGTTGTAGAGACTCGCGCCTCTCAATGCCGGATATGCGGCCTTCTTACCCATTTAATTCCCTACCTGTATCAGCTCACATCCTAAGGACCAGTCATTCGCGCTCTCGCGCGCGCGCCCTACGTACGCGCCTCACTCGCACATCGCACACGCACGCGCGCTCCATAGGCCTTCGCGCTCCTACCGTCCGTCCCTCTGTCCTTTGTCCTTGCTGATTTACTGGTGCGTTATTTTTATCTCTCTCATTGAATTAATGAACCTTCGGTCCGACCTCCGCGCTTACATACAGAGAGTCTATTTAAACTTAGAATATATTTAGAAGTTGATATGGTTACTCGGTTCGGGAGCGCGCTCGGAAGCGCGCCGCATAGCGTAATCTCCCTTCTTAAATAAAGGGAGGATTCCTTCGGTTCTGGTACTTACTTTCCCCTTATCTTGATATACTGCAAAGTGTATAGTTCTCCCTCCAATACTAGAAATCTGATTATATTCCTCCACTGTTTGACACCTGTGCCCTTGCTACTCTCTTAAGGGCTCCTCTCCTTCATTGTTCAAGCGCGCGCCCGCTTACGCATGTACCCTCCGCATCTCTCGCTCACGCGCGCATCTCGCGCGCCTTTGCATTGCCTACGTGCGCCTTCGCGCGCGTTACTTTTCCGCGTCTACCAGCGCCCGTCTAGTTGACAGAGTTTCCCTCCACCTTATTCGCGAGGAACTTCTCTCAGTAGCTGTCCTTTGGGTCGAGTTGTATTCTCGTATCCAGGTCTTGCTGTAGAGCCCCCTTTCTTTTAGTGTTTTCACCCACAGTCAAGATTCCTCACCTTCAGCGTATACAAAGATAGCCATGGATGGCAGCAACGCCTTGTCAGCATTCACACAAATTGGGCGCCACTGATCAATGCGCTCACTTCTGGGTACCTCACATGGAAGTATTCATTGCCTCCCCCTCCAAGTGAACCTAGCCCTTACAATTTCTCGATCGACGTTATCGACATATACACACTTGTTACTAGCACTTATATTCACAGTGCACCCACCATTGAAACCCCTACAGAAGCCCTGATCTTAAATGGTTATCTGGGTGCTACTCCTCATTCTCCAACCATCGCCATCTCCTTGCCAACACTTGAGCTTTACAGGCGCCTGCGTCTTCGCAAACCTTCACTCAGCGTCAAGGCATTCACTAAGGTCCTTTGCGACCTCTATCACGTATGTACTTTTGACTTTCTTATTAGCATTGTACTTGACACGCAACTTAGTGGCCTTATCGCCGGAGATATTGTACTGCGCTTGCCAGTGCTTTCGACGTCTATCTTGCAATTCACCGCAATATTGATGCTCAGGTTTCGAAGACCCTTGGATGTGATTCTGAAAACTGGCGAGTGCTCAATGCATGTCCGCCATGCACATATGAGGTATGTAATGCAAGGCACTGTTATGAATATTCTAACGTGAATTTTTAGCTGAAGGATGAGCCGGAACTTATCTTCCGACGAATGATAGTATTTGATGGGAACAACTCGCTGTCACGTATGGCACCACTGGGAGGCCGCCAAATTGGCGATACACGTTTATTCAAGAGCGACTGCTACCTCGAGCCTGACTACATCAACACATTTGCATCACAATCGAATACGCTACCATTGGATGATGCGAACGTCGACCCCACTTCTCAAACACACACTGGGGAGGACCCTGGACCTTTGAACATGTCACTAGCTACGTCCGCATGCACGGATAACTGGAAAGCTGCTGCAGCAGATGCAAAGAAGAAGTTGTGGGGAATATTTGAAGAGACGGGAATCTTTGCAAGCGCTTGTCGTCACGGTCTCATACTTTGGATTGGTGATATGGTTCGTAGTGGGGAGCTGTATGTTGATTAACCTACCTATTTTCAACGAAAATACTGATGGTCTATATATTCAGTTTCAAGTACCCCCTTGCCATCATTAGCAAAGCTCTCGAGACTCTCGGATCACATCTTCTGGTTGGATACGATGTTGGCTGCAAGCTTGCTATCACTATTGCCTCTAGCTTGCTAGCGCAGAGGTTCAACGATGCGGAATATTGTATGTGTGTTGATGCATTCCATGGGTATACCCACAGTTATCTCTGCCAAGACAAGAACCACCCAAACATCATCAAGGGCATGGGAATCGAAGATCTTGCTACAATGGAGCGTATTTTTAGCTCGTCCAATCAACTCGCTGCTGCACCATACTCATGCTCTGAATGTTACAGGTCAATGGCCATTGCACAGGTCAACGGCCTTGAAATCCGGAAGTTCCAGAAATTCAAGACGCTAATCGAAGCTCTCCGCTTCATGATATTCAAGGGCAATATTCCTAACGATGAGTCTCAGCTGACTTCAACTGGTTTGACTTGCGATACCAAGTCCTTTGTGATGATACATCAATCATCCACTTCTCAAAGGCAGCGCAGGGTACCTCAACCTGCAGGTATGTTCGTTTTTCATTCTTCTTACTTCCTCTGATTGTTTCACAAGGTTTACAGCAGCTTGCAGCTCAATTCGAGCAGCTTCAAGTGACTGCCCCTGACAATTCATCACCGCCCATCATTTTCCACTATAATAGGTTGCTTTCTGGAATCACAGGGACAGTTTTCGTCGGAGAATCTCATAATACCGACTCAGACTCACCTCCTGCTGGTGTCCTTGGTATTGATGCTGAAAAGTACCTCTTTGCACATGGCTACCAAGCATCAGCCATATGGAGCGTCATTCATGCTTTTAGGGAAGGAAATTTGTCTCAAGATTTTACTAACTATCTCTGCACTAGAGGAATGCCTCTGTTGGAGGCTGAATATCTTTTTGAGTTGATTTCAGGACGTGATGTCTATCTTTGTGATAGTCTCTTCATGTAGATAACACTACTGACACTTTTACTGTGCCTTTAACGTCATCTACAAACACTAACAATTTTTATTTGCTTGCTTCCCATGTTCGTGTTGTCCTCCTGCTCGTGCTGCTGTGATTTTCAACAATGCCAGATGTCACTCAACACCAGTGTTATATCAAGGTCACAAAGTCTAGTTCAAGGACACTGTGGCGCCACAGCATCAAACGCAAAACACGTCTCCGCACAGAAGCTGAGAAGAAGGCACTTACTGAGAAATGCAGGGCTCATAAATGCGCGTATAAGGATGCCCTTGCAGATTGTCAGGATCTGGTCATGCAGGAGGCCATCAAATTGCACGAACAGTTTCCTCACAGGACAGTTGAATATCATTTTGAGGCAATTTTACAATGAACGCACACCAAGCAAAAGAGCCGAAAAGCAACCCGTTGGAACGCATTTCTTTGTTCCGAGGTCAAGGCGATGAATGCAGGTCAGTTGTGTATTAAAGTACATCCCTCAAATTTTCTAATGTATTTTATACAGCGCGAGCTCCTGACGAACCACGTGTGAAGGCTACCCAGGTCAGGCGTGATATCGCTGAGAAATGGAATGCTAAGTCACAGCAAGAAAAGATTGACGCAACTGAAGGCCTCATGGAAGACTTAGAAGACCATCGCGAAAACAAGGCTTTGGCAAGTCACAACGTCCCCATCAATGCCTTCCATGATATTCGCGCTACATTGGATTCTGTAACATAAACAGTACATAGAAGTTGTGATTTTTGACATGTCCTTATATCGTATACAGCTCGCTACTCTCTCTGCAAGGACTGGGTGTCATACTGCCCTCATCACTGTTCGGGGCGACCTCAACCATTATAATTGTCCTTACGTCTACCTTTCAGATGATCGTGTCGGCGACTTTTTCCAGCTTGCTCTCAAAGAGACACCCTCCAACTTCGCAACACATCTTGAAGGCTACTGTACATCTGGCGTTACTGGTACAAATTTTTATTTATTATTAGCCGCATGTTGTGATTTGTGCTTCTATAGGTGTAGTTTCTAACTACAAGCAGAGTTTCCTTCAACTCAAGAGCAATATGTCTGCGCTTATCCTGCAAAAACTTCATGAGGCAGCTCAGGTACCCATCCAGAATGTACTATGTCAACTTCGATGAGAATATTACCGCGCAACATGGTGTGGTTCTCGACAACTGGCTGCTCAAAAAATTTGCAAATCCTGGGGACATAGGCTCGATGGTGGAGGTCAAGATTGTGTACAATGCATTTAGGACAGGTGTGACAAAATTTCGTAAGTTGACAGCTGCTGAGTGGGAAGACTGAGACGAGACCAGATTCAATAACACCTTGGAGCGCAGTTCAGATGATGACGCAAACGAAGATAGGAATGCACTGGCAGATGAAAGTAGGATTAACGGTACGTGTTATATCCTTACATTGTGATATCAGATGATGCTAACAACAAGTTTTTCTAGCAAACATTGATCCGTCGCTCTTGTCTATCTCACAGCCAGCAGACACCGAGTCACGGTCCATACTTACAACAGAAGACTCTGCACCCATTCAAAGGAAACGGGGCCGCGAGCAAGTAGAAAGTGGTGTGATTTCAGGTATTACGGGCATGGGAGGAAATGAGGTATCTGTTACTAAGAAACAGCGCAAGACGCGCTCTGATAAGGGAAAAAAGCGAGGGCCCAAACAGCGTGCTAATCAGTCCACAGAGGCTGCAGCTTCAAGTTGAAAATGCCGGTACTATATTTCCTAGTACTAGTAAGAACACGTCGACAATAACATGTAATCAATGTTGCATTCCTGCGATCCTTGCATCAAGAACATGAGATAGGAAGAGCGCGAGACCCTTAGCGCTGGAGCTGGAGTGCCTGCTGAAATGTACTCAACACGCCCAACGCAAAACTATGTAAGTATGAACTTATGAGCATCTAATAGTTCTTTGAGGATACATGTAAGACATACCTGGATCTCACACTGTCCATAGCGTCCATAGTATCAACGATGCCTGCGTTCGTGCTGTCTACAGCTTCATGCTGCATGTCTGCAAGCAGCGTTTGAGATTCGGTACTTAGTCCTATAGCCAGCATTCTCAATACAAAATATAGCATAGATAATAAAACTTACCTGCGATATTGGCATTGTACTGTTCCTGCCTGCGTCGTCGATCCTCAACCTGCTGTGTCTGTGACAGGACCCTGGACTTGAGCTTCGCAGTAGATCTTGTTGAACCGACGACAAGACGCACAGAACGAGAGCTTTTGGAGGCAGGCATCATATGTGGTAGGGAGAAGGAGAAAGGCATGCTCGCTGCTGCCAACAATGGCAGCAACAGTGAGGGGCGTGGAGTTAATGGGTGTCTGCCGAGAAGCGTGAGTCACATCAACAAAGTCACGTGCGGGTTGGACTTACCGTGCAAGACAACGACAAGGACATGTCAGCGCCAACTATCGTTTGTAGTGTGTGCGCGTTGATAAATAGACCTAGAATAGAAAAAGAAGTAAGAAAAACGGTAAAAATTTGAAGGACTTAGCTTTGCTCGTCGTTGACAACAGCGAGCAACAATGATTAAGCAGCGAGTGGCAAATATAGCATAACACAGAGCTTCCTGAAGGAGGGTGTGATAGTCGGGACGGTCTACTCACATAAGCTTCCGTTCTGGGAAAGTCTACAAAGGGAATTAAGGCTTTATTCGTGGTGGTACTGCTGGAGTGTGATAATTAGGAGAACAGGTGCTAGTTAGCATGTCATAGCCCCCCCCCCCCCCCCCCTACGACATCCTTATTAGGTTACATACTAGTGTGGTTGAGGTAATTTAGATTCTGTTGCATTAACCGCTTGGCTGAGAGCAGTTGGGTTCAATTCCAATGAACTCATTCAGAAGTGAGTCCTCAAGGCACATTTATCTGCATTTTGTCAGTTCTTTCAATAGCATGGTCACCGTTGATTCTTGTATACTGCTCTTACTGCAAAAGACGCAGACTTCTGCTGGGGCTCTTAACTTCAAGACCTGTTTACCTAACAATTTCCTTGAAAAAGTGCTGATGGCAGACCATCACAGTGGGCTCATGAGTGAAAACTGACAATAAAAAGATCACACAGTTGAATCCAAGGTGGATGTTAGAAATTGATGTCTGTGCCCAAGAAAATGTCAGAGCATGTTTTCATAGAAAACAAATGTTGCAATTGGCAGGTTTTAGCAGAATACAATAAATAAATGATGATCATGCTATTGAAAGAACTGACAAAATGCAGATAAATGTGCCTTGAGGATTCACTTCTGAATGTATTTATTGGCAGTGCATCTAACTGGTCTCAGCCAAGTGGTTAATACAGCAGAATCTCAATCCGTCTATGTGGGTTCAAAACCTGCTGAAGATGAATTTGCCAAGTGATCACCAGAGTCAAAATCTGTTTCTCTTGGACTGTGCAGGTTTGAAACCTGCCAGTAATACAATTCATTTTCTATGAAAGCACACCTTGAAATTTGCTCACAGTTGGTTTGCTTGCAAGCTGATCACAGTTGTGTTTAGCCAAGCAGCTGTCATTGCAGAATAAAAATCTGTTTCCATTGGAGTGCAACAAGTTTGAAACTTGTGGGATGTCACATTCATTTTTTCTATAAGAACATGTCTTGAATATTTGCTCATACATAGCATCTCAGATATTGATTCTTCATTGGTCTTAGTCAAGTTGTCGCCAGATTCAAAATCAGTTTCTCATTAACGACTGTCTGCCCTCTGGGGGCTTTGACTTAGTCATGCTCATGGTAGATCATGGCCTTATGAAGTGAATAATTATTACTCATTATAACAAGATTTCACATCAGAAGGAGTAGTCAAACTCTTTTTTTAAGAATATCTTCAAACATTTTAGACTCCACAATAAGGTTATCTCAGATCACAGTGTAAAGAGTAGACCCTGTATGGACACTTAGAAAGTGATCACCTCAGAACTCAGAGTGCGAGTATAAGTTGTCCCAAAGAGACTGCCTGTAGAACTACCTCTTAAAATATAAGTGCAGAAGGTCCGTTAAGATTGAGGATGAGAGAAAGGAAAGTCACCCAAGGTGCATTCAAAGTTCTGAAGTACTAAAGTAGTTGTCCGATGCGAGTGAAGGTGGTCCGAAGTCAAGAAACAAAGGTCTGAGGTTGCGTGAAGTTTAGAGGCTATTTTTGCAGTGTCATTCAGGTTCTCACATAGTGTGCGCTATTACTAACACAGCATGCACTTATTTTTTTATTGGCCAACAGCTGTGTATCAGCTCACGTCAGGTTTTCTTTGGCTCTATCACATGTCCTTCCTCCATCCTATCCATGTCCTCCACTTGTCCATTGGTGCATATTTTACTTGATTTGTATTAGACTGACTATATTTCTGAAGCTATATCTTTTATATTTTCATTACTTGCATTATGGACCCTTATTACATACTATCCCTACCTATCATCTCCACATAGTGCTTTGGTGCGCTCTCATATATACTGTATGCTTATGATTTTCGTGTATCATTCATCTCCCTCACAGAATCTATCACCTGTTTGCACACAATAACATCTGAATAAGAAATCTAAACCTTCAGCATATTTCTGTGTGTGCATCTCTAATGGCTGTGCTAAATGTTCACATTTACAAACTCGCATATCCTTCAATGCTACTTAGTTCACTGTCTTGCCACTTCATGGCTTTCATATTTACTCTTTGGCTCGGCCACATGGCTTCATATCGCATTACACTTATGGTGGCTCGCTCGTGCTCACATTGTGTTTGCACTAACCCTCATGTTTCATCCATTCTCAGTTACTCTCACTAGTTTCAAAGATCTCCCTTCATATTTTTACTTAGAGGAATCATTCTCAGTAGCAATCCCCTTGGGCTGAATACATACTCACGTCCAGAGGTCTATTTGAGTTTTACCCCATGTTACCCTTTCTTCCCCTTTCACCCCTTCTCATCTAGCTATTATTCCTCACACACAGCAAGCAAATGAGGTCCGAAGTCAAGAATTAAAGGTCTGATGGTGCACAGAAGTCCTGAAGAGCTTGTGAGGTTTTCAAGGGAGAATATGGTGGGTATGTTGAAGTATGTTGAAGTATAAGACTCACAAGAGTATCAAAGTACAACTATGCAAAGCCTATTGGAGAACTCTAGAGACAGCGAGATGCAAAATGGTAGTGGTCAAGCCAAACAATTGTTCCAAATGACCAAATGGATTGATTGCAGAAAGTACAACTATCTGAAAGTGACTCTACTAACTATGACTTGTAGCAAAGGAAGTGCGAGGTTTATAGCAAGCCAGATTATGTCCTACAGTGTGAAAGTCCAGGATTGCATAGGTGAGAACAGTAGCGAGATATGCTATCTGACATATAATAAGACTTGAGGCGAGTCACTACACAGATATGCATGTAATAACATGTGAGGTGTGCTGCTATATGTACTATTTGAGTAACCCAGGTATCTGTGAATTTGGCAGAATACATGCCCAGTGCAAACCTGAGTGCTACAGCATTGACAGTGGCTCATGTCCTCCCCTATTTTTCTTGTCTTTGATCAATATACACTACAGGCATTTTCCCATTTTCCTTCACCAAATATCCAAAAACATTGATTGAGAAGATAGAAATTTCCCCTCATTTTGTCTGTCAAACTATTGAAAAAAAGTAATTAATGTAACATTATTGTAAGCTGTAATTTAAAAGACAATAGATGGAAAATACAGCATTATCCTTTAAGGAACATGACTAATTTTTGCATCATGTTCCACACACAGAAAATCATTGATACATTAATTACTTTTTTCAATGTTTTGACAGACAAAATGAGGGGAAATTTCTATCTTCTCAATCAATGTTTTTTGGATATTTAATGGAGGAAAATGAGAAATTGATACCAGTCCCTGTGTTCCTATTCCATTTACCTTATAGCTACAGGCAGTACCTGTAGATGCATCTTAGTTCTGTCTAAGATACTGAGATGTAAGTATCAGCACTTAGTCGCACATTACACAATGACTAATGTTCTTGCAGTGATTCTATTTGTTAGCTCTCTTCAACTCATCCACTCATCTCTGATCTCTAGATGGATGTCTTATGGCTACTGACCTCTTTTATACTTATGGGTGTGGCTGGGCCACTGTACCCACCTGCAATGAATAATATCTATAAGATATACTGCCTATAGGTGCATTGAAGGCCCAAGCACTATTGTTGGTCTCTTAGTTCTGAGAAACCTAATTGTCAGAAAGCCCTGAAATTCTTGATCTAATATGCTTATGACACAGTTACTGAGCAAGACTATCATCTCAAAGAATTCATGCATTGTGTTTGGTCTGTTACATGAGTAATGATGGCTTATGTCCATTGTCAAGTCAATACTGAATCTGATGGTCATGCTAGTGCAGTCTGAGTCAGTGTGAGTACTCATCCACATGATTTTGATGCATGTGTTTGCTTTTGATTCATCCATCAAAAGGTACCTATAGGATTTTTGGCAGCCTGAATGCACAGTGAATTAGTTGCAAACACATAGCATACATGTAAAAATAACTACTGTATGTACCACCAATGATTTAAGGTTCTAGCCACTCCTTTGGGTCCTTCTGAGTCAAGCTCATCAACAACCAAGTCCAACAGTACCTGCTCTGGAAATGCTAAATAATGAAGATGTATCATTTGCATAATTAAAATAGTGTTACAACTTGGATAGATCAAGCCTTCTATAGCTGAATAGCTAATCGTCTAGCAGTCTCACATAGATAGAAGGACAGGGTCTAGCTCAGTGGGGCCCGGGGTGTCCTCCATCAAGCTTGGTAAGCGCAGCCACTCATCAAGCTGTAGGGCTAACAGATGTATGGCTAAGGTAGTGTAGGCTTGCCTTAGAAGTGCGGTTAAGACAGTGGGACTAGAGGTCACACTGAAAGGAGTTCTGATGGAAAACCGAGTATATCAAAGTAAGGAAATACAATGATATGTGTCTACTCTATATAGGCCTATCCTATAAGGTTCAGGAGGAGTCTGTATTTATGGATCTATCTGAGTCAGAGATAAGATGCCATGAGGCAGGTCTTCTGTGTCAAGATAAGTACATGAGGTGGGTCTGGCCTCTGAGTCATATGTGCATGAGGTGGCATGTGCTAGTCTAGGTCTAGGGGAAGAGCACCATGAGGCGGTATGTGTGAGGAATGATAGCTAGATAAGAAGGGGTGAAAGGGGAAGAAAGGGTGAAGTGGGGTAAAACTCAAATAGACCTCTGGACGCGAGTATAGATTCGGCCCAAGGGGATTGCTACTGAGAACGATTCCTCTATGTAAAAATATGGAGGGGAAACTTAGAAACAAGTAAGGGTAACTGAGAATTGAGAGAGACACGAAAGTTAGCGCGATGCGACATGAGCGCGAGCGACCCGACGTAAAACGCAACACAAAGCGGGGTCGTGCGACCGAAAGTACAATGACACATGAAAGTGTGTGGTCAAGCCGAAAGTGTTTGCAAATACCGCGAAGGTGAGTGGCAAGGCAGCGAACTGATAGGGCAATCAAGGGATATGGGTACGTGAATAGAAGAATGTTGATGCAGCAGATATGGATGCACCCGCGATGATATGAGTAAAACTTAGATTTTGAGTCAAACGATTTCTGAGTGCAAGCAGATGATCGATTTTCGTGTGGGAGTAGTGAGGTAGTTGAAAATTTCTAAGTACCAGTATATATGAGTGCGCGCTGAAGCACTATTCGGAGCCGAGTAGGTAGCGGTAATAGGTAATAAGGGTCCATGACGCAAGTAATGAAGATATAAATAATATAGAATCGGAAATATGGTCAGTCTAATATAAATCAGGAAAGGTACGCACCAATGGACAAGCGAAGGACATGGGGAGGATGGAGGAAGGACATGCAACAAAGCCAAAGGTAAGCCGACACAAACCAATGCACATGCACGAGCCACGGCCATCGGCCGACAACAAAAATATGCGCGCTGCACTATTGATGATGCGTGCAACATGAGGACACGAGGGATGCTGCAAAAATAGCCTTTTCAAGGCCACAAGGACTCTGAGTCCTACAGTGGCATGAGGCGCTGTAGGTCTGATGGTCCCTAGATAGGATTGGGAGGCCTTCTAGGCCATCATAATGTCATAGCAGCGGTCCAGGCTGCTTTAGGTGTCTGGTGGTGTTCTGCTGCATCAGTAAGTTGTGAAGAGGAAACAATGAGTGAAGGCAGAATGTTATTGTAACAAACAGCTCTTGTTGTGTTCAAGCAAGAGAAAGACTTAGTGCCTGTTGCTCTTATACCCTGACTGTGAGAGTGAGATATTTGGAGTCAAATACAACCCAAACCACTAGTAGAAATACTTGAAGGCAATGACTTCAGGAGAGTTTTGAATGTTCTGATCAAATGATGAGTGGTTACCAAGGGAGATGTTTGTCATGCTAAAAGGGTCTCAGCTTTGACTCAATACAAGATGGGAGCATCAGAAGATGCCAAAAAATCCTAGACCTCACTTATCCACCTGAGGAGCCTGAATTCAGCATATCAGTAACTTCAGACATCCAGATTTCTTCTGGAATCTGTAGCATCTATTTCTGAATTCAGTCATCCAGTCATTCAGACTAATTAGACTTTCAGTCATTAAAATCATCCAGTATATCAGATGTTCCATTGAGTCCAACCACTCAGGTCATCAGCCATCCAGTTGTTTCAACATTCCAGACTCATCAGTTCTTCAGTATACTAGGATGATTAGTAGAGCAGGTATTCAGTTGACCAGGCTATCAGGTATTCCAGCATAACCAGTAGACCATTATTCCAATAAAACAGTAGCCCAGTAGCTGAGTATTTCAAGTCCACAGTTCTATAGTAGCCTAGTAATCAAGTAATCTAGTGGTCTAGTGGTCTAGTAGCTGAGTATTCCAAGCTCACAGTTCCATAGTAGCCTAGTGTTTCAGTAGACTAGCTTTGCAGGAAATCAAATATCCCAATGATTTAAGCATTCCACAGTGGCAGTCAATTCTCAAACAACAGTCTATCAGTCTGCCCAAGCACCAGAATACCAAACAAAACAGTCCATTCATAGACCTGACCATACAAATTTCTAACCTACTACTCAGACTTAGACTCAGACTCGTAACATAAGGCCCTTTCTAATAATCCTGCTCCACCTGTGTAATATTGTTGAGCTCATATGGACTTCAGCTTATGAGCCCCAATGAAATGTGCAGCTCCTTTGAATCATGATTGGAGCTGGGCTCTGGGTCAACTTTAGATCTCTTGCTAGGTTAGGCAGATGTTGGAGTGTCCATGTCGATGTCGGACCTGAACTTAGAGTCGCTGTTTAATCTGTTAGCTGAGTGGATGATGGGGCATCATTGTCAGAAGAATTGAGCGGTACGGTGAAGTGAAAAAGTGACAGTGGCACTGTCTGTTGTCCTGTGGTTTCTTGTGTCTTGCTCTCTGATAAGCTCTGTGACAATGTCCTATCTGCACCACTTGGAGACGAATCAGGCCATACTTGATCTCCTTGCTCTTTCGACATACTTGACAAGGTGGCGGGCCATTCTGGTATGTAATCAGTACTTGTTTGCCTGTGTGCCTCCCCTACACTGCCTCGAGGCAAAACACCACATGTTGAAGCTTTTTGAGATGATAATTTCTGCTCCATCTGAGATAAGGCGACAGTTTGAAACAAATTGACACAACCTACAGAAATAACTGGCTTCTGCCCCTTGGTGATTTTGACGTCTGGAGGAATATTGGGGAGATCAGGATGATCATCGAGTCCTGAGAAGGGATTTACTGAGGTGTTCCTGCCTGAGTTTGTGAAAATATACTAGATGTGTCAGAAAGATGCCTTAAATCACATACCTGATATGCATAAATCTGCGGACCAGCTGTTTGGAGCTGGCTGCGAATGCTGAGCTAGTGAAGCTATTTTTCCGTAAGGCAAAGCAGATTTCTGGTTTTGATTTAGCACACTAGCTTCCACAATGGAAGACCAGCCAGGGATGACACCAGATGTAGCTGGTTGAGAGGTAGAGCGAAAGGTTGAGGCTTTAGTCTTTTTGGAGGGACAACATCTAAAATAGTTGATTGATGCGCGTATAAGGTCCATGGTGGTAGGTAGTAAGGGCAATTCATGTTTAAGTGCTGATTAATTTCAAATAAAAATAGCTTACTCAATGTCATCAAACTCTGAGTCATTGAATGTGTGTTTGGTGAGCCTCACATTCTCCTTACAACTATCCTTTTGACTCTTTGTTGCACAATTTCCATTTTCAGTGTCCTTGAGGCTTGCATCATTATCTTGGTTCATTGCAGCTGTGTCTGTGGTATGTGATTGCAATTAACAGTAAACAAAAGTAAGGTGCACACTTACCCCTTGTATGATTCTGAGTCATCGGTTTTGTTGTCTTCAACAGTCTGGTTGTTTTCAGCACACTGGGTCCAATTGGTTGATGTGCCTCCGCTCTATCTTGAGTTTCTTTGGCACATATTGCCTCCTCCATCTCGACGACATTGTTGGATGTCTTACCCTTACTCTTTTTCTTAAGGTCAGCTGCCTTTCTCTTTTCCTTAAGGATCTTGTCTCGCGATCAACAGGGAGGTGGCCGGTCGACTAATCCTAGGTAAGCATGCTTGTTTGCTTTACGAGTGTCCACCATACCGACATGTCTATGTGCAGTAATTTAATAGTAAAATAACAACTTTGTTTGCTGACCTACTATATACATGTGAGTGTGGAAATTTCCAGTATCAAGTCCTAATTTTCCCCGTCAGTTTTTGGTCTATTTTATTGCAAAGTCGGCTAACTAGTAACCCAGTGCTCCTCAGATCAATATGAGCCTCAAGTACAACACTTGCAAAGTCACTTCTTGTGACAAGAACACAGTGCATACATGTATTTGGTATGTAACTAATATTCATCAAAGACACACATGAAACTAATTGCCCTCGCTGGTGTATAGGGCATAGGTAATCTCCATCTTATGCGGATAATGCCTCAACAACCTACCTACCGATCATGCAAGTTTTTCTGCACCAACCCTATCAATGCTCAGTGTCGCAAGGGATTTTTGACTTGTGCAGGCCTCGCCAACCACAGAAATGCTGTGCACACTAATTTAGTACCATTCCCTCCTCATATCCCTCAATACCAACCACAGACCATGGAGCATCATCACTTCAACAATAATGTTGGTCAACAACCCGACACAGATGTCGATAGCAGGAGCGACTCCAACAATGCACCTCCGCTGGGTGCATACTTTGTATGGCACTCTGTGATTGATGGTAAGTAATTGTTAGTGACTATCGTCTGGTCCAGTGGCTGACCATTCATTGTCCATACAGGAACTCCTTGTGATATGGATAGCAATGACCTCGATAGATCACAACCTCTCCCTCACAAGAAGCCAAAATCACCATAATATCTATTTGCCAATCAAGGTCACTTTTCCCTCGCTGATTTCATCTTTCAACATAACAAAATGCCAGGGACTCAGTTTGACAAGCTGATGCACATCTGGGCTGAGGTTAATAGGAGTGAGGGCAGAAGTGGGAAGTCCTCTCCATATGCTAACAAAAAAGACCTCTATGATATCATTAACACAATAAATCAAGGCAACCCATCAACACCTTAATAAAAACTTGCTAAATATGATATATGGTTTTGGGACCCACATATGTTGCTATGCAACCAGTTGTCAAACCCTGACTTTAAGGATGGTTTTGACCATGCTTCATGCCAAGTGTATAGTAACAACCATGAGAGGGTCTTCAGTGATTTCATGTCTGGAAATTGGGCGTGGAACCAATGTGTATGTTGAATAGCTAGCAATCCTATAATATATACTAACAACCTCTTAGAATGGACTGTCAGAGGACCCCGAATGTCACGGTGTCCTGCATGATATGGGAATCATGCAGAATACATACATGACATATTATCCCACATACCTACAGTCTGTTAGCCTTGTCCTCAGACTACACAAAATGTACTTTGAGTATAGACTTAAGTGCAACAGATAGCCTTGTGTGCTCCAATCACACAAAGTACGGTGTTTTGAAGAAAAGTCAAATATGATGGAGAAATCATATATTAACATAGTCCAAGTAATAGGTACACAAAAGCTTAGGTTATTACCTAACTTTTGGCTTATTTACTTTGATTACAAATAACCAATGAGAAAAGTTAAAAGCCTATAAAAAACCCTAACAAAAAAGCCCATGTTTTGCTTTGTTTTCTTTTATGATTATTCCTACCTTATCTTCCCTACGTTTTTCTTTCATTTCTTTATGTATATGATTCATTGATATCCTAGATGCTTCATAAAATATACCAGCAAGGTATGATGTCATGTGGCTCCACAGATAGTTCTGGCCTATTCTGTTGGTTTCCCTAATGTCACCCATGATGTCATAGTGATGTCATTGGATGCTAGAATATTCCGCTCCACTTGGCTCTGCAAATGCTCCACATTGCTCCACAATGAGGTCATTTATGATGCAATTCTGATGTCATTCCTCTTTTCAATCTTATTTCTTGCCCTACAGTTTTGCTCATCTCATGTATAAAAGGAGAACCAATCTTCACCCAAAAATACAAGAATTCATTTTCCTGTCAAATATCTGAAGGAATCCCCCCCTCACATTCTTCCACTTTCTCTGACATTGACACTCTTTGTGTTAGCCAGAAAGTGCAGACCAAGTAACTAAACTTGCTCTGAGATCATTTTACTCTTTCTTGACTGTACCTATACTATCTAGTGTGCATCTAATATACATTTCAGAGGACTAGGAGTATCAAGTCAAGCCATTTATCTGTGCCTGCAGATTCCTTTGTTAGACTATCTGCATATGTATTTACCAGTTGCACAACAGTACGCACCTCACATCACTTATCTGTCTAGTCAACAAAAAAGACTAGAGAGACTTATTTGTATCAAGTATTTTCCATCTAGCCATAGGAAAGGCTAGATATTCTTCTACAAAGTCTACATTATCTGTCTTTCCAGATAAAGTTAGATTTCTCTTGTAGAACATCTACTGTTCTAGGTAGAATCACACCACCGGGCTGTATAGCAGGTAACCTTCCATGAACAATGTGTTATCTACCACGAAAGAAGAAAAGTTGTAGACCGTGAACTTGAGGTTGTTTGGCAGCATCTAGTCTTATCAAAAGTGTAATTGTGGTGTCATTGCCTTTTGACCACTTTTATATAAGACACCTTAAGTAAGAAGACAATGGCGCAATATTCGTTCCTGTCATCTTGGGTAGCGACAAGATAACCATGTCAATTACAACTGGAAACAATGAATACTATCCACTGTACATTTCAAAGGGAAATGTACATAACAATATTCGATGCACTCACATTAATGCTGTTAGCTTGGTAGGGTTTTTGGGTATCCCTAAATGTAACTAGTTCATGTACTATTGGACAGACAATTTTGATAACCATTCTCATTCTCATTCAGCTGATTGAGAACATCAACATGATCAAGAATTTCGTGACTTCCACCGTCACTTGTTCCACAGGTCACTGGAGGCAATTCTCTCATCACTTCGGCCCACAATGACTACACCAGAGGTGCCATTATGTTCTGATGGACATTACTGTTGCGCAATTCATGAGCTCAGACCATATATCGCTGATTACCCCAAGCAATGTTTACTTTCCTGTATTGTTCAAGGCTGGTGCCTAAGGTATGCAACAATGTCTCTATACTGTTTATTTTTTTCAGATGCTGATTTTGCAGTTTTGATGAGGTGTACTGCCTCAAAAAGAGACTTGGACAAGAAGAATGCAGGTCACCTCCGAACACATGAATTTACTGAACTATTGAGGGACATGTATACATGGAAAGTGTTATGGGACAACTGGGGGATCGTCAATGATATTATGGTAAGTACTACTATCTCACCTCCAATGAGACATTGCCAATTCATTAAGTGTTTTAGCCATTTATAGCCTCATTTCCTCGGGCAAATATTCATGAGTTGTTGTCACCCAATCTGCTCCACCAGGTGATTAAAGGTTCATTCAAGGACCACCTTGTTACCTGGGTTGAAGAATATTTGGCGAAGACATTCAGAACATCTAAGGCTGCAGCAACAATGGCTGAGATAGATTGAAGGTACATATCTCAATCAAGCTACTATATGTGATGTACTCATGTGCTTCTATCATATCAGAGTTTCTGCTGCTCCGTCGTTCCCTGGTTTAAGACGCTTTCCTGAAGGTCAACACTTCAAACAATGGACAGGTAATGATTCAAAGGCCCTGATGAAGGTAGCAGTGTTGATTCACTATGATAGCTACTGTCATATCCCGTATTCCGGACCTACATCCGACAATGTTCCCACACCTCATCCGGACCTTCAGACGCCCTATCCATGTCCCCAGTCCTCTATCCATCCGGATCCCTGCACCTCTGCACATCCACATCCAGATCCCTTTAGCTCCATACATCAGACCTCCATACCTCTGCAGCTAGCCTGCATCATTCATCCTTTGTCCCATCACCCTAAAGTCATATCCCGTATATCCACACTTCTCGTCCGGATCTGATCTGATCTGATCTGATCTGATCTGATATATGATAAGCTTCTTAATTCATTTCCTGTGCATATAACGTTAACACAGCCTATTCCTCTATTTGGTATTCCTTGTCCTCGGTATCTCGGTTATACTTACTACCGGTATGCTTACTGATCCGTTAAACCTATGCTTCATTTCCGACTCGCGCTTGATAACTTTGCTTATGCTTCATACATAGCCTCGGACTCTTGCTTACTGATCTTTCCGTTATTTCCTTAGTATATAAACTCTTGTATATGTCCTGTAGTTCCTCAGTCTGAATATCATATTAGTCCTCGCACTAGTCTTCACACTAAGTCCTTATATCAGTTCTAGTCTTCCGACTTAGTCAATATCCATCTTAGGCCTAGGGAGAAATTCCCTAGGCCAGGACTCTGCTTATCCGATACTCCGCTCATCCGCTCATCCACTCATCCACTCATCCGATCCTCCGAAGTTTCCAGAAGTTCATCCGGATCTTTCCCGCGGTCCTCCGGACCTATTCTGCTTCGGACTTTGTCCTTGTAGCCTTTCCTCTGTTTGCTTCTACTCAGGACGTGTCCTGAGTAGCCATTATACATATCCGTATCAGGACGAAACCTCATTGTAATTTCTGGAAATTCCTCCGGAACTTTCCCGCACTCATCCGGAAGTTACTTACACTCGTCCAGAAAGTCCGTCCAAAGTTTCCCACACTTTGGATATCCTTTGGACATCTTCGGACTTCCTCCGGACATCATTCTGAAATTAAGGGCACATACTCGGGTAAGGGGCGCAGCACACAAGCTGAAGCCAAGCCCCTCAGAATCAGTCCTACCCTTTGTGCATGGTCTTAACAACTACAGTTGAACTAATATACTATTATTTTGTCATACTAGGTATTTCTTCCTGCAATTACCGGCCTTGTTCCAGATCAAATGGTCTGAGCCATTTCTGCTTTTATGGAATTTTGCTATCTCACATGTTGTTCTACCCTCAGCGAGGCTAACCTAGATGCACTGGACAATGCTTTGGCTTGGTTTCATAAAGAGCACAACATTTTCATTGACTCTAGTGTTATGCCAGACGGAATATCACTTCCACGCCAACATGCTTTGATGTATTATCAAACACTTATACAGCTTTATGGTGCCCCAAATAGCTTGTGCTCATTGATCACGGAGTCGAAGCACATCAAGGCCATCAAGAAACCCTGGAGGCGCTCAAATCATCACCTACCTTTAGGTCAGATGCTCTTGATCAACCAGCGACTCAATAAACTTGCTGCATTCAAGTCTCACCTTGCTACCCACAGATTCCTAAACCCAGCCTCATTGGAACCTGCTGACATAGATCAAGGTGACTTCGAGGATCCCAATGACAAATTTGATCCTGAGGAGGCTCGTTTTAGAAATGACTCCAATCTTGAGGATGTTGAGCCAGATACTGAACTCACTAGGATTCAAGCATCTGTAGAACTGGCTCAGACTCGAGGTAAGAGCACTGATGATTTCTCTACTAGCAATATAGTACTTATAAGAGTACTCAGTGATGGAGTACCCTCATCAGCTTCCCGAAATTGCTGTATTTATCAACTGCCTGAATCTTCCTGAGCTAGTGGGCCGCTTTCTATATGATCAGTGCAATCCAAATGCTTCCATTCAAGCAGCTGATATAGTAGATGTCAGTGTTCTTCCAGTTATCGAGGAGAGAGTAGATGTTTTCAACTCAGCTGTTGCAACATTCCGTGCTCCAAGTGACATCTGTGGAGTTAACACAATGCAGCACCAGTATATTCACAGCTGCAGGTTTTGGTAAAATGGTTTTGCTCAACATGACTGCATATTTGCTGAAAAAGACCCCTCTCTCTCTGGATTTCAAGGCCTATATGTCGCTCAAGTCATCCTCTTCTTTTCTATCACTTATTGTGGTCAGCTGTATCCATGTGCATTGGTTTGTTGGTTCACTCCTATTGGCAATGAGCCATGTAAACCCACTGGCATGTGGATGGTAGAACCTGAATTGGATGACAATAGTGGGGAGCGGCTTGTGTCTGTCATTCACTTGGACAGTATCATGTGTGCAGCACACCTGATAGGTGTTTATGGTTCACAAGACATTCCCCATCATCTCAAACACACTGATTCTTTGGTTGCTTTTTTGGCTTACAATGTTAATAAATTTTCAGATTATCATGCTTATGAAATCGCTTATTAACCACTACTAGGAGACTACTATACACTATATGTTGGTCTTCCTTATGCTACTATTCTGTACAGACTGTACTATACTCCACAATGGTCTCCTCACAAGTGCTGGCATGCTGGACACAGCAAACTCCGCAACTCCTTTGACAGCACAGCTCGGAGTTTCTAAAGCCGCATTTGTATATATATAAGCAAGCTAACACATAGTAAGGTGCCAATCAGGCTTAACATGCCAACCTCCCTTATTCTACCACTCAGAGCACAGAGTGTTTACTATGATTGCAGTCAAGCATGGAAATCTCAGCCCTCCACACCACAGCAAAAACAATACTCCCTAGCAAGTGGCCCTCCACTGTCAAACATCATTCAACACCCTTGGCAAACCGCTTGGCCATTCAATCTAGTACAGACACCTGTGCACAATTTGAAACTAGTCTTCAAATTTCGACACTAAGAGAGCCATCAGTTCATGAAATCAATAAAGGTGGTGGGTTTTTTACTGTGTGTAGTGTTGTATCCTTTGTTAACCTTCTTAAACAGTTTGGCGTAAGAAAATCATCACTGAAATCAGAGGGCGAAGACATGGAGTCCATGATTCCCAGGTATGAGAATATTCACACAGCAATTTCGCACAGGCCTGGGCTGACTCGTGCAGAGCTTCTCTCATGTGTCAATTAATGACTATGAATATATTGTGGAAGCCATTGCCGGTGATGATGATCAGTACAAGTAAGTATTAGTATTATCCGATAATCACCATCTAATGCCTTGCTTTCAGTCCATCATACACACCCTCATCCTCACAACTCATTGTAATCCTGCCTAGCCCAATCTACGAGAATTTTCTGATGCCATTGCGCAAATCCATGGATGCTGTATTTGTGTCCATGGGTATCACCCCAGAATATGGTGAATTCATGATCCAAATGAACTAAGTGGACAGCTACAGCTGTGGAAACTGAGGTGTCCTACTCTGAGACACAAGAAGACATCCTATCCAAACTCCAAGATTACATTGACAGTGCCCTGCATATTGTTGCCCTCACATTGTTCAATATCAAGGAAAATATATGACACTCACCGCCAAAGGACTCATCGAAGATATTTGATACATTGAATAAGGTGGAGTTAGTAGTGCCATTCCACAAGTGGATTCACAAGTACAACAAACCATTTCCCAGACCAGTCACTGTGTTTCGCCACAACTGGGTGTCCACAGTTACAGTCACTGTCACTACGTGGCTCCGTCACCCTGCCAGACAACTTGATCTGGATGACCATAACAATGAGTTTTACCAATGTATGGTGAGTGGTCCCCCTCATCAAGTAGTATTGTCTGACATTAATAATAGGAGCTGATTCCAAACACTGACACCACCAGCCTTGCAAACATTCAATATTTGTTTCAACACACCCTGTTGAGAATTCGGGATACAACCCTCAATCACATTGATCAGCTGGCAGCCAAGGATGCTGCGGAGGAGTCTAGTGGTGATGAGTCCAACAGTGATGAGTTCCACATTGACAAGTGCATTTTTTCAAAAATCATGCTGCTGATTGCTTACCTTGTCTCAATAGACCCTCCACAGCTGTCGAGGACCCTTCACTACTGGCTTGTTGCACATGGGTTCCTCCAGCATTGCTCTTCAATTGGGAGATGGTGGTGCCTTACTTGCAGAGGGGGTTGAAGCAGACCGGATACAATCAATATTCCTCTTGGTATGAGAATCTACTCAAATGCAAGGCACTGGAGATGGAAAATTCGTCGGGTGGTGGATCGACCAAGAGGAGCAGGAAGGTTTGACAACCACAGTATACTGCAGCCCATCACAAAAGAATGCCAAATTGTAGTTCCAGCCCCGTCTCTGTTACATCATTTTTTCATCGCTTTGTCTTCATTGTTGTGTTGCACATTGTTCTACTAATACTAGTACTATAACTGTTGTAGTAAACTCAGACAGTGTCCGAGTCCATGTACTATTCTTGTCACTGTTACTACTAGAATCATGATGACGATCTTGCATAGTATCGGCAGCTGAGGTTTCAATATCTGCTTTAAGACTAGTATCAAAATCTGGGAGCTCTGCAAAACTAAATGTCTGAACTACTGGGTGTGCTGGGTGACTGAAATGCTCCTGTATTGTTGAACTACTGAATAACTGAATGTATCTGAACAATCTGGGACATTGTTAAGAACGTGCTCAAGGGTCAAATCTGAAGGGCTTGGCTTCAGCTTGTGCGCTGCGTCCCTTACCCGAGTACGTGCCCCTGACTTCCAAAGGCTGTCAGACGATGTCCGATGCGCGGGAATTCCAGTGGACATTCAGGAACAAGTGATCGGGCTAATCCGGACAATGTCCAAACTAGAAAGGAAACAGCGGAGCACTACCAGAGGTAGAGGCGGAGGTGTTAAGTCTATAGGAATTGATCCTAAGACTATCGGAGGACGACGAGAGGAGAAACTCAAGTCGGACAGAGGAGGGAATGAGCAGAGTCTAAGATAATATTCGAACTAAGGAAGTACAAAGATTCTACAGGGTTTATATACTATGGAGGACTTAACAGAGAATCAGTCAGCGCAGTCCGAGGCTATGCGAGGCTATGGACGGAGGATGTAGAAACGTCTAACACTAGTCTATCGGAAAATAGTAAATGAAGACAGAAATGAGGACATAGGAAAATAAAGGCGGAAATGAAATGAGGTACGGAAAATGAGTTAGCCTAACTTGAAAAGGAACATACAAAGGGATAAGGCACAGAAGATAGAGGCAGGTCGGATCCGGATGTCCAGATGTCCGGAGATGAGTGTGTGATTGGTCCGGGTCCGGAACGTGGGATATGACAGACATCTGGACAGGATAATGTCTGAACTACTGATCAACTGATCAACTGAATCAATCTGAACTACTTAGTGACTGAGTGAGACTGGGACAACTGAGGGGACTGAATGTCTGGACCACTGTGTATCTTATTGATCTGATTCACTGGAAAGAGTCTGATTTCAGATGTTCAGGTATATAGTAAGTTGTATAAGTTGATCCAGGTTTTTTTGACATTTACTGATGAGTGTCGTGAGGCTCACTCCTCATGCTGCCTTCCAAGATCTGAACACTCCAGAGGGAACACTGCCTCAGAAATTGAGCTCTGGTATTCTATATTTTAGGAAGCATTTTGTCGAGTGGCATTAAGAATTAATAAAGAAATTCTATGTTTTGTTGTTATATCTATATGATGCATGGTTGTACTTTGCCGACTTTACTCTTGGAAATTTTGCGCAATCCTCGTGGACGTATCATGACTACCATGACGCTGTCCATATATTTATGACAAAGATCCATGCGGCATAGAGAATTCTGAAGTGACGTCGAGCTAGCGGTCCGAATCGAGGGCTTGCTTGCCTGCTGTTGCTATCAGACCATTAATGGCTGGGGTTCCAGGTCGGGAGGAGTCGGTTCGGCCATCGAGAGTAGTTTGGAGGATGTTTTCGATGATCCTGCGCGGTTGAGATAAGGATGGGATTCGATCTAGTGTAAAAAATTGGGTTTAGCGGATGTTAAGTGGGGCGGGGAGGCGCCTGGTGTTGGCTTCTGGCTGCCTAGTCGGGGTGCCACGTGGAAGAAGCCATCCGCGTAAGCCAAGGCCACGTCAGTCCTTGGGCCGCCTTAAGTCTCAATCAACGAAGTTAGCCAAAAGTGTAAACTGAATAGAAAGATCAATCTTTAGTGAAGGTGGTGGTGCAATGGCCGTGTCACCTCCGCAGCAGGCACGGCCGGAAAAAATGAGGCATGCCAGCGAACACAAGGTCACATAATGCAGCACGCAAATAGCATAATTGGAGCGCTGCGAAGAGACGGGTTCAGATACGGTTCAAATCAGTGATCCATGCTGGAAAACTCACATATCATGAATTATACCCCTGACTATACAATAGGATTTCAGTAACGTGCAAGGTTATGATACAACGGTCGCGATCAATTGAATACGCTCTTACATATTCTGCCATACGCAGGATATAAAAGCTGGTCGTCGTCCTATGGCGTTCCCCAATCTACAGAGATATCATTCGAGATCCCCCTCAGAAGATTCTATATTATCTCGCACGAAAAATGCATTTCACCTTCCTCGCTGTTGTTGTTGCTCTGACAGCATCTATGTCTATCAGTGCATGTAGCAAAACAACTTGCAAAACAGTAAATGATTGCTGCGCAAATTATTTTTGTATAGCTCATGCTGACGTGAGTATGAGCAGGTCGCTGTGTAGCCAGTATTCAACCACATAACTCACTTGCTCGCCTTAGGATTCAGGAGACCCGACTTGCACGTACGGTGGAAATTGAGCCTGTAGCATGAGGCATATCGCGACAGTGAGTCATATTTCTGCATTCGCTTTGGTATCATGGTTGATGGTGTAATACCTAGTTCGGAGTCAGTCGGTATACTCGTTTTTGGATAAACTTTCGTGCTGCTCGAGCAATGTGAATGCTTGAACCTATCTCAAAATGATCAACCGTGCTTAGTCTCACTTGTCGTCCACTCAGCTTGAGTTTACAGAATGAAATAACTGCTCTTTACTAGCAGCACGCAAATAGCACAAGTGGAGCCCTGCGAAAAGACGGATTTAGAGACAGCTCAAATCAGTAATTCATGCGGGAGAACTCACATATCGTGAACTATACCCCTAATACGACATGACCCTAGTAACAGCAGGTCATGATATGAGGATCGCAATTGAACACGCTCCTGCAGGTTCTACCGAAATTTCTGCCAAATCGATCAAAACCGTGCCATAAGCATATGCAGAATATAAAAGCGGTCGTCATCCTAGTGTTCCCACATCCTCAGAGATATCATTCGAGGTCCCCCTCAGAAGATTCCATATCAACTCGCACAGAAAATGCGTTTCTCCTTCCTCGCTGTTGCTGCTGGTTTGACGGCGTCCATGTTTGTCAGTGCATGTAGTACAACGAGTTGTACAACAGATCATGATTGCTGCACTAACATGGTTTGTAAACCTGCCACCGTGAGTATGAGCATGTCGCTGTGCAATTAGGATTCAACTACATGACTCACCTGCGCACCTTAGAATGCAGGTCGGATCTGCCTGTCAGTTTAAAACTGAACTGGCAGCACGAGCAGTACATCGTGACAGCGAGTCATGTTTCTTCTGTCGCTGTGGTATCATGGTTAACGGTGCAATACCTAGTTCGGAGTCGATCAGTCAGTACACATTTTTGGACAAATTTTCGTGCTGCTCGAGCAATGTGGATGTTTGATGATCGACCATGCCTAGTCTGGCTCGTCATCCACTAAGCTTGAGTGCGAGAGGCTGTCGAAACGAGCGGTCATTGCTGCTAATGATTAATATTGGGAGGCCGTACGAAGATGGAATGTACTACGTAGACATTTCCTTGCAATCTTGAACCCGTCTATCTCTTCAGCAAGTTTTCCTCATTGTGTCTCCGTATGTTGGCATATGTTGTAACAAGTGAGCCATTGTGTTCGCTAGCTTCTTTCGCGAGTTGATCTGCGCATTCATTGCGCTTGATATTAAGATGGTCGGGAGTCCATGCAATTTCATTGCGATGGAAGAATGATGCAATTAGGAAATCTTCGATGGTTTGAGGGTTCGGTAGAGCGAGGTATTGTGAGGGTCCAGGAGTAACTGTATTGCGTTTGTTGACGCCCGTGAAGTCATCAGCAGTTCCGCATTGCAAACTTTTGAGCCTGTAAATGTGCTTTCGCTGCATCCTTCTTTATTGCTCAACCCTTTTTTGTCATCCACCCGTAGGCGACCTTGATGGCTTTCGACTGTGTCGGCCCAAGGAGGCGACGTAGTGTGAATGTGTTGATGCTGCTCTGCTTCTGGAGTCACACGCGCTGATAGACGGGGTGAGTTTGGTTGAATTTGGAGGTCTGCAGACTGCGACTACGCGGACGGAGGCTAAACGTTAGTGGAGTTTTCACGGTCAGAAATGTTCCGAGTCAGGCACCTGCAAATGAATCTGCTTTCATGGGCCCGGAAAAGTCGATGGCTGTATAACTTGAACTTGAAATTCTGTATCGACATTTGGCCGTCATAGTACCGAACTTGCATTTGCTATGTGTAGTATACCTGAGTAGGGTTCGACGTTCGGGGCCGGCTAATTAGCCAGGCAAATTCAGGGTAAACATTTATGTAACATCAGTAGTGAACGTTTGAACGTTAACCGCTAGTCACACCTCCACCGGCGGCCGCTGGGGAGACGCTCAGAGCCAGTCACCTTGCAAAATGCTACGGTAGCACAAGTAACAATCTATCACGATGGAGAGTGCCGCTACATACCATTACTCCGCGACGTTGTTGGGCGACCTAATAGTAATACTTCAGACCGCATCACTGCCAAAGTAGACACCAGCCTTTACGGTTTGTCTTCCGAAGAAGCTGCGTTCTTTAAAGCGCAAATTGGTATCGATGATGACGAAGACTTGAAGAGGCATATCCTGGAGGTTACTAGGCGAAAGCATACAATGTGAGTCACTTGCAGACTCGACCTCACCATCAGTTCAATAACTAACTGCCGCTGAAAGGTTGCACCGTATCCTTGTATTCACGGATTCGTCTTTGTTCGGTACCTGACCTGTAGTCTATGTATCCGAGTCAATCTATCATCATAATGAGGGAACTGTGTTCAGCCTCAACATTTCGAGTTACCCTGTGTACGAACACATACTAAAGCTTGGTGGTGAGCGCCCGGATGCCGTGTTACTCGACCTTGGCTATTGTTGTACGTCAAACAATGATTTACTTTATTGGATACTAAAGCTCGACTCCATTTCAGTCGGTGTTGATGCCAGAAAGGCTGCGGCGGATGGTTTTCCTGCGGAAAATGTCATTGCTTCGAATATCATCAACGGTGATCCATTCTGTCTTTGAAACATTCTTGCTAATGACTCAGATGCATGCATATACAGAATTCCTCGAGCTTGGCCACGAACTTTTCAGAACGACATCAAATTCGTATCCGGGGTGCTTCTTTCCCGGAGATGTTTTCGATCCAGAAATTCTTTCCATAGCGGCGCAGCCGAACAACCCCCAACTATCGATTTGTCCTCATTGAAATCCCTCAATCCCCTTCATGACCACATTGGCGCAATCAATGCTACAAGGTTTTTCCATCTCTTCACTGAGGACAAACAATTGCATCTTGCCGGGGCTCTTGCGGGCCTGTTATCTGCGCAGCCAGGTTCCGTTATCTGCGGTTATCAGGGCTCTCCAGCCGTTTACTCGTCGAACCCGTCTATTTCGAAACATGTCACTCCACTGACAGGCGTCCAAGTCTCGGCGAGGAGGTATGTTGGCGTTGTTGCACCTTCGTCACCTCATCATACTCGTCAAGGCATGTTATCTTGCAGTTCATAGCAGTCACATGTACTGACTCGTACCTAGACTCTATGCTAGTCTACATAGTCTTGTCTGCCTCTGAGTGTAACTCGTCTGACTTGACAAGTATGGATTTTCTCCAAGGACCATCACGGTCGTCTAAATCGATCGAGCGCCGATGGTTTGCGCGCCTCCATCGAGCCATTCTCGATAGCCTTTGCCACGCGCTTTTCCTCCCGCTGCTTCTCTAATTTTGCACGAATAGCGACCTATTTTTGTAGAGCGCACGAACATGAGCACAAAATTAATGAATGGAGCGATTGACTGAGGCTCACCGCAGTGGGATCAATAACATTTTTGCGTTGCTTCCGGAGGTATCTGAGTTTTGAATATGATAAATAATAGGCTGCAGTGTCTTATACGGAGTACATACCTTTTGACACTCTTTCCTTTGCCGCGCATTTTCCGCTTCTCCTTCTCCATTCGTGACTGTGGTTTGGCATTCTTGTCGCCGTCACCATCAGCAATGTCCTCGTCATCATCAACGAGCTCTGTTTCATCTGCTTTGCCCTGGACACGGAGTCGCTCAAGCCGAGGAAGCCGAGCGAAGGGAATATCATGCGTGTCATTGACAGCAGTCGTTAATTTTGTTGGCGGTGCAAGAGCTCCGACGAAATCTGGGTCGAGTGTGATCATGTCCGGTTGAATCTAGGTTAATGGATAGTCCATATCAGTGTCACAGGAATGATCTAGACGTTGAGCATACCTTGTCCAATAAACCCTTGACTTCCCTTTCCCTTCTTGCCTTCTTGTTCTCGAATGGATCGGCTTCCATACTATCGAAGTTTGGTTCGCCAACTCCAGGTACAAGAATACTCGACAGACCAGCATTGTGTCCGATAGTAAGGATATCTTGAAAAGGGCAAAATCTCACCGAAGTAAGCGGTCGGTGTGGTATTGGGTGTGTGAGGTAAAGAGGTGGCGGTGCTTTAGGTGCATGCGGGGTCTGTATTGACGGTTTTGTGTACACCTGGTGCGCAATGGATCAGAACCGGCACAGGCAAGAGAGCAGTAACTCACATTGACACTTCCACCTACAGCGACACTTAACGCACCCCTTGCACTCCATTCCAGCTCGGCGCCGCCACCTCTTGTCGTCCATTCCCGTACAGTGCCCTTCCAATTTCGGCAGTCCCAGACTTTTACGACACCATCCTGACCTGATGTCGCCATATAGCGCCCACCAGAGCTCGGATCAACGCTCAGCCCCACAACTGGACCGTAATGTGCTAGGATTTGTACAGCAGGATGGGGAATATTTGGCGTCCAAAGGGTGACAACGCCATTGGAATGACCGAGGTGTAGCACCGCGTTGTGTTTGTTTTGTGCGAGTGTATGACATGCCCCGAGCTTGGTTCGATGCTCGGCAACGATGTGACCTGTGGAAGTGTCTTGATATTTTAGAAATCCGTTGTTCCCCTAATATCGATTAAGTTGGCACAAGTTGACAGTGAGTTGGAATCAGGAATCACTGACCACACTAGCAAGCAACCAGTGATATGGAAGGAATTCCAGTCGTGTGGGTTCAATGTGAGCTTTCAATCGGTGTAGTTCAACACCATCACGGTCGTATATGAATACATATTTTTTTTGTGCGACTGCGAAGAATGACTGGTCCTGCAAAAATCTTTATTGAACGATTGAGAGTTGTTACGTGCAAGTAACAAGCGACGTACGTGATATCGCGACATGTTTCCTGCAGCTGAAGCTCAGCATGCATGGTTCCCGTTTGCCAGTCAAAGGTCGCGACATGTCCCATGTTACCGACAATGGCAAGATGTCTGCCATTCCTCGAGTATCTCGAGCGATATGGACCACCATCCAGCTTCAGCTCCCGTCGTCCCTTGGCAGCCTCCTGACTAGCACTTTGCACGATATCATCCTGGCCTATTCTCCAAGTTCGTTCCAGCTCGGTCTCCACTTGCATTTTCCCTGCCTCGTTCGTCAGCAACAGTTCAGCATCTTCGACAAGTGCTTTTGAACGCGCAGCATGTGCTGCCTGCCGGTTTAGTTTTGTTCTTAGCTTGAGGTCCTTGACGTGCTTATGCTTTGGCACATTGTCTGGTGGTGGAGAGGTGGGACGAAGGGATTTTGGTAGGGTGGTATTTTGTGCCTTGACAAACAAGGAATCTACAGAAGACGCCATTTCGTACGCCCTCGCCCGGTGACCGATTGATCACTAGTACAGTCGTACTGCTAGAAAGTGATTTGATAAAACTGCAGAAACTCAGCTGACTAAGCTGAACGACTAAACCAAGTTCTTCAAATCCAAGTTCATCTTGATTCTTGAACAACCTTTGCAAACCCTTACGCATCGCCGCTCCAAAGCGAAACCCTGCACTGCTGAAGCATATTTAATGTAGGGCATTATGACGATTCTATTGTCGGTTTAATGTTGAATCTACAGGCCGCCCAAGGGTACAACCAGGAAGAAAGCTGCGAACGATGGTTCCACCACTCATACGCCCGTTCGTGCCATTTTATCGCTCGATTCGGTCGCTCAATACAGAGTATTAGACCCTCTCCGAGCAGCTGTCATACCTGCACAGCCCTCGTCCATTCAAGAATCCCAACTACACCAAAAATACGAATCGTCGAACCAAGAACCTGAAAACCGTTCTAGGTCAGGAAAGGGAGAAAGAACGCATCGAAAGGGAGAGGCGGAGACAAGAGAGAGATAGTCAGGCGATGGATATTGATGAAGTTAAGAAAGAACTTGTTGAGGTGAACGAGGAAATCTCAACTTGTGAGTTGATCACGGGTTTTCCAGTCGGCGAAACTGATTCTTTTAGATCTATCGATAGAAGCACCACCATCTGTTCTGCCACAGAGACACTACTGCGATATTACAGGGCTGGAGGTTAGTGTTAATCTATTATGTGAGGAAGGATATCCTGTCGATATCAAATCACTAGGCACCGTATACCGATCCTCGGACTGGACTGAGGTATCATGACAAGAGCGTTTATGAACTTATTAAGAACCTTGTAAGAAGTTACTTTCTCCCGTTCAAACTTGATTCAAATCGTTTCGCAGAGCCCAAGCGCGGCGAAGGACTATTTGGCTGCAAGGGGCGTAAATCCCGTCGTCCGATAGATAGCCCATCGTTTTTGATTGACATCCCTTCAAATGGATTCATCATCATTCCCACTGTGGCACCGACTGCTATGCAATAGTGGCTCTAGAAAATCGCATGCCCAGGTTTACATGGCTATCTTGGACGCACAATTGTTTGCTTGAGCTTGCATTGCGGCTGCATGGGATATATTAGGGGGTGGATGTGTGACAATGTAGACTTTCTCCAAATGAATGACATGTCATTCCTCGGTAAGTAAATTCTAATCATGCAAGTTGGTGAGAGATTGTTTATCAGCGTTTCTGCGCCTCATGAGGACCATCAATGAATTGACTACCACACACAGGAGATTTAAGCACGGCTGGATGGCCGAGTGGTCTAAGGCGCTAGAATCAGGATCTAGTCCGAAAGGGCGCGTGTTCGAATCACGCTCCAGTCAAGAAATTTTGTTTTGCGGCTCCCAACAGTCATGCAGGTACTGAGTAACACTGAATATGATACGGAGCGCTCAGCCGTGGCTGGGGATAGTACCTATGAGCATGAGGATGCCCTTATCACATCTTTAAAGTTACATATGAAATGGCCGCGGAGCTTGGCAAGCTTAAGCTACTACCCTGTTCGGCATTTGTTGTCACGGTAGACAGTTTGTGTGAATTGGCTCCCCATGTCATTGCATGATACACGCACTGCATTGATCATGACAGTCTCAGTGATAAGATTCAGAACTGCGATTTATTAACCACTGCTAGTATAAATGAGGCAAGGCCCTGAGTTTTTTTCTGAACCCATTTGCTCGCATGTCGACCAGTGAAGTTCTCCCCCAAGGCGCAGGCTATGGCGTCGGTGAGTTGGTTTCTGATTCACATGTTTCAGACACTGATATCCAATAATATTACCAGTCATCGGTAAAACACATTTTAATCCATTTGTTGTCATTTGCTAAAGATATCCAGGGATTGGACTGTTCTTCAGTGCTTTCATGGTGGGTTTGACTACTCTACAGGCACGCTACACGGGTGTCTCTCCCAAAGATTCCGAGGAGTTTTCGTCTGCTTCGCGCTCAGTGAAGCCTGGGCTTATTGCCTCTGGAATTGTCTCTGCTTGGACCTGGGCAGCAACGCTAGTATGTTTATGTTCAACGTCCATATCCACGTGTGGCTTAGCGCGCGATATTACTTAGCTCCAGTCTAGCGCTGTCGCTTATAGATATGGCATTTCGGGACCATGGTGGTATGCCGCAGGTGCGACAGTACAGGTCCTCTTGTTCGCGCAGCTTGCCGCAAAGCTAAAGCTTAATGCTCCCTACGCACACACCTGGCTTGAGATTGTTGCAGCGCGGTGGGGAACTACAGCACATCTTATTTTCATGGTTTTCGGTCTTGCGACAAACTTGATTGTGTCTTCAATGCTTGTCTTGGGTGGTTCGGCTACTGTGACGAGTCTGACTGGGATGAGCACCATTGCTGCGTGTTTCCTCATCCCGCTGGGTGTTGCCATTTATGTCGTCGTTGGTGGAATGCGTTCCACACTGCTTTGCGATTAGTAGGTCGATGTCGTACATGCCATGTTCCCTGGCTCATCATTTTATTTTCAGTACACATACCACAGTCCTCTTCGCCATCATCTTGACGTTTGTGTTCACCGTATATGCAACCTCGGATTACATTGGTTCTATCAGCCGCATGCACTATTTATTGAGTGAGGTATCCCAGATCTCACCCGTGGCCGGTAATGCTGGTGGCTCGTACCTGACTCTCCGCTCCCAAAATGGCCTTATCTTCGGCGTTATCAACCTCATTGGGAACTTCGCAACTGTCTTCCAGGATCAGGCGTATTGGCAGCGCGCTATTGCTAGCAGACCTTCTACGACTGTCAAGGCGTACCTTATTGGTGGCTTGGCATGGTGAGTTGACGTGTCTTTACCAGCATGTGTCGACATTTCTGATTCAAGCATAGGTTTGCTATTCCGTTTGCGTTCTCAACGACACTTGGCCTTGCTGCAGTGGCTTTTTCTGCGGTGCCTGCTGCCAACTCTTTGTCACAAGACCCATTATCAAGCAGCTTTGTTCCCATGCTTGCGCCGCTCTCGCAAGATGCTATCTCAGAGGGTCTTCCAGCTTCGCTAGCTGCTGCGACGTTGCTTGGGAAATCGGGCGCAGCTGCACTTCTTGTTGTCCTGTTCCTGGCCGTGACCAGTGCCACGAGTGCGGAGCTCATCGCGGTATCTTCTATTTTAACTTACGATGTCTATGTGGTATGTTCCTATCCAGCATTCGGCGCCAAAATTGCTTACCAATGATTATATAGAGATATATCAATCCGAAGGCTACGGAACAACAAATTCTACGCATGAGTCATGCAGGGGTAAGCGTCTTTTTTTGGCAGACCTAATCTCCTCATTAACTGTCATGGATAGGTTGTTATCTTTGCACTTGTGATGGGTATCGCCGGTGTTATTTTCTACTACATCGGAGTGTCCATGGGTTGGCTTTATGTCGGTGCCTATATCCGTGCTATGCATTGTGCCTGACATAGTTTGCAGACATTTATGGGAGTCATCCTCGGCTCTGCTGTCTGCCCAATTGCACTTTGCATTACCTGGAAAAAAGCTAATAAAGTGGGTTGTATTAGTGGTGCGCTCGTTGGTTTTGCCGCGGGTATTATTGCCTGGCTGGTGACCACCTCTACGCTTAACCAAAAAGTGATCAATGTCACCGTACGTCTCTTAAGTTTCTATCGTTTCACCTCTTTGACCCTATTGCGTGATCAGACGAGCGGAGGTTAGATGACCGCCAATTTCAATATTGTCGAAGCTGAATTGACCCAATGATTAATAGGCAACTACGAAATGCTTGCAGGAAACCTTGCATCGATCGGTGTTGGTGCTATTATCTCAACTGCCATTTCACTTATCGTGCGTAAAATGTTTCATCCCTTGAGACCGTGAGCTGATTGATCCTGAAGTGGCCAGATGACTACGATTTTTCTTCGACTCGTGCAATCAATGGCCGTAGTGCCGCTATTAGTAAAAATGTCAACGACGAACTAGAGGAGTCAGAGGATGAGAAGAAAGTTCCAGATGTGACAGTGTCATCCGTGTCAAATGAGGCGCAAATCGATCCGGAGCTGGACCCGGTTGGCCTAAATAAGGCATTTAAGTTTGCTGCCAGGGCATCAATAATACTTGTTCGTGCTTTAATACTTCCTTGTAACAGCTCATATACTGAAGCTGCTTGATCTACAGACTTTGGTACTGCTGATACTCATCCCTCTCCCCCTCTTTGGTGCCCAGACGGTCTACAGCGTCACCGGCTTTTCGGTATGGGTGATAGTTGGTATTATGTGGACATTCATGTCGGCGTTCGCAGTCGTGTTATACCCCCTGTGGGAAAGCAGAGCTGCCATTGGGCTCATTTCGAGAGGAATGATCAAGGTAAGTGTGGCATTTTTATCCCAGGGCTCATCTAATGGTGCGCAGGATATTTTTTCTCCTGGAAGTGGTAAATTCGTTGCGCCATCTTCGATAAAGGAGCCTGGCGAATAAAATTTCGTGACAGCTTTTTTGGAATTTTTTCATCTGTCCTTGCAGCCGTACATGATATAGGTGGACAATACATAAGGTATATGTAATGCTATAGGCAATCACTCGTTCATTCTATACTACGGATGAGAATAAGGCTCTACGAGTTTTCGATCCAGACGTTATGTGTGCTAGTTGTCGCGTTCTCTTGATTGTGTAATTCACCCATGTTAACTAAGCCAAGTTACGACAGCACAGATGTTTGTATAACGAGCCAACCGAAGATTATAGTCATGAGGTAACAATGAAAAAACCCTATATGATCTACCTTGCTCGTCGTTTATTCAATGCATGAAAGCATTTAATCATAACTCTGGGTAAATTTCCCGTGCATGAGTATATCATCCCAAACTCAGGTCATCGGCGCCGCGCTGCTCCAAGAGCTGGAGAAGATCTAAAAGCTTCGAGATGCTGGTTGGCCTCGGGCCACCCGTTCTTATGCCTCTCCCACCCCACCGGTGACCTAGTCCATACAAGGAAGGATGGAGAAAACAGACATGCCCACGCGTAACATCCGCAGGGAGTATGAGTATGTTGAAGAGACTCAGCTGCAGGACCGATATCGATACACGTACCAGTATCGATCATTACTTACAGGGTAAGCAAGTGATGACAGAAACAAAGCACTGCGGATAGTCTACAGTAGGTAGACGAAGGTGACCCAAAAACATCAGAAAGCGGACGTGCGGCCAACTTGACATGGCTTCCACAAGAAGGTCGTCGTCGAGGTAAATGGGGTAATGAATGTGAATCCAAAGGGTTTTCACAGTTGCGTGGAACAAAGAAACTGCCTGATCACTGTCATAAGACATACCCAATTCCCCATCAGACTATGGCCGCTCGTTGGACTTGATTTTGATGTGTTTGGGGGTCCGGCGTCCATTACACTGTAACAGTGCACAAAAAATGTTGCTCGGCCTCCGCCCTGGTCCAACCGAGGACATGCCGCGGCATTTCGAACCCTTGAAGTGAGTAAAATTCCCGAGTGTCGTATCACGGTGGTAATGTCCGGCCCGTGAGCTTGAGGAAAGGCTCGAACTTGAAGCGTGATGGTTCAACTGGGAAACCGTCCCACAATAGCGAGTCTGAGAAGGGTAGGGGTGTCGGAGAGGTGCTTCCATACTGCTCAGTCGAGTGGTGCATTGCACGAACGGACGGTGTCAGACACCAGGGATAGCTCATCTGGTGTGTCTGGTGTGTCATCATAAGACCTATTGATGAATAAGTCCTCCAAGGCAGCACAACGGGCTACAGCAGATTTGATGTCCGAAGACAGGGTTGATATTGACAAACGGCGCAGCGTAGGGAAAGAGAGGAAGTGCACGTGTCTGGTATAACAAGTTGAGTCGCTTGACGGTACAATCCCGGCGGCATGTCTCGGCAACTAGTCGCAACTTCAAATCTGCCGCGAACAGATGTGCTCCGTATCTTCCGTACTATGTTTGGCGTGTGCCTGCAAATACTGATATCATTGGTTCATCGTGCTCAGTGTCGTGTGGGTCATGAGCCACCTTCCCCAAAATGGCCACTGGTTCTTGCCCTGGACTGTCAACAAGTACTGTAACCACTGGCAGCAGCGCTTTTGCTGCCTTTACTGAACTGGCACAATCGGCGACCACCTTATTTCAGCAAGCAAGCCTTAAGGCGCCCGCAACCACAGCGAAATTGGTCCTGCCAGGTCATCCAGTCACCTACAGCATTGACACTAAGATTCTGATTTTATCTCCTCGCCCCCAACTGTCTATTCGGTCCGTCGATCGAGCTGTGATTCGCTGTTCACAATTTTGCAAAGCACAGCGGTCATTTGGTGCTTATAACAACAACATATCCAACAACTATCAAAGCACCTTCTCTGAGCATCCATCACATCTTCGCTTCATCATGTCTCATGCCCATATTCTACAACCCCTTCGACAATTTATTTGATACTCTATCACTGTCGAGTTGGAGGGCAGTACTAAAAGCCTTGAGTCATCGCCGTTGTTTCTAGTGTGCTACATATCATAGCTTTCATGTGTCTGGCATTTGATCTGCGACAACACATGGATGGACCTACACGGGAGCTTTGAAACTGAGACAGTGACCGCAACAGGCGAGCCTCCCGCTCTCGAACAACAAGATATCAACGTCGAAGCCCATGGGAAACGCTTGTAGATATTTGGCGATTTCAAACGTTCGGAGAACCATGACAAGGGCGCAGATATACGGTGCAGGAATGCTCGTATGGCCGGTTCTCTACTAGACACGGCGATTGTATCGTCCAGAGCTGAGGATGTCCACGCGAAGATGGAGAATTGCTGATGTGCAACTATCAACAATGAGAATACGGTGCGACTTTCGTAATCTGCCCATGAAATTGCTGAGCATGATGAAGGTCCGACAATGACGTTCTTTGCTCATCTAATGGATCTCGCTTTCAACTCGCAACCTTTACCGGCTACGACTGGAGTTAGGAGTGAAAAATATCACTGAAATAAATGGCCATCGACACAAGTCTGTACAATCAGGAATCGGGCTTCTTGCATGTTACAGGCTTGTCTCCCGTATGCGATTTCTCTTTCACGATATGGATGGCGTCTTATATTTAATGGATATCAATCACACAGCATGAGTCAAGATATTCCGGAGTGGTGTACTTATTACTGGCTGCAATCATTGGACGGACTTGAGTATGCTCTTGATCAAGGGGAGGGAGGGAGGTGCCAGACTACAGGCTGCTTCTCATGAAGACAGCGAGCGCGATTGATACTAGAGCACGCACTATAAATTATTCTTACAATATATGTATAGACATGTACGGTACGATAATGCGATGTGGCACCCCAATTACCCTCATGTGTGGGTTTCATCTTCGCGCGCAAGCTTAATTGTTAACATTCTGCTTGATGAGCGCGGCGGCTTTTGCAGAGCGAGGCTTGATAGAACATCGGAAGGGCTTCGGATGGCCGGAATTGTGACTATCTAGACCAGCACCGGACGTGATAAGATGTGGCATATATGATCGTGCCTGATGAGGCATCGACCTCAACATCGTTCTCGACGACTTTGAAAATATTGAATACGGCCAGTGGAGGAGGACAAACCGTTTCCCGTAGATTTGCCGGTCTAGACGGTGTTTGGAACATTGCATCTTGGGTCTGGTTTGCGTACATCTGCATTGGTGGTAGAAAGTCTTGACAACTTCAGGCTCGCCATTGTCCTGTAGCGTGATTTGAGGTGGAGGAAGAGGTGTATGGACCTTGAACAGTTTCGTTTCTGGAAGTGGAATTGGAAATACAGCAGTAGAAGCCGAACTTGAAGCTTTCGACGGCGTAAACGATCCACCAGAGCCTGCACAGGTGCCTGATTGATGAATCCGTAAGTTGAAACTCGGCCGCGCTCTAGGTTGTGCAGGTGGAGCAGAAACAGCTTCAGTAGTCCACCCCCCATCATCCTTAAGCTCCCTGTTGTCCAACTGATCTCCGGGTCAGATGATGCGATACCCGGCTTCCGTCGTGATGTCCAGCTCCCACCAATCTATCGGTATGTCTCCTGCTCTTGGAAATTCGGGGCTATGCAGCCACTTGATTTATCCATGCAAGTTTCTGTCCTATGACGCTGATATCATGAAGTCGGAGTGCGGTGACTGTGGGTTCAAGGTACGAAATCTGGTTTTGTCCGCAGCGATCCTAGCTTAGGGATTATTGAGTTGGAATTTGATTTGAACAAAGAGAACAGAAATGCGGCAAAATTAATGGCAAGAGCGATGATGAAGGTCATGAAGAGACTTGCCCTCGTAAAGGAGACATGGATCTTTGAATGCTCTGGGAGTCTATACATTAGATGAGTTAAATAGTGAGAAGTGCGACAAAGGTAAAGATGAAGAGGATTAATATCAATGATTGCGCGACACTTGATATGAAAGGGTAGCGTAGGAGCTCTGGAATGGTTCTCGTCATAGAGCGAGTGTTGGATGGGGTACAAGGGACGGTTGACGAGGAAGAGGGACTTAGAAGAGCGTTGGTTGATAGTCACTGATTTTTTCAACCCCGTTCCTTGTCTCTGAGGAAGTAGAGAACCATCGCGGTATGTCATAGACTAATTTGATATCGTTGTGATTGTCTAAAACTTCAGAGGGAGCTGTGGATGCTGGACCGCGACAAGTACTAGGGATCTTTGACCAAGCGCATGTCAAGAATGAGTATGAGTATCGATGTATGAAAGATACCTCATTATGTCTGCACACTGGCAGTAGTTGCAAGGTCACCGGCCTAGGCGAATCGCAGGTGCTACAAGGAAGTAACAAATGAGAAAAAAATGCCATGAGATATCAAAGTAATATCAGTGGTACGGGATCAGTCAGAAGCGTTGCGCAGTGAGATCTGACCGGTGGCACATAGTAGGCATGCCATATGTTTCGCTCAGACGCAGTGAGGATTGAGCAAACATGACATTCCCATTCAATTAATACACTCGTTTGTAGAGGTGAGTGAGATTCTAAACATTGAACTTGGCTCAACGTAATGACTACAGGTAAGACGAACCCGAGATTAAGCGATTACGACTGGGATGGATGAAGAGGTACATGTCGCCTTGTTGTATTCCCCTGCGTGTGTAAATAGTGTTCGATGACCCGGACAAACATTGAACCAATCGACCATCTGTTGCGCGGAGCGATCCGGTATCGACCACCCTGGTGTCTCCATTGGATTGTGAGGAAGCAGGCATGTCCGACTAGAATCCACCTTGCAAAAGAAATGGAAACATTGTGGCGTGAATGTGCAGTGGGTCGTGGGGCATTGCATATGCTGGGAAAGCCTTAGTATGATAATCATAATGTCACTGAGCAAACTCCGTTTCGGAAGAGACGTCAAGAAGCTAAATAGAGTACCGTCGCCCCGAGTCCAAAAGTAAAAGTGAAGATTCAACATTGTTGTTCGGACGCCACCGTTTCGGGTGTTTGTTTGGCCGCCTTGTTAAATTCAAAAGTTTATGCCCATTTTAGGCCCTCGCGAGCCTCCCAAATCGAAACGGTGGCCCGTGCACTCGTGTGCTTTTATATAAAAGGGCTGGCTGAACGACCTGAATCCTTACCACTCTGGCCTTTTGGCTTAGATCAAGTGTAGTATCTGTTCTTAATAGTTTAACCACTATTATGAGGGCACCGCCCTCATTCTTTGGTTATCAAATTTTTGCCGCCCTTGTTTCTTTGAGCTCTGCTTGCAACTCGGAGGACATGATGACCTTGCTACTGCACTACTGGCCTGCGTCGTCGGGGGTTTCCTTTTTGGATATCGTTTTCTCTTTGTTTGGTAACTACTCCATAGTCTCTTGGCTATGTATGGTGCCTGGCAAACAGAAGTCACGATCTACCTTTGTCGTGGAAATGTTATCATCAGACGGGGATGGTTGCTGCTCGAATTCGGGGACATTCGAAATGGATATATATGTCTCGCGGTATGAATCGCATCTCTGCATATAATTTATCTTTTTGACCATGTCTCAGGTGCTTCATATTGACAATTGTGATGCAATATGAGGTGATGCAGAACGGTGTTGTCACGGTGGCGGAGGTTTCGTTTTTCACTCTCACGTATTTCACTGTCCAGACGTCCTCTGTCTATCTGAGTTTTCAGAATTTCATGTATGTGTAGGTTCGTGCGCTTTCTGAACCGTGTCCTCCTGAATGACTTTGAATGTTGGACCGAGTACTCATAATTCCACGACCTAACTCAGGCCTAACTTATAGGGCTTGGCATGTTCATGCTGTGCGACTTCCTGTATCCATACCATCCGAATTTGGCAAGCGACTTTGCATTGATAGTTCCCAGTTGGACTAGTACTGTGCGCCCCGTTTGCACCTGCAACTTGATCAAGTCCGCATTCACCGTGATATGCAGGTTCAACGCTGCTTGCGTCGGTCCTTGACTGCCAACACCAGATAAATCACCCTCGAGGCCTGGCGCGCCTACTATAATGAGGCGCCTTGGCCTGGCAGCATGTGTTTGTCATCGATGCTCTTTCCACCCTTCTACCCAGGCCCCGGAGCCCATGACCTCCCATTACAGTTACATGATGCTCGGCCTTATGTGACGAATCATGTCTTTGTGGTGAGATCCTGTCTTCTTCGACCTTTGAGAGACATATTTCTGGGCTTCACCGATAGTCTATAAAGGTGACTTGAATTGGAAATTCTGGTATTGAGAATTTGGCCGAAGAACTTTAGTAATCAAGGTACGACGTGCTATGGAATCATCATCACTCATATCCCGCATTTTAGTGGCGGCATGCTTATGAGATCACTTCATCTGCATTAACAATCAGCGCTCAGCCTGGAGAATTAATAAGGTGGTATGTAAGCCAAGCGGTTACCCTGGTCCTCGAAGACCTATAGAAATAGGATATTACTTGCTCGTCATAGCAAGAACGCTTGCACTCCACTTTACGTCAAGCACCAACAGACTAACCATGACTTCTACCGCCACCACCACCCTCAACTACTTGCTCGCTCCACTTGATGGTTCTCGGCCTTACACCGACATCAATGCAGATACCGCCAAGGGAAAGCCGGTCAACAACTGGCTCAAGGACCCGCATGAAATGCGAATTGAGGACGTGCGCGGGAAGGAGGAACTTTACAAGCTTGACAGTGCCGGATTTCAGTATGGGAGAGAAGCGCCGAAGCATACCAGCTTCTTGAATGATGATGAGATCGAGCGCGAATACTACCCTGAGAGCATCGACCTCATCAAGAGGGTAACAGGAGCGACCAAGGTTGTCATCTTCGATCACAGTACGTTGATCACCAATTTCAAACGAGGTCTTGATCCCTAATTCACGTCACAGCTGTTCGTCGCCGTCGCCCAGGCGAGCTAGGTAATAGCCCACAGAAACGTCAACCAGTCCCGCAGGCTCATGTAGACCAAACCCCTGCGGCGTCCGTGGCTCGTGTCCATAGGCATCTCCCGCCCACAGAAGCTCCTGCCTTTCTTCGCAGACGCTTCCAAATCATAAACCTCTGGCGTCCTATATCGCATGCAGCTGTAGATTGGCCGCTTGCATTATGTGACTTCCGGAGCGTCGACTTCGAGAAAGATTTGACGCCTGTCGCTCTTATATACCCTGACCGCGAGGGTGAGACATTTGGAGTCAAATACAACCCCAACCACCAGTGGAAATATCTGAAGGGGATGACACCAGAAGAGTTTGTTCTTATTAAATGGTGAGCGAAGTCACTCGGGAAGATTTTTGTCATACTAAAAAGGATCTTAGCTCTGACTCCGTACAAGATGGGAGTGTCGCGAGGCTCGCTGCTCATACAGCCTTCCAAGACCCAAACACTCCAGAGGGAGCGCCGCCTCGGGAATCCATTGAGCTGAGAACCCTGGTGTTCTATGATTAGAGCACGTTTTTTCCGAGTGGCGTTAAGAATTAACAATGGGGTCGTACCGTATTTCGTTGTTGTCTGTATTATGCGTAGCCGTACTTTACCAATTTTACTCTGAGAAATTTTGCACGATCCTCGTGGACCATGGCTACCATGACAAAGATGCATGTGACACGGGGAGTTCTGAAGTGGCGTCGAGCCAGCGGTCCGAATCGAGGACCCGATTACGTACTGATCCGTTGGGAGGAGTTACCAGGTTCGGCCGTCGACTCTCGAGAGTAGTTACTAGTTTAACTTTGGAGGGTAACTCTACACAGTTGGGATCATGATTGGGGTGGCATTGGTTAGATCTAGTGTAGAAAACCGGTTAGCGGGTGGTGAGACGCTGTAGGCGTTGGTTTCTAAGGTCCAAGTCGAGGTGCCACTTGGTCGCCCGCGGCCTGAGCCACGAAGCGACTCGCGTAATTAGGATTTACCCAAGGCTGTGTCACCGATACGGCCTTGGGTCGCCTTAAGTCTCAGTCAATGGAGCTGACCAGAAGTTCAAATCAAGTAGAATTTTTACTGAAGCTGGCCATGCAACAGCCGTGCCACGTCCGTAGCGGGCACGACCAGCAGAAATCAGGCAGCGGACGCGAGGTCACAGAGCGAAACAGTTTGTTCTTTACTAGCAACATGCAAACAGCATAAGTGAATTTCCAGATTGCAAAGAGTGGAGCGCTGCGAAGAGATGGATTCAGAAACGGTTCAAACCAATGAGAATTTCATGCGGAAGAACTCACAGATAATCAATTATATCCCTGACACGATATGACCCTAGTAACTGCAGGTATTGATACAAGGGTCGTGATTGATCACGCTCCTGCAGGTTCTGCCGAAAATTGTGATTATGCCATTCGACAGCAATAACAATTCTGCCAGATCGATCAGAAGCATGCCCATAAGTATATGCATACAGAATATAAAAGCTGGCCGTCGTCTTACAGCTTTCCCCCATCCTCAGAGATATCATTCGAAATCACCCTCAGAAGATTCCATATCACCTCGCACATAAAATGCATTTCTCCTTCCTCGCCGTTGTTACTTTTTTGACAGCGTCTATGTCTGTCAGTGCATGTGGCAAAACAGCGTGCTCAACAAGTGCAGACTGCTGCAAGAACTATCTTTGTATACAACCACCTGGGGTGAGTATGAACAGGTCGCTTCCAGGATTCAATCACATGACTCACCTGCGCGCCTTAGCAATCAGCGTACTGCCAACACCCCTAAAGTTGAGCCGGCAGCCCTAGTGGTGCATCGCGACAGTGAGTCATGTTCTGCTTTCGCGTTGGTATCGTGGTTGATGGTGCAATACCTAGTTCGAAGTCAATCAGTGCAGTTGCTTGTGGATAAATTTTCGTGCTGCTCGAGCAATGTAAATGTTTGGACTTGTCTGAAAATGATCAACTGCGCCTAGTCTTGCTCGCGGTCCACTAAGCTTGAGTTCGAGAGGCTGTCGAAATGAACGATAGTTGCCATTGATGATTAATATTGAAGGCCATACGAAGATGGAACGCACTGCGCTGATAATTCCCTACAATCTTGAATCTGTTCGTCCAAGGTTGGCCTTGAAGGCTAGATCACAGATCTCCATCTCTGTGTAATCAAAAGTATCGGCACAAGTCAAGCCACCGTAGCAGTTTGCAAGGTTAATTCTCAGTCGATTTGGCAGAATTGATATCGCTGTCAGATGGTAGAAATTTCAGCAAAATTTCATCGGGAAAACTGTCCTACACAAAAAGTACTTTCAGATTGCTGTAAAGATTTACAGCATACTCTGGGGTAGATAAGCACAGTGACTTGGATAGCAAGGAAGAACTGCAGTAGAACTTACTCGTTTAGAGATCGTCGGGAAAGCGGATCGTCTCTATGAAATTTCCACGCGAGCTTGACACTAGTAAGATACCAAGGAGCCAATTCAAGAGATATCGCGTTGCCACGGCGCGCATTAGGTTGTTTAGTCTGACGCACACAACAGATGCATGTTTTGGGGCTGACTGCCCTTTACTGCCTGTGTATAAAAGCGAAGCAATAAATTTCAGTTCAATAACAAGGAGCATCATCCAGACCTATCCTCAAGTGCCGCTATGAAGTTCATCTCGCTCACTGCTATGATTATATCTGTCGCAGTGCTGGCGAAGATTGTTACAGCATCCGACCACACCGGCCTGCCATGCAGCCCGATTGGTGAATATCTTCAAGATACCCGTGTTCTGATCTCAGACCACATACTTACGGATGCTTCCAGAACAGTATTGGTGCGGAACGCTCGCAGATTATAACGATAACTTTCCGTAGTTGTATTTCTGTCATATACCGTCATCAGCGGAGTTGTAGGTCCCGGTGGGTCCTACAGCTGCACATAAGGAAAAGGGTGAGCCCACTTCTTGCTTGCCATGTTTATAATATCATAATGATACAGCACAGCTGTCTCCGTAATTAATGGTACTGGCTGGCGCTGGGGGAATAGCCATGAGGGTTTGAAAGATGTTGTTGAGGCTCAAGAACGTATTCAAATAAGTGTATGACTCCACGTTCAGCTGCGATATCCACATCAGTCTGACTTTGGGCTACAACTATGAGCAACGTGAAAATCTCACCCGTCATTGATTGTTTTGGCTTCTCCACATATATACCTTCAGCTTTACGTCAGCCAGTTCTCATGGAGCCACGTCTAGAGATATCGCATTGCCACAGCGCATTGTGTTGCTTCGTCAGATGCACAGTAGGTGCATGTTTTTAGGTTGACCGCCCTTTACTGCCTGTGTATAACTTTCAGTTCAATAAAAATAGCTTCATCTCACTCACCACTACGATAATGTCCGCCGCAGTACTGCGGGGATCGTTATAGCACAAGACCCCAATGGAGGGCCATGCGCCCAGACTGGTGAATACCTTCAGCACAGCCGTATTTCGATGTCAGATAGATACCGCGTACTTATGAGTGCCTGCAGGAAAGTATGACTGTGGAACGCTCGCGGATTGCAACGGGGGTGTCAACTTGAATGATGTCGTAGCGGTACGTTACCGTGACAGCTGTCTCCGTGACTGGTGGTCATGGCGCTTGTTACTTATTAGTAAGTTATGCATATGGCTCATTAAGCTACAGACTACAGTGTGTTGCAAGTGAATACTGAGTTTTCACCTTTCTCTCCACGTTAATGCTCATAACTCAGTGATATCCACCCTTTGGAAAGATAACATCTTCAAAATTGACCCAACCCTTGAGTTTATATGACTCGGAGATGAGGTTCTTTGTTCTTTTTCTCGTCAAGTCCAGAACCATCATACAGCGTTGTAACTGCTTATCATGTCGCCCACCTATCCCACCTGCCTTTAAATAGCTAACTTGTCGCGCATTTCTCAGCGGCTGTGAGCTCTCTGGCAGTCTTGATCTCAACTTTCTTCAATGGGCTCTTCAGCCTTGATGATCAACCGAGCTGTGTGTGTTGTTGATGAGTGGTACCTGTTCAAAGGAAAGGCGCTGTGCGTGAAACCTGTGGCTATCAAGACTGCAAGTTGGTCCGTTGTTTCATTCATGGGCATGCAGTACTAACTAGCACTGCTTTTTTGATTGAAATTGCTCATTTGTAGCGCATCTAGTCACACCACTAGGTCAAACTGCTGGGTAACTGCCAATTGTCAGTGTGTACTTTCCATTATTTGTGTTTGTTCCTGATGAAATTCCAAGTGGATCTGTCGATACCCCTCATGAAAACCATCTCCACTTGACGCCTGCGACTGCGGTTGCGATGATGGCTCACTGCTTATGAATGGTGTGTGCGAATTATGACCATGATAAGGAATTTCACCTCACTGGGAACCTTGGTTTGTAAGACTATAAGAAGGTGCATGATGTGAACCGTTTTTTACTTCTGGAATCCCGACTAATGCAGATGGAGTATTCAGCTGAGGATATCGCAGCGGCCAGTGATCTGCAGTTCTTAGCGGTGTGTCACTTTCTTGTTAATATAAGAGCCAGATATAACAAATATACTTACCATATGACACCAGCGCCTATGCAGTGCGTCCTACCTGAACTACTTCTTCCTGTTCTAACATGACAGCTTAGTGTCGATGGCTACATTTTGGGTAGGCACGTCCCCATATATTTCTACCTGTTGTTAAATTTGCTTATCCAGACCTATGATTATGCTTGTTCGCTTCACGAAGAGGTGATGCCATCTGTTCCCTGATTTACCTCAGTTTTGATATTGATGATAGGTATGCTGTCTTTGAAAGTGGACATTCCTGCTTCGGTCGCGCTGGACCAAGGTAAAATGCCTTTATATAATTGTACGAAATATCCCATTTGCCATCTTTATCACGGAGTTATATCGTGCGTTCAGCCCTAGCACACATCCTCTCGACAATGAATTGACATGTTGTGCTTCAGTGTATTTCATCCCGAACGAGGATTCCAAGGTGTGTTGACGTGCAGTGAACTCATTCACTGGTGAATGACGCTTATTACATAACTTCACCAGAAATGCGGGATGTTGATCAATATTTACTCGGGTACGTGCATGGTACATGCTGCATGCACATCCTTGTCGAGCGTTGCCCTTTTCTCTCGCAGGTTTCAGTTTTATATCAGTCGTTTGCTCTGAATGTATTTCACATTTTCACGTGACATACGCGTGCTTCTGATCCGATTTATCCAGTTATGTTTGTGCTCAGAACATATGCGCTCTGGAACAACAATAGATTCGTTCTGGTGGCCACGGTATGCATCGCTGTTGTGAGCCCCATGCTTCTCGATACACTCGAGTTCATAATTAATGAATGGGCCAGGCTTTTGTAGTAATAGCAGCTATCGATATTGTTTTCACCACTGTTGTCACCTCACATGGTTGCTCTCACCTTCCCCAACTACTATTCGCACATATTCATCCCACTTTTACAGTTACAACCAGCACGATCCTCCCAGGCTGCTATCGGACCTCGCGCAGAATCCAACTCTCTATGCCGTTTCTTCTCTTGTTTGTATTTGAACTGGGTATGTCGCTATGAATCGGGATTACAGATATGTTACAGGCCTGTGTTGACCACGCTCTCACTAGGACTAATCTCCCTCACATTTGTACGTGCCATACAGAGCTGGCGGACAGTCAACGGCCCTTTGTACACCATTCTGGTGAAGCATGACATATTATACTATGCATGCGGTTTGTGTGAGTCAAGACATACATATATTTCTGTGCTCATCTGTGATGACTCTTGTTGAGACAGTCCTTGCAGCCATCAACGTCATGATGCAAATGCTGTTTTCCCAAGTGCGTAAATCCACAATACCCTTGATGGCCAAGTCATTGATGCTCCGCATACCCAGTACGCATATCACTCCGTCTTCGATGAGTATGCGCCTCCAGACTCCGCTGCAAATTCCTACTAATGACTTCCTAAAATACACAGCTTCCAATTCTATGTGCTTGCTATCCTTGCTACGCGCATGCACCTCCATCTCTGGCATCTCAATCAACATTATCATATACTTGGTCCTGATGCCCTTATACTTGCTTCTATGTCCGATATGTCAACTGTAGACTAGACTGCGTGATGTTTTATCCTGTAGCTTATTAGGCATCGTTTATGGAGTAATGTTTGGACCATGCGAGATGACTAGTGGGGTTGGTGTTGTTAGTGGTCGGGTTCGGGATGCGCTTAACTTATAAGACTGCATGTTCCTTTTGGGCGGGAGATGCATTTGGATGGCCTTGGTGTATTGAGTGTCTATTGTCGAGTGTTGATTCAATGAGTTACGGTCAGTATTCCCAGATTTTTGCGTGACTACGACAAGTTTTGGGTGCGCGTTTGCAAAACAACACCGTTCTCGAGACAATAACCCAGACCATCAAACGGAAACTGACCAATGTGCAGAGTTCAATTGAAGTGATATTTCTCTTGAACCGAAGGTGGTGAACTGTTAAAGCAAGACTTGACAGGTTGTTCGTTCTTGGATCATCCAAGTATTCCTGGACCCGGGATGATATTGCATTCCCTCTGGTTATAAGTAGCCACTCGTAAGGATCCCTTGTGGCCTGAAAATACTCTATCTGCACGATCCACCTGCACACGGTAATCATTGCGCACTGCCATACTGGAGGACAAAATTATTTCTAGGACTAGGCTTCAATGGGATTTCCTCGCCCCTGATGAGACCATCGCTCCCATTGACCATGTTATCCTCTTCCTCATCATCGAAGTCCATATCTTCACGTGCCCAGCGCAAGAGAACTGTTTCGCCAACGCGAAAGCAATTTGGCTTCTGGTATGACCTGAGGAGCCCCCGTAATCGGGGATAGTACAGCCTTGTCGCAACGATCAAGATATAACTTGGGTGCATTGATCAGTTTTGTGAATAATCAGTAGCACTAACACTCACCTAGTCATTAATAGGATAATTGTTAGCGACCAAGAGCTGTGATTAGTTGGTGGAATAGACTCCTGTTTGTCATCTTGTTCATCGGTAGGATTCTCCCCTGGTGGTCTGTCATCTGGCTTCTCATCATTACCTTCGTTCACATTTTCCTCATCACCGCGTATATCGACGTTGTGACCATCTCTAGGGCGATTGTTCGTCTCGCTCCCTCTATTCTCGAAAATATCGTTATTCGTATCGCTGTCCCCGTGCCTTTCCCACTGGACCTGGTCCCTGAGAAGCTCTTCCATAAGGTTATGTCCTTCCGGTCGATCATTATCTGGAAGGACTATTTTCAAATACTCCAAAGGCTCTCGATCGCATGCATTAAGTGACTCCCAAGTCAAGCGGCAAGTGTACCGTACGGAATCAAGCTTCTGTTAAGTACGTTCTGCATATCGTCAACAACAAGGACTAAATGCGCTCACATCCATGTGCCTGTCAGGCACGAATACAAAGCTTATCAAAACAGGTCCGCCGTTGGTTGAAATTTGAATCTCGGGAAAGTTGACAGTAGCAGAATTAGCTGCTAACTTGTTAATCGAGCTGATGATACGGCTCATCACATGTTCACGAGGCCGAGTCTTATGCTCAATGGCTGGTCGCCTAGCGCCTGAATCGTGGTTGGATGATTGGGCAGCAATTGGAATGTCAGAAATCGTCTGCAGGTGTGCTGCACTGGCTGTGAATCTCTCCGCTGGGAAACAAACTCGTACTCTGCGCTGAGATGTGTCAGATAAACACAGCACTCACCCTTCTCGGACCACCGTGACTGCGAAGCTTATTAGCAATGGACATCAACTTGAAACAAAACACAAGTAAACTTACTGAGTATTCGCTCAGATCAATGATGTAAGGTGTGTTCAAAGCAGCTTCATCATCCGCGATCTCCACCAAATCATGCACAATTGTACACAGTTCATATTTTATCGTGCTTAAATCGAAATTGCATGACGCAGGAAGCGATTCGACGAGCAACAGTTCCGAGCGTTGCATGGCAGGAGCCGCCGAAACCCATGGCGTAAAAACGAGCGATAACAAGGCCCTGCGAGTGTGAGAGATCATAGTGAAAGCTCAAGCTGTAGCGATACCTGCATCTTATAGTGTGAATAATATTAATAGCTCCACCAAAGTCCACGAGCCACACAGCAAAACTTCTCCAAAGTGGGTCCGAAGGGGGCCGCCGCAAGTCTGCCTCATCTAGGATTGTGGGCAGAACAGCTGGGAGCGATTGTAAGCGGGTTCCATAGGACTAACGGATTCTGGCAAGTCTTACCAGCAATGGTAGCTGGCGCAGACAGTGGCGGGCCAGAACAAACCGATATTCGATATTACATAATTTTGGTGCAATCGAATAATAATTACAGCAGGAGCTCTCCAACAACATCACCGCTTGCTAGGACGCCAAACTGAGAGCAAGTCAGCCATAATGGGGGGTGAAGGGGACCGATGATCTGCATCTCCCATTCAACCAGCGTAAGTGTGATACCGCGCACGGGAATTGTAATTATCATAGTAGGCACTACGTGTCTACATAACTCATGATAACAGTAACCCGTACCTGCTTAAGATACAAATTTGTGAATGCTAGTTACAACCCAAGATAAAAAAGAACGCCATTGCTGGGTCAGCATAATGCATAAATGCCAACCCCCCGTGAAATAGTACCCTCAACATGCACAACAATAAAAGAACAAACATCTCGACAAAACAATTAAACACAGATGGCACAGCTCACAGCCCCTATTCGACCTCCAATAAGTCCTCCGCGAAATCCTCCATCTTGATGATACGGAACCTATCCTTCCACGGCGTGCCCTCGCCAAACTCCTTCTTCCACGCACGGCTCAGGCCATCCTCCCATGCGTATAGCTCCACGCGCCACCCCTTCTTCAGTGCAATTCGTACAGGACCAAGGAAGCCCTCGTCGCTGAACTGCCCGACGTTCCCGTCACCCGTTGCTAGCACTATCGTTGCACCCGGACGCGGCACGTCCGCATCCGCAATCGCCTGATGCAGCTTCAGCTGCAACAGTTCATCAACGCCCTGCTCTCGATAGCGGACACGTCCATTACGGCCGCCGCTCCCAGACGCAGTTAAGCCTGTGCCTCCGCTACCACCTATGCCTTTGTCAGAGTCTGATGACGCTCGCGCATGTCCCTTGCGCCATGATTCTGCATTAGTGTTGGCACTTGGTGGACGACGGTACTGCCCGTTCCCACTGTCTGGCACGCGTACAAAAATGCAGACTTCGTACCCGAGCTGTTCGGCTGTGTCTGTTGGTTGATACAGTGGGGATGAAGTGACCAGGCAACGCCGCGTGATGGGACGCCCGCGTTCAAGGAGGAGCGCGAGGGCTGCATGAGAGAGGCGTAGCTTCCTACCCGAGTGAGAGGCGTGACGGCGAGCATAGGTTAAGAAACCAATGAGGATATTCGAGCTGAAATGGTACATTAGTAGCCATCGGATTCAAATCACAAAAATTCTTACTGGTCGATAAAAACATGGATCAAAGAATCTCTAGGTCGCGGTGCTGGACCCCTAGGGTCTGAAAAGTCGGAATCGACACCGCTAAAGTCCTGCGTGAGTAACGCCGTAATGCGGTCGTAGTCCTCCGGGAACTTGAGTCGTAGCTTATGGGCAAGGCAGCGTAACTTGAGAATTTGAGGATTGGTGGGTATCTGTGATAGATGCAATGATGGGGTAGAACGACTGTGACGCAGCCTATCTAATGATGACTTGTGTGCAGGTGTCGAAGGAATAGTGACAACAGCATTATCGCCAGAAGACGATTCTTCTGTCTCAGGTTCGGGCTCTGGGTTCGAGGAGACAGTGATAAGCTCACTTGTTCCAGATACGCCCAGAATTGTGCTGGTCCCTGTCGTGTGACTCGTGCCCTCATGTTCCACATTTTCTGGATCTCGCTGCAGGAGTTGAATCGCCTTCGCCTTCTTTCTTCGCCGCTTTCGTGTACGGCGAGGTTCCGCATCGTTTCTCCAAGCGCCATCGCTCGTGGAGCTATCTTTGCCTGTGCCACGATCACGGGCAGCAATTCTGGCACGCTCTGCAGCAAGGAAGGAAAACGCGCCACCGAGGTCACCAAGAGTGGGTTGGTCTCCTAAGTCAATATCTCCATCAGAAAGCGAAGGATCGTGACTCATATCCGCATCCGAATTATGAGACTGTGATCGACTAGGTGTCGTGAACGTGAATGTGAGCGGTTCAAGCTCGCCTTCCGTCTCTTCTCCGGAGTCATCAAAGTTATTGCTACCGTCGGGATTTGGAAGGGGCGGGCTTGCGGTCATGCTGGTCAATGCCGAGCGTGTGTGTGAGGAACTCGAGGATGCGAGGTAAGACGCTAGCATACTCTGGTTCCATACCGTAGAGCCTTCTATGAACTCCGAGTCAGTCGGAAGTGAAGAGAGCGGGACAGCGTCGGTAGAGGGTGTATCAAACTCTGTGTAGATGTAGGCACCTCCTCGAGGAGGCACGAGTGGCTGAAGGTGGTTGAGAGCCCTGAAGACAGTGGTGAAAGCCCCAAGGTCGGGTGACTCTAACGCCCACAAATCAAAGTTTATTATATCAGATCACTTCACCAAAATAGAATAGCGAAAGATCCCGATGGTGGTGACTCACCATCTGAAGTAGCGTCACTAGCAGCTGAATAGTTGGAGAAAGGACTGATCGGAGTCGGCGAAGTGTTTGTCGTTTCCGAGCTGGAAAGAATTGTGGACATGAAATACGGTTATTAAACGAAAATTGATACAGATTGTGATGTAGTAGATAACCAAGACTGTATGTCGTTGACTCGGAAGTATATTGTCAAACGGTGAGAGAGAGAGGGAGAAGAGAGAGAGAGAAATAAAAAAAATAAAGGTGATTGATATAGGAAAACAGTGTGGAGAGAGCTATAGCGTGGCTCAAGGAAACGTGCTGGCAGCGTGCATCTCTGACTCGAGTGGCGGTAGTGGTTATGTCAAGGAGACCACTTGATGACTTGAGTGTGATTTTAGAGCCACGTGATCTGATAGTCGCGTTCAGGTTCAAAAAGAACATATTAATTTATAGTCATGAGATTCGTGTACGCTGGTACATCTTGTGATTTCAAGGTGATAGTATGTACAAAAGATGCAAGTGGTGTGATATAAATAAATGCCCAATAATGATAATTCCAAGTTCCACCTGCAATTATAATGCTGATGCACAAGTAATTTGACAACAGCATGAAAGGTTAGAACGAAGATTTTAATACACGTACGTTGTGTCCGTTTGTAAACGAGGGCTCTGCCATCAAATACGGTGCATTTTTAGGGTATTCGCAGTGGCCTTCAAAGGACCCCGAGCCATATTTCTGTAAAAGCTCCTCCAATTCAACTGGTAATTTGTTGTTCACATCGGTTCTGGAGACGAGCTGTAAGTCCTCATAGGAGATGGGCTGGGACTGAGACAGTAATCCGAAATCGTGAACGTGCGGCCGCGCGGTATCGGAGAGTAACTGCGGGTCGATGCGGACAGTGGAGAGATCGGTGGGGACGGTTGAAGGTTGGAAGTAGTTCGGGGTGGGAACGGGGAGCTGAGAGGGCTGACCACATATGGAGATGGACTTCTCCGCAGAGAGATTGGGGACGAGTCGGTCCAAGGTGAGTACCGTGAACTCGCCCGAGAATTGGGAGTCGCTGGACTCGGATGGCGAGAGCGCACCGCCGGGCATGAGACCTGCGTGCTCAAGAAACGTTAGGTCATTGAGATCCAGAGATGCAGAAATCTCTACCTCTGGTTTCGCAATTCGCGTGGTTGGATAAGGTGCGGCGGCGTCCTTTCGAGCAGCTTTGTCGTCAGGAATGCGACGCGCTTTGGGCTTGTAGCCGTGTTCTGACTTGCGGTGACGCGTCAGGCTGCCTGGGTCGGTGGTGGAAAAGGGGCACTCGGGGTGAGGGCACGTCTTCGAGCGTTCACGGGTGTGCGTCCTGATGTGCGTTTGGACGTTAGACTTCTGGAGGGTCTTGTAGTCGCAGCCATCATATGGACATGCGTGCATACTGATTAAGATAGCCAACCGGTCAGGAATCATCTGGTTTAATAAAGGAGGAGCACCTACAGGGCCTCCTTGTTTTCAGCGTGAGTACGCATGTGTCTAGGAAGATCGGCCTTGCGGCTAATAACCTTGCGGCAGACAGTGCATTCGACAGGCTTCTGTAGAGAAAATGTCATGAGCATAAGACAACTAAAGTGAGGTAGGCTGCAAGCGCACTGAGTTACGTCCTGTAGCAGGCATTTTGTGATAGTGTTGGAGAGAAAGAAACTGTTGTGAATGACCTGCGAGGTGGGTTTAAATCCCTGGAATGGATCAATGGCGTGTGTGTTGTGGTCAGTCCACACATTTTTACCGCTTCTTTTAAATCACTAGGTGTACTGTGGATTTCGAATACGATTGTTTTTCTGCAGCACGCGTTTCTGCCTTTAAAGGCAAAAAGCGTAAAGCAATCGTGTGCGATAGTCTGAGCATAAGGGATGAGCCACTCGGTTAGCGGGGAAGGTAAAAGAGTAAGACGAGGACTCGATTGCGTCTCAACACTTTTTATTATTTTTCCTTGTAAGGCAATTTCTGGTTGCCTGCTCGATGTGGGGATGAGTGGCTCACTACCCAGGCCTGAAGGCCTGATGAATGGGGAAAACATCAGGGGCCGGGGCCCATGCCCTGCCGAACAGCAAACTTTTCAGCGCTCCACCTTACCGATGCACGTCCAAAAGCATTGATGCCGCCGCCGAATTTAATTCCAGTATTATTCTCTAAATAGTCTTGGAAATCACCGGTTGTCAATCGAACTTTCGAAGACTCGGAGGACCATGAAAAACAACACCAGTTTAGTGGAACACTGTCATTGACATCGCTTACGTTATCCAGGCAAAAGGTATTATCACCAAGTCTTTACGTACTTTCAGTCACCACCTTGTTTTTGCCATCTTTGCCAACCTCGCCAGCGGATCAGATACGGCACAAGCGTTATCACTTGAACACGACCGTGTACAAAAACTTGCCTCAGCCTCTGATGTGTGGCCGAGGACCGAGTAAAGTGGTCGTGCAGACTAAACGTGTCTATGGGCGTGCGTTTATGACCTCGGAGAACTTCCCTACAATTTGAATGAAAGTCAAAAGACACCGCGCCCAACTTTGACATACGTCAGTAAGCAAACCCCTCCCTTCTCACCTTCCCAACTACACCCTGGGTGACCTCTCGCTCGAATATTTCTGGGCCGCAAACATACACACATTCAGCTTTGAAGTCAGAGATAAACGAGGAAGTGATCCGTCCATAATGACGATGAAGCGATGCCGAAGAAGGTAAGGAGTTCTTGAATTGATTAGTGGACGAGAAGACATGAACGACTAGTTTGACTTCGTGGGCAGCGACTTCGATGGCATGAGAAAGAAGAGAGAGCATCACATCTGGTTCGCGCGTCGACAATAAAAGGGTGATTTCATATTCGGTGGAGTATAAGGAAATTCCAGAGAGCATAGCGAGGAAAGGTGTTATTCCAATCCCGCCGGCTATCCAAAGGAGTTTCCTTGGAGCATTTTTTTGGACAGACATTTGTTCTTCCTCGCGTGAAACCGCAATTTCAGTGTCTTCGTGAGGGTCTGTGGGCTCGAGGACGAAGCCACCTGCTATTCCGACCAGTGTAACGTTCAGTCCAAGCGGACGTGAGTCCTCAAGCAACTCAGGGCGGACCGCTGAGAGTTTGTTGGCAATGTTGAATAGTGCCCCAGTAACAGCACCACCAGGCTTCAGGCGCATTGTCAAGGAGAATGTCGTGCCCACCCCATCCGCAACCAAAGTCCATGAGCTGCACCATGAAATAGTCCATGTCCTTATACGATCGTCATTCACTAAATTTGGATTCTCGGGTGCCATGTGCTTGTATGGCAACGCACCGAGGAACGAGGTGAAATTAAGGATGGCAGCTTGGCCTGGGATAATATCAAGTTTGTGAGGAGATTCAAACGTGAATGTGGCGAGATCGGAAGAATGAAGCTCGATGCGGGAAAGCGTCGCGTGTATGGTGTCTTCGGTGCTGAAGTATGTCGAAGAAGCTTGTTCTTCTTTGAGCAGCTTCACAGGGGGGGCATACGGACTTCTCTGCGGCTCTGTCCCTTCACGTTGACGGACAGGCAATGCGTCCTCGATAAAAATATAACCTGTTATTTCAATCGTGGTGAGGACATTCTGCGAAGGCATAATTGCTTGAGCGGGAGCGCCAACAAGGTTATGGGCAATTCCGGTAACATATAAGAGTGATCCGTTGATGAATGATGGGAATGTCAAAGAAGCAAGAGGTGTGGCTTCTATATTTCCGAGGGATGTCATCAATCGATTGCCTGAATATTGATAGGGGATTCATGATCGATTTGAGTATGCAGATACAACAGTGTTTACCTGAGTAATCTGGCAAAACGAGAGTACGCCCATCGTTGCGTACACGAACAAACCCAGGCTTCCCCCCGCGATGATTCATGCCGAGGTGAGATGGAAACCTCGGTGCGTCTCTTTCAGAGGCCCAGTATGATGAACCTAGAAATACGGTGTCGGATGAATGAATGAATGCGATGAGATCTGAAGAAAGGCGGCCAGTCGGGGGAAGGTTAATTTCTTGATAGGTGACTCGAGGTGTCGTGTGTGGAAATGGAACAAGATTGCGGATCGTGATGTATTTCGGGCAATTTCTGCGGACAGTCAACATATCATCAACTCAAGCAAGTTCAAAAGAATTTGGAAGTACCCAATAGCTTCGTTAACAGACGTGCAGATATCTACTAAACCCCCTTGATTTTCAATAGTCTTGACCGAACCTGCGAACTTGTTCCTGCGCCTAGTTGAGAACTGTACACCAATACCAGCTATTAGCATCTTCCTCTTAGATGCATCTGCAGTATCAGCATGATAGTCCGCATTCGCCTTCAGCGGATCACCATCCCAGACCTTCGCTCGCATAGTCAATTGATCGTACGTCTCGCTGGAAGCCCACCCAATCTCTCCATCTGGACCTGCAAGTATTGAAGACCAAGGACGACCCATAGAATCAAGAGTAGTGATAGGAATAAATGGGAGACATGTGGAGTAGAAATTTCGGTGTTGCTCAGGAAGTTCTCCTTTGATTTGAGTCCAAGACTGAGATACAGCTCCGTGGAATTCGAGTTTCTCTTGAATGGTACGTTCACCTTTGTGCCAACCATTGAGAGAACTCATTGTAAGATATCAGGGGATGGAAATGCAGTATAGATGGGTAGAAAGTGAGAAGACGCCAACATCAATGCCAACCCCACCCTGACTCCACCTCACCGTGACCATCGGCCTTTTTATGAGTCATGTGGCAAAGCTTATAAGTTATACAGATTTGTAGTGCTGCCGCGGTTCGGTCCAGAACCATGGTTCGAACCGGACTTTTGGTCCGGTTCTCCGCGGTTCGGTCCACGGTTCTCACATCAGCCAGAACCGGACCGGAAAACGGTTCTCGGTTCTAGGTCTTCCCAAACGGTCCCGTTCTGGTTCGGCAAGGCCGAACCATTCCGAACCGTTATCGACTTCGACTTCGCTTTGACTTCGCTCAGCGCATGCTTCCAAACAAGCACCTTCAGTCTCTTTTCAATCTCCCGCCTTCGATGCAGTTCCCAATATCCTTCGGCTCAGGCGACACTGCAAATGGGCTGCTTTCAGCCAGTTTTTCACATTCAATGCTCTCTTCACCATGAATGATGTGACCTTGATCGTGAGTACTAATTCTATCCTCGTTCGAGCTCGAGCCATGCTGATCCAAGTTGTTTCCCACCATTCGCAGTCTGTGAGTGTGTCGATCCTTGTTTGAGCTCGAGCCATGCTGATCTAAGTCGTTGCCCACCGTTTGCAGTCTGTGAGTGTGTCGGTCCTCATTCAAGCTCGAGCCATGCTGATCCAAGTCGTTGCCCACCGTTCGCAGTCTGTGAGTGTGTCGGTCCTCATTCAAGCTTGAGCCATGGTTCACCTCTCGTGCCAGCCCAACTTCCAGTACCCTCTCACTTCCTTTGGCACCCTCTCGCTACCTCTGGAGCCCTCCCACCATCAAGTTGACAAGTTCAGCGCCCTCTCGCTACCTTCAGCATCCTCCCGCTTAGCGCATCCAATGCCACCAGCACCATGCGCAAACACCCAACACACACCAGCAAGTGCTGGTGTGGCGCGAACGCTCGCGGACGACACCAAGATGCTGAAGATGAATAAAGGACGAGAGGAGGAGGGAAAGAGGAGAGGAGAGAGAAAAGGAGAGCACACGCAGCGCATGTAGACTCGACTCTAGATGGGGGGTTCTCTCAGCTGCAAAGGTGTGTCATGGTGTTTTATTGTTTCGGTGTCTCATAAATTCATTGTTTGTATATGGTACCCACGCTCGCCACCATCTTCGACCCATGCTCATGATCGCCATCCTTCACTGCCGCTATCCTATTTCTGGTTGTGTCAACCCCTCGTTATCGCAATTGCTCTCCTGATACCTCTCGTGCATGGTAATTGGGGGAGCAACCATGTTATTAGATTAGTTACTCAACATGTAGACTACTTAGTACTATGTCAATGTTTTTTGCGTTGTAGGACACGAGCTGGCGCTGGGCTCGTATCGAGCTATTTTACAGTACACGTCAAATACCCGTCACATGCTAATCACTTCCTGATGTTATCCGACGCTAACCCGCCAACCCGACGTTTAGGCCGCATCGGACCCGATGTTTTCCCGCGCACTTGTCCTATCCGTGTCCCGTCCTGTCTTGCTAGCCCCACTAGGTGTGTAGTTCATTATTTTGCACATTGCTCACGTCGTAGCCAGTGCTATTACATGTTTTCCCATAGTCCGCAGCGCCTCATGTTTATTTACATGTACTTCGGATCCGAAATACTCCGCCGCTACTTTCGCCTACGGGTTCCGCATTTCTACATACTTACATATATATTGGACTGACCTCGAGCATTATTCATTATCCAAGTAGAGGGGAGCAGTTCCCCGACGCTTAGTGGTCAAACCCGATATTTCGTAGTTCTTAGTTGATATTGCGAATATCATCGCTCTTTCATTATCCTTATCAGTCATTGTTATTATCGCGCACACCGCTCGCTCTTCCGACGCTCGCTATAGCGTTACTATCAGTTTCCGACATCCCGAACCAGAACCCGAAACCCCGAAACCCCGAAAACATCGGACCCGACGCTTTTGCATCGGACATCGTAATTATACCTTCGGACATTGTTTCCCGCGCTCGGACTATTGACTCCACATCACTCACTTACCCCCAAGACTATTCCCAGACCGCAGACCCCTGGGTCGAACGCACTTGTCGTCTCAAGTATAGCAGACTAGGCAGTGCAAAGACCACAACAAAAATATATCAGTTTGGAGCCATCTTCGTATAGCCCCACTCAGTATTGTTGTTTCTACAGCGTGCTCTTACAGTTTTTTGTTTTTTTGGTTCGGTTCGGGTTCGAACCCCAAAAAAACCGAACCGGACCATAGAGAACGGTTCTCTATGGTCCGGTTCTGGGTTCGGACATTTTGCAGAACCGAACCGATGGTCTGGTTCTTGGTTCTCATCTAAGACCCTCTGAACCGGACCGAACCGGACCACGGCAGCACTACAGATTTGCGACCTGTCTGCTCAGAGAGCGAGACAACCATGACTGAAATGGGTGCATTGCAGGCAGGGTCAGAGTTACACAAATGGGTAGAGAGGAATAAAACATAAATTATTAATGGGTCAGAATTTGAATACTGGAGTGACGGTACTGCAATGTTGTGTTGAAACTAGTGCAAGAGACAACTTGATGAGAAGTAAGGAAAGCGGAGATTGAAGCTTTAATCATCAGAGCCGCAGCTACTGGGTAACTGACATGTATCTACGCGGAAAGACTTCGCATACGCGAATGAGTGACACGCTTTGCCTAGTAACCTCAACCAGCCTCAATCCACAAATGGGGAAAGGCGCACATATGCCATCAGTCCTTTTCTGACTAAAGGACGTTTGGGTGAAGCTGCAGCAACTGAATTCAAGTGAAATCGGTAGCTCGAGCACCGGGCCACGGGTGACGGCCCCGATGACTGCAACTTCCAGGCGCTACCATGAGGTTCGGCCATGCGGTATTTACCATGCAGAGGATACAAATGAACTCACCTGGTATCTCCCCTCTTGCACGCCTTGTTATTTCTTCTTGAGAGTGACAAAGTACTGTGGATCACGATGAGGTTAAGGGATGGTTCTCTGCTGCGGCAGATGCCGAACACTTTGTTGCCCACGCTTATTACCTTGTTGGTTGCACGGCCGACCGTCTATTGGATCTCTTTATCATCTCTCATCTTCTTCGATTATTGATTTTGCGCCTTAGCAGGCAGACTCTCTCGATCAGCATGACCGTTTTGATGTGCGACGAGGCCGAGTCAAGCATCTCAGCAAAATAAAGAGATGTAAGGCGAGAAGCACTGTTATATTTGCCGGCGTTCGTTGCACGTCTTCAAACTAGACTCTAGTGCGAAGGATCTGCCACCGTATGGTGCACAGTAGTGATAGCACCGCCAGAACGCACGTTGGGAAGGTGTGCAAATCATCATGTTACAATACCTACTAACTTACTCAACAGGAAGCAGGCCGGATGAAGTGCACCCTCCTAGGTGGCAACAGTTTATGCTGCTAGATGGTGAAACAGATATCAAGACAACATGCTCACAAAGGTAGAATGAAGAAAATATCACCAGGCGTGAAGAACTCATCATTAAACATAGATATTCCCGTAAAACTGATTGTTGCTGAATGCGAAATGTTACATTTCACTCATCAGTCGCTCCTACTTCGTCAACCACAATACTCAGACCACGTCATGGAAAAAGCAAACACCAGAACATTCAGCATGGAACTCAACGTCAGAGTGCATCACCAAGGCTCATTCCAGATGCATATGGAGTCTTGCTTGCTTTTGTGCCAATCACAATATCATGAATGCATCGACTGATATTTCGATTTGTCAGTGGAAGAGAGATAGAGAGTCAGCAGGAAAGGTTTCGGATAGTGATGAGTGTGAACCTGCAGTTCGTTATGACCCTGCAGGCGCTGAGCAGAGACAATGATGAGGAAATTGATACTCATTCTTTTCTAGTAGTACGTGGCACAACCTCGATGCGCTTGGTCAAAATCCTTGGTACTCGTCATGATCACCTGCCACTGCAGCTCCCTCTAAAGTTTCAGTCTCCATCTGACAATCACGATGATATCAAGTTAATCCATGGCATACCCAGACGACCCTGTACTCCCTTGGAGACAGGGAACAACATGACAAAACTACTATCAAGGTCCCAATGCTCTTCCAAGTTGCTCTTCCCCGCCAACCGTGTCCATGCCCCTTGCACCTCATCCAATACTCGCTCGATGAAGAGAATCACTGTCGAGCTCCCAATGCTACTCTTCGATGTAAAGTACCGCACAGGCAGTGTTATTCTTTATCTTCATCTTTGTCGCCCCCGTTTTCACTTTCATCATAACGTGTGCCCCAGTATCACCTTGGGCCTTGGCTACATACCAGATGTCTGTCACAAATCACGATCGGCAACGAAGTGACATCTCGTTGGCTCCATCACATGCAGAGATCCATAAGCTGGCCTTCGAGATCAACGTTAGACGACAGAGCCCAAGTTTAGAGGACCACGAGCAAGACTAGCCACGGTCTATCATTTTCAGAAAAGTTTAAACATCCACATTGCCCGAGCAGTACGAAAATTTGTCCAAAAACAACTGCACTGGTCGACTCCGAACTAGGTATTGTACCATCGACCATGATACCAAAGCGAAAGCAGAAATGCAACTCACTGTCACAATGTGCCGCTCAGGCTGCCAGCTCAATTACTAATCAGCGTGCAGACGGGTATTCCTCTATGAGTATCCTGAGGTGTGCAGGTGAGTTGTGTGGTTGAGTCTGGTTTAACAGCGACTTGCTCATACTCACATCTGGTTCACAACGATAGCCCATATAGCAATATGCAGTTGTGTTGCAAACTATTGGTAATGGACTACATGCACTGACAGACATGGATGCTGACAAGGCAACAACAACGGCGAGGAAGGAGGAACACATTTTCTGTGCGAGGTAATATAGAATCTTTTGAGAGAAATTTCGAATAATATCTCTGAGGATGGGTGAACACTATAGGACGATCACCAGCTTTTATATCATGCATATACTTATGGACGTAATTCTGATTGATTTGGCAGAATTGTTATTGCTGTCAGATGGCAGAGATTTTGGTTGAACCTGCAGCCTGGAACGTGTTCAGATGATTACGACCAATTGTATCACAACCCGCCGGCAGGCATCAACAATTCTCTCATTCTCAGGCTATAGTGTCAGATTTAAGCATAAAAGTGTCTGATTAGACACAGACCTTTATGCTTAAACTGTCTAGTTCCCTGATGTTTGTATATTGATGCTTAAAGGCTTCTTCACACATGCCTGCTTTATGCTTCAAGCTTCTCGTGTCTGCGATGATGCTTAAAACTTCTCGTCATGCATAAAATCCCTTTTTTGGTAGGCTAAAACGACCCTTTCCCCCTTTGCGGCTTCTCCCTGCCCTTTGCAGCTTCTTCCTTCCCCTTTGCAGCTTCTTCCTTCCCCTTTGCAGCTTCTTCCTTCCCCTTTGCAGCTTCTGTTGTCCCTTTGCAGCTTCTCTCCCCCCGATGTGTTCCAATAATAGCTTCCCTTACTCTTGTCAAATCTAAACGTTCAGGCACCTATACGCCGATGCATGGGAACCCTTTTGGTAAAACTGTACAGTTAATGAATGCGTGGTTAGCTAGTGGTGATCCATAGTTGTGATAGTCTGCGTCGTCTCTCCACCGAAGACATTGTGTACGCCTTTTCGTTTTCTCTCATGTCCTTATTTTATTGACGACCTTCATATTCAGAATGTCTGCGTTTCGCTCAAAACATCCCAGCAGAAATTGTGTACGCCTTTTCGTTTTTTCTCGTGTCCTCATTTTATTGACGACCTTCATATCAGAATGTCTGCGTTTCTCTTAAAACATCCCTGCAGAAATTGTGTGTGCCTTCTCGTTTTCTCTCGTGTCCTTATTTTATTGATGACCTTCATATTCAGAATGTCTGCGTTTCTCTCAAAGCATCCCAGCACGCGTCCTTGATGCTACAGATTGCCCGCCTCACATATCCTCTATTCTATAACACTTTGTACTACCTGCAATATCATGAATCCGTATATGCAACTGCCGAATTTTTTTGTTGTTGGTTCCAACTATCGCTCGCCTCCCACTGTGTCTTAGATATGGTCCCCCTTATCGATCCGTCACCGTAGTTTTTGATAGGGTAGGTCTGTCTGTTCGCGTGGTGTGGATGATATCTCAATGACTTTCACTCGCGCGCATTTCGAGCTTGCTGCGCATGTGCACTGTAGTGTATCCAAACACTTTGAGATTTATCAAGAGGTCGCTCAATAAGGTACCCCCTCCCAACTGCTGCCTCGTACATTATGTCCAGACTCAAAGATGATTGATGATCCTCGATGGTTTTCTTACACGAATGCTTGCTATGCATTGTATATTAATGTACTGTTTGCTATCCATTATTTTCAATTAAGTCTCAGTGGGTGCAAAAAATTTCATGAAGTATTAAGCGCATGTGTTGCCAAAAATTTATATTGTATCTTGCTAGTATATACATAGCAAGTGCATCTCAAGGAACGGTATATTGCATACTAGCTAATGCAATCAATCTTACGATACTCGGTGGGCAGGGTTCGACTCAAGCTTTGCGTTTCCTATGATGAGACTCAATGAATGCCCTGCGTTGATTCAAAATTCACGTACTTCATGAGCGGCGCGCTTCCCTCTACACCCATTCTAGGTCTCTTCATGCTCTCACCTATCTTGTTTGCCTGTGCAATTCGCGTTGATTCCTGGCGAACCCGTGTCGTCTTCCGGTGTAGAAACAACAATACTGAGAGGAACAAATGAATGCTCCAAACTGTATCTATAATGTTGTGAGGTCGCGCGTTGCCTAGTCTGCTATTCTTGAGAAGACAAGTGCATTCGACCCTAAAGGGGAAGCGAGTGCAGCAAGGATCTGGTAGTGTGCACTGAAGCGAAGCGCGAGAAAGTGCAGGTGCGCGCAAGGCGCGGGAACACGCGCGCGTGCTGCGCGAAGCACGGGAAAGTGCGCGTGTGTATGCGGAAGACGATAGAGAGTAAGAGTGAGTTTGCTTAGTGCCAAAGAGTAGATTTCTACTATATTCTGATAGGTGGTAGGTGGTAAATAAAGTGAGAGGTAAAGTCTAGTAAAGTGGAAACTCAAGTGGGAAGTAAAAGTCCCTAATAGTATGTACTGCTGGCGCTTATATGGCGCCTAAGCGCTGTCATGCGGAGCCAAAGCGCTACCGAGTAGGTATGTAAAGATATATGTAAGTAAGGGTCCATGGTAAAAATAGAGGTGGAACGATATGTAAATAAGAGAAATGGGAATATACGCACTAGAGAGCTTGGTGGACAGTGGATGGATGCTTCTGGATGGCTGGCGCTATAGGGCGCTCAAGCGCGGGAAAGCGCGCGCGTGTATACATCGTAAAGCGTGGGAATGGTGCGCGCATGGCGCGCATTGTGCGGGAAAGCTGCGCCTCATATAGGAATAGCTGCAGGTAGCATACAGAGTGATGCTGCAAGTCGTGCTGTGTACTCCCTAGTGGAAAGTGCCATATCACACAATGCGAGGCACGAGTCTCTACACCGCTTTCTTTCGCTAGTGTAGGTTGTGGCTGCCGATCTGAGGTACTTCATGTGACATTGAGTATTAATCTCTTTTCATCCGCATTGTCAAGTGATTCGGAACTTCGTCCACTGAAAGGAAACTTTGAGACCCTCTGAATCTTACGAGGGAAAAGAGCTAGCTCTCACGCAGTGGTGATCCCTATAAACAACGTTCTGACTCCTAAACTCGGTCCTGCCCTATCTCCTTTTACTACGTCATTGTATATAATTTATAAAATGATATTTACATCATCACGATAACTGCAGAAAGCTCAAAAAGATGTGATCTTGCCCGCATTCATTTGTCACGAAGTGCTGGTACAGCGAGTGTCCCATTTAAGTCCAACTGTTACGGTGAGTGACCTCACGTGAAGCTTCGACTTTTAACCAAGTTCAACGTTCATTCATTTGCATCAACAGATTATTAGCGACACTTCTTCATGCCAGCCAAGTACAAGAGCAAAGCACAATGCCACGAGGCTTGGTTGCTATCCAAACGAAGATGTTATGAAAGGTCAGTGTCATTTGTATCATTCTGCACATCTACTAATTCTCAAAACACTTGTTTGTCCTAGGCACAAGCTTGATGAACGCTCAAAGTCCCGAACTCGTTGGCATAAACACGTTGGAGCTACAGTAGTACGTGGCTTATATATTAGACTTCCCCCAATGACACTTACATATCATGCAATCGGCCAGGTCACACAACAACTTTTGCAGCAGCTCGATAACATATGGCTTGACCTAGGTTACTGTCCCAGACCTTCTCAATACGCTGTGCTCGAGTCATGCAGTTTCACACTCATTCAAGATGCGGACAATCTGGGCTGGCCGGCTACAAGACCATCCTGCAAGGGAATGGTGTCAGGCGCCCAACAACTTCTTTGCAAAGCTCGCGAAGTGCTTTCTCATAGCTTGAATACAGATGGGGCCTGTTCAGACTCTCTTTGCTCAGGCGCTGCAGCTGCCGTGGATGCGGTTGAGTTGGATTATGATACATGGGAGGAAGCCTTGTCTTTGATGGACAATAGTGTAGAGACTTACTTCGGTCTTCTCAAGTATAACGGTCTTGTGTGGCAGAAAGTTTTGAAAGCTTGCAGCTGAATTTTTATCTCATTACTACTCATTCATGAATCATTGCGGTCCTTAGTTTTATTCTTGCGAAATACTACTGAGATTCCACGCTTTCGTGCCATGCTTCTTTTCAAGCTTTTCAACCAACCACCATCACACCATTACACCTCTGCAACCAAAATTCATGCCGCGTCCTCTTATTGATAAAACACTTCAAGCAAAACTGCAAGCAAGTCGTGAAAACCGCAGACGCCATTACACAAAGTAAGTACCGCTTTTATTAATTGTCTCTGGTGGTTCCTGACTGGTCGACCGATTGAAGAAACAGAGACAGAATCCTAAGCCGGCGAAGGGAGTTTTGTGTTGAAAGAACACGGGGCTGCTATCGGAGCTCGAGAAAGCCATTGCAAGAGCTCTGCATGGATACGACTCGGATGAAGGTGGTGATGAGCTGGAGACAGGCAATTCCAGCAACATTGAGGAGAATGACCCACTGTACGTTGTTTTATAAATAGAAAATGAAAATGAAAATAACATGAAATTAACATCACACAGATCGGATCTTACAGCATGCCTGCTCACGCTCAAAGTGATCAAAGACGAAATGTTGTCTTTGATTACTGAACCCTGTGCATTTGCTGAGGGCGTCTTACTTCAATTTGTCAACAGCATCACATATACAGAAGACCGGGCCGATAATGGTGACAAAACCATTGTCACCAATATGGTAGCCATGGTCCGAGGCTTACTCAACCGCTCGATCACTGTTCAAGATCAAATCCTTACTTTTTGTGGTGTCTCAGATGAGTTTTGTGCTGCTGACACGGTCACTCGTTACCTCAGTACCTCCCTTGCATACTTGGAGGATTTCGAGTTTTTCTTCGACGTGGAGGGAGTTTCGCAGCTGTGTGTTGCTCACTCGATGGGCGAATTGATGTACCAGAAGCGTCTTCGTGTTTGAGTGGCCTTCACACAGTAAGTTACCGGTTGATGTAGATTTTATTGCATATCAATATACAGCAGATGCGTCAGATATATTTTTACTTTGCACGTCGGTAAATGATGCATGAGGCCTTAGGTAAAGTTCACACATGGCATGCCTGTAACGATTTTTACAGGGAATGGTTTTACTACTACCTGCGGTTGCTCATCATGGTCGGAAAACGGCACCGTGAGACGGATAAGTACAGGCAGGCCTTCTACGTCCTTAATACCAGACTTCAGGCTGAAAAAGCTCAGCAAGAGCAACGGAAATCTACATCTGTTATGATAACATTTGCTCCTATCATTTCTTTCTTCTGTTACGTACTAAACGGGCTGTCCGTACCTTTCCCTTATCCAAGCGGGCCGTCCGCCCTATCTCTCTTATCTCTTATCTCTCTTATCTTGATAGCACATTTACAAGCTCCGCTTGAACATTGCCTATATAGTCTGTAGTATGCATGATTGTATTCCTTACTTTAATCTACTGGGTTTTACCTGGAACATTCCTTCAGCAAGGTCTCCAACCTTGCTGTCTGAACCACGATTCTAAGAGAGTCAGCGACACTCGTCTTAGCCTAGATCTTTGATCCTCTTATTCAAGAGAAGACCTTCGTCTATCAGGCTCATCGCCGATTGTCCATTCGGACTTTGATAGCTCGACCAATCCTAGTCGTAACAACATCTACAAGTCGTTCTGTGGAGGAGACATCAAATGACCGTGGACTCTACCACAAACATCTATGCTTTACTTGAACAGCTCCTGGCCAGATCGCTACAGAAACAGAATTTTTCCCCATGGCTGAATCCACAAACTCACACCTACACACATCACTGAGTTTTGATGTCGCTGCCAATGACTCCGGTTTCCTTCCACCTCCCTGTGATGTAGACCAACCAGAAACCGGAAACTTTGATGCTGTCGATGCCGCATATGAAGCCTACCTGGAAGATTCCACTCTAGGGGCCAAAAAGTGTCTGCGGCCACTCGGTGTATGTTTTTTCTCTTGTTATTTTGCACTTGATTGAATTTAAGCAGGATCACGGAATGAGTCTATGGGTGGAGAAACACGAACAATACCTCCTTGAGTTGATTAGGCTGGAGGGACGCGGTGACTTTGCGACTAGGGACACGTGCATGGGACATCGTGACTGCACTAGTGAACCCATGTATCGCTGTGAGGATTGCCTTGGGACCGAGCTATACTGTAAAGAATGCACTGTGCAACGGCACCATGAAAATCCATTGCATAGGATCAAGGTGGCGTGTCTGGTTGCTACCTGGTTCACATGTACTAATATCCTTTTCAGTGCTGGAATGGCCATTTCTTTGAGAATATCACGCTCAAGAGTCTCGGGCTTCGGGTGCAGCTCGGACATCCGGTGTCCTGCATGATACGGGAATCATGCATGGACATAACTACTACTAGGAATAACCCTCAAAAGATTATGTCTGTTAGCACAGTCCTCAGACTAGTCACCCCATACCTTGGTATCAAACCTCGGTCCTATATTTCAAGTTTTATATGGAAGAAGAAGAAAAAGTCATATGTGAAGTAAAATGAAGGTCAAGGTATTGCCTTACCTTTGGCTTATTCACTTTGGCCAGAGAAAACCATTGAGAAAAGCTCAAAGCCTAACAAAAACCTATCTAAAAAGCCCGTGTCTTGCATATTGTATTTGTATCATTGTTTCTATCTTGTTTTCTCTAGCATTGTTCTTTTATTTTCTTTTATTTAGGATGCTATGACCTACCAGATACTCCAGAAAATATTATTTCTGAGTATGATGTCATAATGATGTCATATAGCTCCACAGAAAGTTCTAGACTATTCTGTTGGAAATTATGATGTAATGTATGAAGTCATAATGATGTCATAGGCTCTAGAATATTCTAGCTCCACTATGATGTCATCTCTGATGTCATTGCTCCATCTTTTATTTGTATTTTATACTTTTATTGGGTTTCACCCAATATTCTGATTGGTTCTCTCTTTATTTTATTGTTTGCGAACCTACATTACTTTCCCACACAAAATGTATATAAGGAGAGCCCATTCTCCCCCCAAAAAAATAGAGATCCCTCTTCTAGGAAATTTTCTTCTCAGAGAAACCCCCTCAGTTGAACAAGACATCTCACTTGTTAAGATCTCCCACTTGTAGCAGAACAAGTGCAGGGAAACGTATCCCTTGAGAATACAAGTTTCTTACGATAAGAAGCTTACGTTACTGTTTATTTGACCAACCAGTCTTTGGTCCATGTGATTTTAGAGACCGTTGTCTCTCCTGTTTTACTGTTTAATTGACCAACTCGTGCCTTGGTCAACGTGATTATTCTTGAGACCATTGTCTCACCAGTGCTATTTGTGCCTATTCGACCAACCAGTCTTTGGTCAACGTGATATTACAGAGACCCCTTTGTCTCTACTCCTATTCGTGCCTATTTGATCAACTCGTGCCTTGGTCAAATCTACCCAGTTCATTTCAGTGCCTAGAACGTGCAATCTAGGCAAAGCTATTTGTACTTCAGACCACAGTTCTGAATCTAGGTAGCAAATCCTAGACAAAACAATTGGAGGTACACATAAAAAGCTCCGGCTAAGTTGATCACCTGATTGGTTTAGCGAGCCTCCCAAGAACTCACACGTTATCTACCACGAAAGAAGAAAAGTCGTAGACCGTGTTAATCGAGGACTGGCAAGAAGTCTTATCCAAGTGTAATTGTGGTGTCATTACATTCTTACACGCTTTATATAAGACCCTCGGTTATTAAGACACCGGTCAGTGAACAGTGTTTCAACGGATCTCGGGCCTACAATGATGACTTTGTGGTTCTCCATGTGAACGGTGTCCATGAAATCGCACTGGATTTCTGTTCGTGCGAGACTGCAGAGGGTCATGTAACCCAACTTCTTCGCACACGCTGGTATCCTGCAACCTGCACTGACCCCAAATCAGCTGCGACCTTCCGCCTTTTGGAACACTTCCACATATTAACCTTTGAGTCAAAGGCATCTATGTTCGAGTTTTGGCAAACACTTGCGCGCCTCACTCATAATCTAGGCATCAATCCACCCAAGGTATAATTGTTTAGAACTCCTCTAGTACTCGTTGATTTTCAACTTACGATCTTTCTGTAGGATCGCTATGAAAGTCTCTTACGGATGATTAAACAGTGGAGAAACCTCAAAATGCTTGAACGATCTGGTTGAGGCCACGATCCCGCTGGAGTCAACGCAACAAAACCCGGAGCATGTGCAGTGCTTTGTCATGCATGTCCTCAGCCAGGCAAGAATTTGCTAGATGGCTGGGAAACAGCGCCGGCTGAGAAACAGTATGTATTCATGTTCTTTTCTCAGATTGGTTGCTTAGGACAATCACTAGATGGCTCTTTGCTCAATTTCTCGCTATCGATGCAAATTTCCGCTTGGTGCAGAAGAACGTGTCATCGGAGACTGTCGACCCTGGTTTAAGTAGAGGATGGGGATATTTTGTAGAGGAAACAGCTTTCAAGGGGTTCCTGCAGGAGGTGGGGAGACTACCGCAGGAGGTCCATTTATGTACATGTTTGCCTTGACAACTACTCACGCAATGTCTTAGAAAAGTACCTGTACCAGCCACAACGCAGTGAACCTGGCAGAAACAAAGAATTCTCGGGGACTGGCCGCAACGGGAGCAGGTACTGTTGACTGCTCTCGTCACAATTTCAAGCGGCCATGTGCAGTTGGCGACCTTCAAAAAGGTGAAAAGTAGGTCTCAGTGATACAAAGTGGGCGATTGTATAGCTAATCACCCAAATCATTAGGTACATAAACATGGATTATTTGTTTTTCTCCACAATGCAGCATTCCGAAGACATTGTGACTCTGAATATCTCATACGATATCGCCTGTCAGTGGAGCAAGAATCTTTGGGACAGGTTATCGAAATATTCGTCACACTTACGGTTCGGTCGCGACGGAAAGAAAGTCACATTCCTCATCCCCAAGTTTCACCTACCCGCCCACATTGCTGCCTGCCAGACGTCTTTTTCACACAACCTCATCAAAGGAATGGGGCGCACTGACAGTGAGGCTCCAGAGCGAGGTTGGGCTAATATCAACCTGGTTGCCACAAGTACACGAGAGATGGGTCCTGGATCACGCCGGGACACACTCGATGATCATTTTGGTGATTACAACTGGAAGAAAGTAACAAATTTTGGTAAGTGTGATGTGTTATTGCGCTATACCCAAATCTAATACTTTTGGACAGGTATTAGTTTACTGAACAAAATAAAGATCGCCATTCCCGAGCGTGACCAACATCAATATGACTTTAACGAGTTCCACAATGCCCTCGTGGACGAACGACCGCGTGAGATAACCCAGTGGAAAGACGCTATTGAACAGTGGGAGGCCGATCATTCGAACCCAAATCCTTTCAAGACCACGACTATCAGTGAGTCATACAACCTGTAGACTGCGATCACAAACTTAGTATCATTTACAGCCATGATGCAAGCTGCAGTGCGCTTGAAGCTTTCCCAGCAGGAAGCTGGAGACCTTGAGAAGGGTCTCGATAGTTCATTGCACGCGGATATATCACCGAGCATACTTATATCGTCCGGGATGGACCTTGAGGACCAACAGTGAGTATTACGGAAATGTTTATTTCAATGGCTGACAGAGACCTGCAGATATCGTCTATGGAAAGATCAAAACACCCTAGGTGCCCATGCAACTGATCTACAGCTGGCAAAACTGCAAGAGCGCTCCAATGCCCTACTACAGAAGGTAGAGCATTGGTGCCAGGTTCAATTGCTCTATATGCCCATGGTCAGCCGCCTCCGTACATCTGAAACTATGAGCACAGAAATAGCACGAGAGGAGAAAGTGCATGAAACCAACCTTTGGCTTCCATCTGAGCTCAAGCGCACCACCGAGTTGCCATGTGACCAGTGACTTTATGTCTACGAGTGGGAACTGCGACATGCGCAGGCCTACGAATCTTTGGACGACCTTCGTCGACAACTCCGCCTTCGATCGCATCTTTACAAATTCAAGGACGCCAATATTCGTGGCCAGCGGGCCAACATGAGGGCATCTGCTGTACTCAAGAAAGTCGAGCTTACTGTGACGACGGCAGCAGACCGGTACCGGCGAGCATGGAAGGCCCTCAAGGTGCTGGCAGGGGTTCTAGACAATCCAAGTTGGGAGGCGGAGCTACCAGAGCTGCAGCCCACTGATATTCGAGGGATGTCGGAGGGAGATAGCGGCCAATCCGAAGGAAATCGCACCTTATCTTGGATTTGGAAAGCCCGTGGAGTAGGTGCAATAGGTGACGATAACGAGTCCATCCTGTCTGAAGGTAAGTACTGTCATTTTACGGACGAGGATTTGGCCTTGATCATCCACAGCTTTGCGTATAGAATGGTGCAAGTTGAGAGCACGCGCCAGCCGATGGGCCAAAGAGGTCGAGCTCCTGCAAGAGGAGATGCGCCGAGTTGCAGAATTTCTTTCCTGGCATGCAGCGTGGTGGGAGGAGCAGGCCGTTCGCAGGACTGGCTTGACCGCAGCAGAACAGGAGGGTATGCACGGATATGCCAGACGCCAGGCTGCGATGCGGAGGGCTATGCGAGACCGATTCCTAGCCCTGTGGAGTGTAGTATCGGTTCTCCTGCAGTTACTGTCGCCTGTCGCCCCATAGGATATTGATGCTTACATATTAATATTAACCTGTTTTGATGGCTTCTGTTTGATGTATGAGAAGAGTAGGACACTGACAAGATCAGGAACACAGATCCAGAACACTGCTCAAGATCCGGGCAAGATTGGGCAAGATTAGGTAGTGCAAGGCCTGATGTCAGCGCGGTCTGTATGGTGATGCTTGAAGCTCAAACGCTATCACGCTGTAGTACAGTTATCTTGGCGGTGATGCTTAATATCGAGGATTAGACGCATTTTTGCATAAAGGTGTGTGTCTAATCAGACAGTTTTATGCTTAAGCCCAGCAAGTACAGGTGTCATTCTTTCATCACCGATCTCTCATCCTGACCTCTCCCTTATCGCTTAATCTTCTGAATGTGTAATGACCCTGCGCAGCGACAAAGTTAAGAAGTTGATGCTCATTCTTGTCGCATGCACAAAGAGAGATCCATGAGCTAGCCTTCGAAGCCAACTTTAGACGAACAGATCCAATATTTGCCTGTGCAATGCATTCCGTCTTACGACCTCCCAATATTAATCATCAACAGCAATGATTGCTCGTTTCGACAGCCTCTCGAACTCAAGTTTAGTGGACCACGAGCAAGGCTAGGTATGGTGGATCATTTTAGGATAAGTTCAAGCATCCACATTACTCGGGCAGCACAAAAATTTGTCCAAAAACAACTTATAAGTACTGATCAATTCCAAACTAGGTATTGCACCGTTCACCATGGTACCAAAGCAAAAGGAGAAATATGACTCACTGTCACGACGTGCCGCTCGGGGTGAGTGTACGTGCAGGTCAGACCTCCATTCTAAGGCGTGCAGACGAGTCATGTGGTTAAATCCTGGTTGCACACACTCATACTCACTTTGTCAGGATCACAAATCATGTTGTGGCAGCAATCTGCATCTGTAGTGCAAGGTATTGGGCTACAGTTTTGTGCACTGACAGACATAGATGTTGTCAAAGCAACAACAACGGCAGGAAGGAGAAACACATTTCTGTGCGAGGTAATATGTCTTCTGAGGTGAATATCGAATGATGTCTGAGGATGGGGGAACACTACAGGACGACGGCCAGCTTCTATACCCTGTATATGCTGATGGGCACGGCTCCGATTTGGCAGAATTGTTATTGCTGTTAGATGGCACAAATTTCGGTAGAACTTGCAGGAGCATGTTCAATTGATTAGGACCATTGTAACCATACCCTGCCGTTACTGGGGTTCTATTATCACGATGTTGCGCCCCTGGTATAGTTCACGATATGAGTTCTCAGCATTCCGCTAAAGATCTTTACAATTCGGAAATCCAAATTATGCTGGTAAAGAACAACTATTTCATTCTGTGGCCTCAGCTGGGACCTGCTGTTCATGAGAATGGAAAGCTGAAAAAAAAAACATAAGAGCCAGTGTACTTACCTACCCATAATTAAGCTACCAGCTGTGTGAAGGAGTGTATGTGTTTGAAAATATTAATCGAAGGTGAGCGAGAGGGGGAATTCACCGAGACGCAAGTTGCTAGGACCGTCGGCTAGGTTTTGAACTCCGCTCCTCTAACCAGCGTACAACTGCCATACAATCCAATCCTACCTCAGGAAGAAGCTGAAGCGCTGAATGCCTGTTGTAGCTTCAAGAAGCATATCTCTGAATCCATGGAAACAAGTTTTCCTGCAACGTAAATCTTTATGTCGAACAAAAGACGCGTTCAGGCAGGATTCTCCGAACAACATTCCGGCTGGGTAAAACGGATCGAATGCTGCCGCACTCTTGAAATTGACACCTACGCGCCGCGCGGATTGTAGATGGGAATGTGCTACGGTAGCCAGGTATGTATGTATTCACTGTACGTTGATTATTTCTTTAATTAGCAGCAGGCGTGGTTGCACTCAGGCTGTCCAATGTATGCACTGTCTAGACAGGCGCATCGATACCCTGTAAAACCGAATACTGGCCATTCCTTGGAGCTCCGATCTGCTGTGCCCAACGGATCATTGTTCTCACGACCACAGCAATGTCATCGGTACCTAGTCGAAATGTTCTATTGTTATTTTGACTGCGCATCCATCCGCTACTCGGCGTATGTGCTTTCGAGCATCAGGATTCTGAGTATATTGGTCGTGTGAATGGGAACCGGGAGGCCTTGGGTGGCCGGGCGAAGTACCAGGTGCAAATGATAAGTAGGACCTACTAGCGCGATCATCTGACGTGCATTGCTCGGCAAACTTTGATCGGGCTCCGGGTGTTACTAACAAGTCTCTGGTACTGGAGCAGAAGATGATATATCAGTACACTAATCAGTGTTCATTGGCTCGTTGCGACATGTTCTCACTGGCCTTCTCCACACAACCACTGATCTAAGGAGTTAGTTGTCAGCACGTGATGGACATCGTTGAGATTCGGGAATGTATGTTATATCATATAGACACGACGATGAGTTTTTTTCTACATGGTATTCAGAATGGTTTACTTTACGAGCCTCACAAAAATCTGACCGTTTTAGCCATGTTTTCAGGCTCACTATCAGCATTGTACCTGTGGAGGTGTCGCTGTCGCTGGACTGTTATTATTCGATAGTTAGGTGTGCCATTTCATGCAACGACATGCGTCATGATGGGACCAGGAAGCCTTGTACAATGCTGCGCCGCGTAAGTACATTACCCATATTCGCCTTGGAATGCGAGACTGCTGACTCGAATTCACCTGAAATTGGACGCAAGCGATCAGCGCGTCATTTTGAGGCAGTTGCTCTAGTCCGGTGCACGTCACCCACAGAATCATGGAATGATACTCAGGGAAGCTGGACCTACAACTGCAGTGCATCCTAGGAAATCCTAGGGTCACGTGTTCAGCCTGTGTCTAATGTGCGTTATCTTTTGATCAAAAAAGGGTACCTTTGTAGGCGTCATGCACATGGATGTGGAACGGAAGCTGTGTCGTCGTCGAGTCAATAGAGACTTGATCTCCGATGGCTTCCCACAGTTTCCTATCTCACCTGATTGACTGACGCTTCTAAATGCTAGGATTGCGCGACTGTGCTTGTGATTGGGCGTGTTATTCTTGAACAATAGGGACTCTTTTAGGCTTGAAGCGCCAGAATCGTACATATAACTGAGGTGACATCTGAAAGCCTTTCCAGATTCCAACCCCTTACCACAGCTTACCAAACGTCTCAGCCCATACTATCATGGAGACCGCTGACTCTCAGACCGGCGTTTCGCACGTTCAGCATCATCCAGAGTTCTATCTTGCAGATGGAAACATCACCTTTCTCGTACGCTATGATGTCCTGGATGTATCTCGCATGCGCTGACCGCCACTTGCGCACAGGTTGAAAATACATTCTTTCGCGTTCACAAGTCCTTCTTCGAACGCGAATCTGAGGTTTTCATCCGGGAACTTGCACAAGTTCCCCAGGATGGAATATCTGATCACAGCGCGTTTCAGGTCGAAGACGTGACTAGTGATGACTTCGCGACATTTCTCTGGGTCTGGTACAGTCCGTAAGCTCTCAGTTAGTTCTTCCACCGATATCGTCCTTGACTTTGGGTTACAGGAAGTACAGACTGGACAGGAAATCGTCAGATAACTGGCTCGTCATACTCGAGCTCTCTACGAGGTGGCAATTTCTTGAGATGAGGGAGCTGGCTATTGATCAGCTCCAGAATCTCAAGATGGATCCCGTAGAAAAGATCGCGATCTATAACAAGTATGAGATCGATAGATCGCTGCTTTTGCCTGAATACAAGCACCTTTGCACGCGGCAGGGTCAGATGTCGATCGAGGAGGGTGAGAAGGTCGGGTTATTCACTGTCCTCGCTATACATCAGGCCCGGGAGTGTGCAATGAATAGTGCAGTGGCAAAAGAGTGTCGCAGCCCGACTCTTGCTGATATCGATGATGAGAAACTGGAAGAGATATTGAAGGATATCTTCAATCTCAACCAGAATTCTACCACCGCATCACGACGTGGCGCAGATATTCATGCGCCCTCAGGAGACACTGACAGCCAGGGTGTTCAGGCGCAGGGGCAATCAAACGCGCCCCCTATCATTGGCACTCCACGGCCCGATGCAAGCAGAACCACGAACAGGCCATTTGGGACAGGTTGGGTAAGTCGGGTCTTCCACCAGGGGGAAAGTGTCATTTAATCGTTTAAACAGTCCTCCCAAAACGTCAATGGGCAGGGAGATGCTACAGGAACGGTGTGTTGCATGTGACCCACTAACCGCAACTGACACTCAAAGAATATAGGATAGAACCTGATAATTGATCAATCGGAGGGCGATCTGAGTAGCTCAGGTGAAAGTCTGACTTGTGTGACCGGGATTGGAGCGACACGCGTGTTAGGCTATAGCCTTATTTCAACATTCATCGAGTCTGCGATAGCATTGGTGCTTGTCTATATTGTTATCTATGTACTATGAACTTCATAAAGTCTTGACACTTGCGATCGGTCCGTTGTGTGGACACAAAATTTGCATAATCCCGGCTCATTTTGTTTCGAGTCCTCTAGCTATGGGTCAAACCAGGTTTCTATCGACGTAGGCACCTTGGCACTTCCCGAGTTCTTATATCGCTTGCGATAAGTTTCGTCGATGTCACATGACACCGTGTGTGGAGATAGTGCAATCACTCCAGGGCGCAATAGTTTGACTGCCTCGATGTGTAGAAGATCAGCCGCAAACTTAAATGGACGCTTATTGATAACGCAGCGCATCGCAACGAGGGCAGGATGGGCCTCAGGTGTATACTTTGAAACTGAGCCGCTAAGAGTTTGATGGGCACACCCTTCGCATTCAGACTGAAACACCACGCCGCTGAACACGTTCTTCGAAACTCCGACTGAGGTGTTTTGTCCCTTGTCCAGTTGGTGTGCGGTTTTGCTGATGTGGTTAGGTTAGTACGGCATCTAAAGGTTTGAACTCGAGATGCGTCGTGGCTGCTGTTAGCTTTCAAGCAACGTTGTAAGGATATCGTGAAGTGATTAATATTGTGCAGCGAAATTTAACCGAGCTTTAGATGCAGCTGTAAATTGTGAATGGAATGAATGAAGATGGGGACATAAATATAATCTCGTCGGGTTTGCCTCAGACATCGAGATCGGTGACATTAGTCACTTCTAGTGGGAGACTCTAACACGTTCGAGTTGGCGATATCACCGTGCGCTTACAGCTGCGTGCCTTCTTGGCCGTTAATGTATCAAGTTCAATATCGCTCGTCGGTCTACTGGGAGAGGTGCCTGACGTGAGAATGCCAGTGTCTTGCAACAGTTGCAATCGCGAGTTATGAGTTAAAACAGTAAGCACTCAGCTGTGTTATGCACAATGAATCTGAGACACTGCCGCAGGATGATGTCGCGTAGAGTTTTATAAATATAATTCATCGATATTTTCAGGACCTCGTACCCGCACAGGTACCCATGTCACTATTAGCAGAACTCGGCAAAACTGGTTGTGCCTGGTCCACGGCAGAATTCACGCCAAAGGAGCTGGCAGAAGTCCAAAGTATCTGAGACTCGCGAAGATGTAATGTAGATCTCATAACACCCTGATTCGAGTCCTTCGGCTGCGCTTCCGGAAGTTAGTTCTGCTGCCGCCATGGAGAGATGCAAAGTTTTAAACATAGATTATAATGACCATCCCTTAAGTAATTCAGAGCATTAACGAAGTTGAAGTGCTCGAGGAAAATGCATGACGACTCAGAGATGAATCGGTTCGAACTACTATTCTAGATGAGGTGGTCGAGGTACGATGGTGATGTGACGAGTCATTATGTAATGAAATTGTACTGTGACATAGTCTTGCCGGTTGTATTACATAAACCGGCTGACAGTATTTAGTTCTGCTACCCGTCACCCATTTACCCCGCGGACCCGTGCAAACGTTACCATGGTTCACGCGTTCACGTCCTAATTGACGGCGCAGTCACTGTAGTCGCATCTTAATACACTGCATGGTTTAGGACTCCAGGCAAGTAAACATGCATACATCTTATTATAACAATTCTCGGACTACATCGCAGTATTATAATCTTCATTCCCAAGCCTGAGGGCGCGGCCTCTATACAGCGCTTTGGGTGAACGGCACCATGACTTTCCCCAAAGTAAAACTCTCACTGTCAAAAGCCCTCGGCATCATGAATAGTCACCACGGATTCAAACACATCATCATGTGTCTTCATCACAGCGGTGGGGAGAAGACAAGATCATTTATTGATTGCTCAGGCGGCCCTGTTTTTTCAACTCATGTCAAGAACAGTTTCTCACCGTATCAGGGCTGTTGCTCAGACATACAGCTTTTCTTGTCGCGTAACATGACATACTGAGCCTACAGATAGAGAGTTTTGCATATATATAATGTGGAGAGCTACGATTCTCGTAACCCAGCTTCCTTTCATTGACAGGATGTACTTCTTTGCTTTGCTTCTATTCTCAGGAGCTGCGATCGCTGTTGCGCACGCTGAAGAAGCCAAGCGCGACGCAAGTCAGCCCTACTTCAACATATATCAAGGTCCAAATGAGCAAGATTCGATTATCAATGATCCTTCTACTCAACTGGATTACACCCTGTCTGGGGGAGAGGCGTGAGTTAGCTATTCCTCAACCGTACTTCACAAATAACAAGTATGTTGTATGCAGATATCCCAACCCGTACATGGCAGACAGACTAGGAACGACTGGCCCTCTTCTGATTTCGTCCACTAACCTGGCAAGGAATTTCCTTGGGATAGCGTCGATCTTTCCTAATATACATCTCAGATCGAATCACTGGCTCACTTTGTCCGTGAGAGAGTGGTAAGACACGCAGGATTCTCCGCAATGCCACTGCTAATGAGGTCTTTGCAAAGCCTGAGCGCACTGTCCACGCAAAAGGCGGAGGTGCTCATGGTTGGTTTGAAGTGACCACACCTGTGGGTGCGAACTATTCGATGGCGAGTGTCTTCTCGGAGGTCGGCAAGCGTACCCCAGTCACTGCCCGGCTTTCTACAATTGCCGGTAATCTGGGCAATGCGGATACTGTTCGAGATCTGCGAGGGCTCGCCTTTAAGTACATGAGCTAGTTTGGTATTGCCGCCACGTGCTCAACGTGTTGTTGTTTCTAAACTTAGGTTGCGCACAGAAGACGGAATCTTGGACTGGGTATTCTTAAACCACCCTGTTTTCTGGCTTCGCGATCCAGCAAAATTCCCTCGTTAGTATAACGAATCCCTCCATGGCTTGTCATATTGAATATGCATACAGACTTCATCCATTCTCAGAAACGCAACCCTCAGACAAACACTGTGGATTACAATGTGCATTTCTCTCCCTCATAATATCATTGGCAGTTCACTCATTGTACACCCCATCAGAATTTCTGGGGTGAGCGACAAATCAGCCACTTCGATGTGCAGGCTTTACATTTTTTTAGATTACCTTTCCGCGAATAATGAATCAATCTACCAGGTACCTTCCGCCACCAGTCAAGTGATTATCTGTGCTGACATCAACCTGTAATAGGTCATGCGTACCATGACTGACCTCGGGACTCCTTACGGGTTCAGGTATGCATCTCATGAAATATGCGTGCTTTCTTCTTTACTCACAAATCCCTAGGCATATGAATGGCTACAGTGGCAATACATTCCGCGCTGTGAAGGCAGATGGCTCGTGGGTTTACATCAAGTAGGCGGTCTCTGATGTGCTTGGTGTCTTCATCGTTGACACGGTCCAGAACCATCGCAGTGACAGATCAAGGCATCATGAACAACACTAATGACGAGGCCATCGTGCAAGCTGGCGTGAGCCCCGACTTTGGCGTCCAAGATCTTTATGACTCCATTGCAGCTGGAAATTACCCCAGCTGGACAATTTACTGGCAAACCATGACGCCTCAACAAGCCGAGAACTATAAATGTCTGATGCCTGGTCTTATCTAGTCTCTTTTGGACGATGCTAACATTTTCTCTCAGACAACATCCTAGACCTGACCAAAGGCACGTTTTACTGTCCTCAAACTATATTCTTGACACTCACATTTCTATTTCTAGAATGGCTCGTAGAAGATGCACCTTACCAGGAAATTGGTCGAATCACCCTTGTTCAGAACCCGTACGGATTTGTGGTTTTCAATGTTTATGCGCTACAACTAACTTCTTCCCTCAGGACTAACCATTTCGCAGAGGTTGAACAAATTGGTTTTGACCCTGCCAACATGGTTTGTTTTTCTAAAGATCCGTGAACTAACAAGGCTAATTTCATCTAGCCTTATGGTCTCGAACCTTCCGCGGATCCCACACTGCAAGCACGATTGTTCGCTTACGCTGGTACTATAGTTCTTACTTTCTGACATAATTTTGAAATCTTCTACTCAACTTCCTCCATCCAGATGCCCAGCGATACCGCACTGGAGTTAACGGCAGACAACTCCCAGTAAGTAGCATCGTGTGACTCAGTCTGGTCGTGCCTAAAGCTGCGAATGACAGATCAACTGCCCTCTCAATCCTGTCGGTTCGTAACTTTTCTCCATCATTCTGCGTGATGCTAAATCGAGTTTATCCAGCGAATTTCTTACGTGATGGTGCCATGAACTTCAACAACCAGGGAAATCGCCCGAACTTTTGGTCGCAGCAAGATCTTCTTGGGCTTGCTCCTCGGCCGTATAATGACGACAACCACACCATTTGGACTGGCGGCGCTGTCAAGTACCTTAGCACACCCAGCGAGATAGATTTCGATCAACCAAGGATTTTCGTACGTAGCAAATAGCACTATTCGCAATTTGCCTTTGAATCGCTGATTGAACCATGACAGTGGAATGGTCTATCTGAACGTGATCAAAACAACTTGATCTCCAATGTCATCTGGCATCTTGGTCAGGCCAGCGACATGGCTATTCGCACCAAGCAGTGCCAGCTCTTTCAGCATGTGAATGAGACTTTAGGTCAAGCCATTGCGATGGGAGTGAATGTCACTCTGTAGATAACATTACTGCCTTTCCGTCTTTGCAGCTACTTTCATATTGGTGGATCAGGTTTCTTTCTTGGCCATTTCTATTTATTCGTGGAGCTTGACAAACTACAGGGTCCCACTGTTTTACGATACTGTTGGAGCGGAACAAGGGCGGAATACTATGACGCTCCAAACCCCACTTTAATAAATTGCGCGATACACGACATCCAGTGCGCGATATGACAAAACGTGATACTACAGTGCGCGATACAACAGAGTGCGCGCGATACGACAGAGAGTGCGCGATATACAACATCAAGTGCACCGCACCGCGCGATACAACAGGGAAAGGAATATAGCTACTATTGCTAGTATACTGCACGGCCAAAATCTTCAAAGTTTGGCTCGACAATCAGGTATTTGATGAGATTGTTAGCCGTGCGACTGATAAGCTTTCGCTCGTGATCGAAGGCACTTTGGCCTTTCACAGTGAATAATACCGCTTTCCAGCAATCCGGATTTATCTCGCCGATGTCGAGTTTCTCAAACCGTTCGACGGCATCCTTGTAAGGTTGTGGATTTCGCCCATCCAGCAGAAACCGACCCATTCCGTTCCACCACAACTGCTTCCAGTCCTCCTCGCATCTCTTTTGCTTCGCGCAAGTTCCTGCGTGTACCATAGGTGGGGCTTCACATGCAATAATCCGACGGTGTATATCCAGACGTTCCTTGACCTTGAACATTGTGTTCCACACGATGGGCCCAACAGCGTGACGTTCGTCGTCGGACACGTCATTGATGCGAGCTGAAATGAGGCGCTCAAAAGCATGCGGCAAGAATTCTTTGATATTGAACTTCAAAGCGAGGGAAATAAGTCGTGTGGATTCGAGTGAGTAGCGGTTGCGCTGGAGATTTTGAACAGCATAGTCACGAGCGTCTCTGCAAAGATACATGTCGCTCAGCTCCAGTAGTTGGATGACGGTGTCATTAGGTATTTTGACGGCATCAGGCCTCCATCTGCATGACATTCAAGTTGGATGTGAGCTCATTATGAAACAAACTCAGGCTCACTTGTTGTAACAGACAGAAAGGAACAATTCAAAAGCATTTTCGCTTACTTGCGACGGTACAAATATGGGTTTGTCGTCAGTGCTACCGTCGACCTCTTCGAGTTGGGTGTCCTGGCTTGCAGCAAACATATCCCTAAACCCAAGAGATTTATCCCTGAGGATGCTTGCATGCACTTTGAAGAGTGAGTCTCCTGCCTATCAGTACATTCAAGTTAGTCCATCATAAGGCTATGATCCGTCGAGTGGCACAAACCTGGAAGATGTGGGTGCCATCTGAGAAGAAGAACATTTGATGGCGTTGAGCAGGCATTGAACTTGAATCAGTAAGGCAAGTCAACTTGATTGTTTGAGCAGAATATTGTGTGAACACGAAGGGATGGCTTAGAAGAAGAGTTGAGGTGTTAGTAATAAAAAAACCAGGTACGGAAAGGAATGTGTTAGACACAAAACACGTCACCAGTAAAAATTATACCAGCGGAACCTTTGAACAACATATAGCTTTCTAACTCGCGTCAGATACAAAACAATGGACACTGGTCCTTTGGTGCCATTGTCACTCCCACTTCTCCCTGAAACAAAAAATTGGTCTGTGGAAATCCAAGCTGCATATGAGAGTGTCCGACGCACTTATAATCATGCCATCCGAGTTCTTCGAGCAGATGGAGCTGACCCCACTCGTATTGCATTCCACATGGATGCTATCTTGTCGAATGCAATTCCAATTCTCCAAGCACTTGTACCTGACATCGACTCAGATGATAATCTGGAGTCTCTCCCCGTCGAATGGTTAGCTAATGTAGCCACACAACTTGGTCGCGCAGTTACCAATCTCGAACACCTAGGAACAACTGTAAATGAACAGTGAGTCAAATTTTTGATAGACGTGCAGATACTAAGACGAGATATTTACAGAGAGGAGCATAATATCGATAAACCAGAATTGACCAGAATTGAGAACACCGGGAAACGAGGACGACCTAAAAAAATAATAGATCTTGATTTCTTGAGGGAGGCCACCTCTGCTCGGCATCAAATCAGGCATGTTGAACTCGCAAAAATCCTCGATGTTCATCCGGAAACACTACGGCGCTACATGCGTCAACACAGCATTGAAAGGTGCTATTCCAACCTTCGTGACTGTGACCTTGATGCCCTGGTGAAGCTATTCAAGCGTCGTAGACCAGAGTCTGGTTTTCGGTACCTTGTTGGCTTTCTTCGCCAACAAGGTGTTCGTGTACAGCATAGGCGAATATGGCAATCACTACGACGAGTCGACAGAATTGGACGCCACTTCCGACGGCAACAAATTATTCAAAGACGGAAATATCAAGTAAAACGTTCCAATGCTCTCTGGCATTTGGATGGGCACCATAAAATGATTCGGTGGGGGGTTGTCGTCCATGGATTCATTGACGGCTACTGCAGAACAGTATGCAACTGTCATTTGAGTCAAATTGTTGCCAATTGCTAATGCCTGTCCAGGTAGTTGCACTGCGAGCAAGCACAAACAATCGTGCTGTAACAGTACTCGATTTATTTCTTGAAGCTCAAGAGGAGTATGGTATGCCATCACGTATGCGAGGCGATCGCGGTGGTGAAAACATTGATGTTGCTACTTATATGGTCATGCGAAATGGCCCAAATCGTGGCTCCTTTATGTGGGGATCGTAAGACTTTCTTTTATCAAATGTCCGATTGGGAGTTGTGCTTACACAACTACTACAGGTCCACTCAAAACTCAAGGATAGAGCGCCTCTGGGTTGAAGTAGGAACCCAGTTCGTGAGACGTTGGAGGGCATTCTTCAGTCGCTTGGAGAGATTGCATGGCCTTGATATCGAGAAAACGGGTCATTTGTGGCTCCTCCAAGGTCTATTCTTGGATGCTATCAATGATGACTGTAAGACCTTTCGAGAAGAATGGAATCTTCATCCGATTGCTGGCCCGTCAACGAACAATAAGAGCCCACAGGTAAGTAGTAATATCCGCTACCTTGGACATGTTCTTTGCGCTTTAATCAATGTTCGAACTCGCATTTACGATTTATCACAGGATCTGCAACTGATAAGCCAGGTAACACTTGGCATTTACCGAGATGACTGTGAAGGAGTTCACCCTGACACAATCGAACGATACCATGGCACTCATGGGCGAGAACAGACTGGTGCTGGCCATCCTGATGACGAAGACACTAATTCAGGGGATCAGCTCGTCTCACAGATAGAAGAAGATCAGGAACAGAATGTTCGACACACTGCTGTTGAAGTGCCCGGGAAGAAAAGTCCCTTTGTGACCCAGGATGACGAGAACCTTTTTTTTTCAACAGTTGAGCAAATCGTTGTCGAGGGCATCATACCTGAAGGTTATGGCTTGTTACCTGGTGAACAAGATGACGAGGATGCAGCCATGATCGAAGTCTTACAATTTGGGAGACGCGGAACAAAATCTATTGTAGTATCATTAAGTGATTCTGTCTGGGAAGCTCGTGCAACACTCTGGTGTCAAGGATTGTCAGCATTATCTTTGTTCAAAACCGAAAGATACTTTTAGCTAAATATCATACATGAAATATATGCTTAAAATTTGACCAGAGACATAGTGTCAATCACAATTCACCGAGGCTTTATGTGAGACAAAAATTTTCTATAAAGCACATCTACAGTATACTGGTTCTTCCGAGCCGTCTCCACGTCATCTCATACATTGCCATGTCCGACCGCCACGAAAAGTACTGCCGAGACTTTCGTGAAGGAGGACAAGCCTGCACCTGTGAATACTTCACCCCACCCTCTAACCCCGATGCTCCTTACTACTGTCGAGAATGCCAGCATGGGTTTAGCAAACATCCTGAGGCTCTGGATTCCACTTCGCGAGCTACACCTCGAAGGCAAGAGGGCACAGAACTGTCTGGAAAAAAGAGGCTGGTCAGCATATTCAAGAAAAAAACCAGTCTAGGATCTGCAGTGCCAACAGCTACCTCGTCCAAAAACATACTTGACCAGAGGGTAGATGTCGAGCAAGCCTCGGTAGCCCGAGACGAAGTCATGAAAGGCTTCAGGGTTGGCTTACACTCACAAACCAGCAAGGTCAATAAGGTGCGAAACACATCATGCACGATTGTTATACTTACAAGTTGGTCTCGGAGCAGTTGCAATCACGTCGAGTTCCTAGTAGTAGGGCAAGGGCTGTGTCATCAAGTCAATTTGATGCCGATGGGGATAAAACTGCGAAAGTTGCATCATGGCTTCTTTTCGTGAATTGCCTTGACGTGCGTGAATATATATCTCTTTTTACACGAGAAAAAACTAACGGAATATGTTGAAGGACGACGGTAATCTCAAGAGCACGAGTCTACTATCACGGACGCAGCTGCACAACATGGAACATCGTCGATGTGCACATATCGAGACCACTAGCAGATTTTCGTTTAATCAAATGTGGACTCATGACGAGGTTAATCAGTACCTGCAAAATGAAGTGTTTCCATTGCCATTTGAATATGTTAATTCAAAAGAAAAAGGAAAAGGAATTGGCACACCTTCGTGCCCGTGGGTTTTAATAAGCAAGGAGCGGCTCCGATACGAGGTCGTAAATGTCGACAAGCCCACCGGCAGTGATCTTGCACGATTCCGAGGCAGACACAAGTGCCCTGTGAAAGATGCCAACATCATCATAGGTAAAGAGCCTCTGTGTCCTACAATTTCTTGATAGGCTAACCTACATGTCTTCAGCATTGCGGAGAGGAATTCCAGAACATGTATATGCATCGTGGGATCCTGAATATCAAGAGACGGGGGATGATGGGATGTTTCTGGATTCCGATGATGCTTCAAGTTTCGAGGAGTCAAAACCAACAATATTAACACGTGCAGGTAAGTTTATCTAATATCGGTCGCAGTCAACTGTTTGGTACATATACATCTCTCTCTCGTTCGCTAGCCGCTGCGAAGCTCAAACGTGGACGAGAATCATCTGTTGAGATTGTCTCCGACACAGAATCCAAACCTTCCGTCAAAAAAATGAGGGGTGTGTACATTTCACCAGTTGTCCTGTCTCTCCTTCATTGTTCTAGCAGGCATCACAGTGAAGCAGGAGGACTTGGTGTCAGATTTCCGAGCACAGAGTGTTTTTCACGCAGCCTCGCAGCCTAACAAACGTTCGTTCAAATTTAAACCTTTTTTTTCTCGCTCGCTCACTCACTCACAATTTAGTTTTTCTAGAAAGCTCCAATGCAGACATCGACGAACTTCCTAATGTTATTCGACAGTTGTCGCTAGTGCCAAAGACTCCAGTGCGAAAGGATAATGTCCCCTCCGGCTCTTTTTTCCGTGCTGGGTCAAGCCATCAGGCATCGCATTTCGGCACCGCTGATTTACTATCTAGACAGTTCCTTCTTCGTCATGTCTCCAAGCCACTTGACTTTGTAGAGCCCCGACCATCCGATATCTTCTTGCGGGGTGTCCTCGACCCTGATAGTCCATCTGCCCCTCCTCGTATTAATCCTTGGTCTGAGGACTATTTTATAGGAGACGTGAATATTGCCGTCTAACATTCTGTGCCCTACTAGTACTGCTATCTACATAGTATCCTTTTAAGCATGGACTCGGAGCTTCCATTGTCTATCTAGATTCTATACCATGCTACCCTGACCTGCTACCTGACCCTAAACTCTTCCCACTATGATACAATACCTTAATCTTACACCCATCGTGCACTCGAGTATCGCGCACTCTCTGTCGTATCGCGCGCACTCTGTCGTATCGCGCACTCTGTCGTATCGCGCTTTGTCGTATCGCGCACTGGATGTCGTGTATCGCGCAGTTTATTAAAGTGGGGTTTGGAGCGTCATAGAATACTTCCAGGGCGACAATTAGAAGTTTGCCACTTCTAACAACCTCCCCAAATCGCGACTATCGCACATTTTTTTGATACCTTGTAGTTTTGTAGCTATAGAAGTAGTACAGCATGATGTATTTAGTGTAGGGGGCAAAACTACTTTGGGCTGAGTTTTGACCAAGTGCTGGCACAACTGGCACTTGGTGCATTGGCAAAACTTGGCAAAACTCCCAGACACATTACATCGACGAGACACCCTTCATAGTCCACAGAGACTGCACATCCCAAGATACACCATCCTCCAAGTCAGATCCCATCTGCTGAACATCATCTTTGAAAGCTGCAGGGGTAATGCACATTTCCTGTAGGCAGGCGTTGCCTACATAGGCCTATGTAGACAGTGCCATCCTATGTAGGCAACTCTTAGGTCGCATAGGCCTCGTAGACACCAATGAACAATGAACAATTCAACAAATGTAAATGACCGCACCTTGCTGACAAATTCCACCTCTCGACGCTGTTCACTGATGGAGCGTTCAGAAAAAGAAAACTCAAATAAGCGGTAAGAACTATCTGATACAAATATAAAAAAATCACGTGTCTGACCTGTCGTGTACTAGTCTTCACTCGCAGTCCCCGGAGATTGGTGAAAGTAGTACAACAGAGGCCACAGATGTGCCAGTGAAAAGGTCATGGCCTCATCAGGCATTTGACTGCAGTTTGGCAAAGATTTAGCTAGCTTTATTTAATGTATAATATTAAAAATATATATCACAATTGTAGATCACATGATAAAGGAATAGATAGGCAGACTACGTTGGTGGGATCTCCCAAAGCTACAATATTGACAGGCATATGGTATAAAGTTGTCATGTACTAGCACACTGGCATGTTGTTGGAATATGTATCTACTATTGCATAGCAAGCCTCCAATGGCAGGATGTATAATCACCAACAGTGTGCCTAGAGATAATATTGACTTATGATACCCTATCAAGATGCTAGCTTACAACCAAGTATGTCTGGCTTTAGATAGGCAGCCTCCAGTTGTGGAAGCTACCATTGATGACAGTGTGCTACGTGATTGTATTAAAATACATTGAATTATCATACCAGTTCAAGATGCTAGCTTACAACCAAGTATGTCTGGCTTTAGATAGGCAGCCTCCAATTGTGGGAGCCACCATCAATGACAGCATGTTAGGTGATTATATTAAGTTATCATGTCATACCAAGATGCTGATGTACTATCAAGTATATCTGCTGTTACAAGGGCAGCTTCCAATGGTAGGGTATATAATTACTGACAGTGTGCTAGGTGATTATATTGAAATACATTGAATTATCATGCTAGTTCAAGATGCTAGCTTACAACCAAGTATGTCTAGCTTTAGATAGGCAGCTTCCGATGTCAGAAGCCACCATTGATGGTAATGTGTTAAGGCATGATATTGAGTTGGTATTGCCCTATCAAGCTGCTTATTCTCTAACAAGGATGTCTAGCTTTAAATACATAGATTCCAAAGGCAGGATGTATAATCAGTAACAGTGTGCCAGGGCATAATATTGACTTAACAAGTCCCTATCAAGGTGATCGCCAGAGAGCAAGCACGTCTGGCATTGCAAGGACAGCTTCCGATGGCAGGAGCTACCAACAACAACATCAAGTCGAGCTCTGACATCAAATTATCAAGACCCTATCAAGATGCTGGTCTTCAATTGTGTACATCTACTATTACAAGGGCAGTTTCCAATAGTGGCACATTATCATCAATGACACTGAATTGAGCTTTGACGATGATTTATCAAGTTGAGATATATTGCCTAACATAGGAAGAGCACATCAAACTATGATACAGTACAACTATGAAAACAAAGAATTAATTGGCATCCGCCGTAGCTTGTTCCTGCAAGGCAGCACATTTTTCCTGAATCTTTGACAGTGCACTATTTTTGCTGATAGTGCGCTGCAACGAAGAAGAATTTGGAAAAACCCGACTATTACAGGTGTTAACTTAGAACTTAAAGTGGATGGGAGGTCACAAACCGCATCCACCACATCATCAGGTCAGTCACTTCCTCACTTTCCTCGGGATCCTCCAACAAGTTGAGAATGCTATGGTAGAAGTTTTTGGAGTCCATGACTGTGTCTGTACGCAAAAACACAGATGACAAACTTAATGAAAACCGAATCTGAAGGAAGAGTCAGAAGGGAAAAACATATATCAAATTTGCTTGCCTGCATTGCAACGTAAGCTAGTGATCCTTGAGTCACACATTTCATGCCATGCAGGTAAGCGTTGCCAGATTGCATAGCCTTTGGCTCCCTATCGACTGAGCTTGGAGATGTAAAGACATGTTTGAAACCCTATGAATGGAAATTGTTTTGAATTAGAACTTTTGCCAGTAGAATTATCTCATGAAAATGAGTATCTCGCTCCTGAGTAAGCCCTTCCAGGGATTTTTGGGATTATACTCATACACAGCATATAAAAACATGGGCCACTGGTCACCATAAACCGCGGTTTCACTGCTCTTCAGGCTCTGCTTGGTTCTGAGTAGCATTATGACGGCCAATCAATATATTAGCGGAAAGGCTTACTCTGTGTTTGACCAGTCAAGCCCTGCGGGGCAAAGCAATGCACCAGTGACCTCGTGGTTAAATCTGGGGTCAGACTTGATATTCCGGGAGAGAGGTGGTATGACCGCCTGTCCCCTGGGCACAAGCCATTCGAGAACGGCAGACTTAAGGGTCTTGGTATTGTTGCCTTGCGCACCAGCAGCTCCTTTACCCAGCTATAAAGGGTGAGTATGATGATATTCAAGAATATAAAAATTACCAATTCTCCCATGTGAAGGATATCCTCCTCCTCACCCTTCACCAGACGATCCAAAAGACCAGGATATGAATCGATGAGATTCGTGAAAACCCTATGTTCCCGTTGAACACTACCAGTGAAAGTAGGCTTAAGTAATGCGGTACATAATCATAATTGCACTCACTCTGCTAGATAATCTTCGATGGGAGAACCCTGTAATTCTTCCAGTTGTAGTATACCGGCAGCAAGAAGAGCGGGATAGTTGCACAGGGCAAACACAGTTCGACCAAAATGTCGGCCATGGAGAACAAGGGGGTTTGAAGAAGTCATGATGAAGGGCGTCGCGAAGGATCACCTGAAGTCTTGTCACTACTCATAGGTTCAGCTAGGTGGTTCTAATACAAGAGATAAATGAGGCAGTTTATATACTCAAATATCTAATGGCACACCACAAAAAAAAACTATCATCCGAGTGCCATAGATATCATAACCAAAAAAATAAAGACTGGCCATTCGAGTGCCATAGGTATTGTAACTAAAAAAGCTTCGGCCATCTGAGCACCATAGATATTGTAACTAAAAAAGCTTCAACCATCCGAGTGCTGTAGACATTGTAACTAAAAAAAGCTTCAGCCATCCGAGCGCCATAGATTTCATAATGAAGAAAATATCTTGCCATCTTAGCACCATATATATATTGGATGGTGCAGTATCTCCCCTGATAGTATAGCCATCATCTCTACAGCACTGCAGCGACCATTGCAGCATTTGGACTTCACATGCTAAGCTCACCCACTCGGAAGCATCTGCGACAATGCATCCACGTCGGAAGCAATGTCACTCTAAAGTGAGTTCTTCAGTATGAGCATGTGATACCAATTCTTATAGAGTTACCTTCAGCTTGCAGCTTTCCTCAATGCACAAGAGAAACTCAATGAAAATGAGTTTCATCAAATGGTCCACTCTGGAACTCAAATGACAAGTGAGATTTATCGATTCAGAGACTCCTGCGCTGGGTCTGACAAATATTGTCTAGGCATCAACGAGGAATATGAAAACGATCTAGAATCTCAGCTGCGCCATGTCAAGGAACAGTTAAAGAGCGCACAAATTCATATTGAGTTCCTTTCAGAAAGGATGAAGACGTACAGGTATAGATGGCTAGAACAGTACTACTGCGCTGACAACCTCGAGCACCATATGCTGGATGGTGTCTATGTGCCCAAGCTCGATCAGATTCCAGAAAGTGCCACTTCGCCTAGCTTCTTTCCAGAGCTGTTGAGCTGGAGTCTGGAAGGTTCAGATTGGAGAGAGCATAGCACTGATCTGTAAATCTACAGGTGTATCAGTTGGCGAGATGATAACACCTGGTCAGAGGGCACGACCACATGGCTGTATCAAATAATATCTAGATTTCAATCAAAATGATGTATTGGGTATTCAACAACATGCTTACCATTTCTGTTCTGAACGGGTCACGGACCCTAGTAGCTCAATTTTCGGAATACAGTCCATTGTGAAAATGACGTTGACACTGCAATCATGTGCACACTGCCTGCATGAATTAGTAAAGTAAAGTAACAACAGTACTAGTAGATTCACCGAAGTAAGTGTAAGTAAGGACGACAGTAAGAGAGCTAGTAACCTTAAGGCAAAAAGGACTATGAAAGTTGGAAAGAAGTGAAGTATATGCAACTGATACGCTAATATAGTGAGCGACTATAATAATTCAAACTCAGCCGGCATTCAGCGCTCAGCACCAAACTACAAAATTTCTTTGAAGCCCATTGTGACCTGTTAAATATAATTCCTTACAATACATTACAACGGCCTAATAGCCTAGTGGTATGTATGCTACTTGCATAAATGTTGGGCGAAATAGTTAGTTGTGAGCCAAAGTTCGAGTCCCATTGAATATACCCTTTTCCTACTTAAGCTCCGCACCATAGCTCGTATACTGAGAAAATGTACATATGCTAAGTGTTTACCGTACAGAGCAGTGTTGTACAGCATCAGCATGGACCAAAATGATCCTGTAGATCAAGGTTGAACATCAAGGTTTTATCCTGTGCAAATGAATAGCTCAACGTTCAGACCATATGAGAAATCCCATCGCTATACCTTTTATGTCGGTTCCCATTGCTGAAGGCAGGGCAGAGATAAACAGAGGTTAGACACAGGTGGTACTTCAGATTTGGGTAAGATTCCATCAGTGGAAGTTGACATTGGCGCTCCAATGTGACAGAAAAGGATGAGGATGGTCAAGAAATGACAGGCGACAGCATTGAAACCCATGGTGGGGTTAAAGTGGCATGTGCCACATGCACAGATGGTCTATCAAATAGCCAGTATAGATACTGGGCGTGACAGGATGGGATACTGAGTACATCAGTGTCTTTGGGTGAAAAATGAAGTGTCAGATACATGCGCTGTAGATAGTTGTATATCACTCAAAAAACGGGAGCCGGAATTGAGATGGAACGAGTTGTATGAGCATAGGTATCGCACAGTGTGAACGCAAGCTCCTGCAGGCTAGAATGAGGTGAGAAGGAGATGTGGTAAGATGGCAAAGCGGGCTAACTTATCTGTGTTGTGAGTGTAGATACTGTCTCTAAGCGTGATATAATGACTTGACCTGCTTCATGAATTGAGTATAAACGGAGGTAGTACTAGCTGAGCGACATACTCACATATACCAATTTGTGCAATTCATTAATCATTTCTTGACAAAACTGACATCATAACTTCATACTGTATACCATACCAATCAAACGAGTAGACGAGAGATTCCACAGAGGACTGGTGAACTATGCCAGGTGCAAGATGAACCAGCCTTCAATGAGCCTCCAGGACCAAACAGAGATGGTGCATACCCATAACCATGAACAGAACACTCATGAGCTTCTCCGATGCACCTGACCTTGGCGGAGAATCTATGCCTCCGAATTTGGAGTTATCCTACCAAATGAGTCAATGATGCACACCTGGACAGAGATTGAAATTTGACATAGTTGAGGTCATTGACAAAATGGCTAGTACCAGGTCCGGATCTCTGCCTATCGTATTATTGACGGAATGTTTAAGTGACCTCGTATACTGTTTACAATGAGTCAATATTCAAAATTTAAATCGACGCAGCACTTATGTTCACCATAGATGACGTGCCAGAGTCCAATTAACTTACGGCAGGTGGAGATACATCTACAAAATAACAATTAGCAGCTAGAAATGAAATTCGATGTCCTATTTACTCATTCCTAATACAGATAATGTTAGTATAATGCTAGTTTGAAATACACAGAAGACAAAAAGACTTATGGAACCATTTTTTTTGCACACATTGAGCAAAGTGTTGACGAACTGGCTGATTGTACTGACCCTTGTGTAATTGAGAATCCCCCAGAACATCAAGCTCTTCAGTTCATGGAAGGTCTGGTTGATGACATTCCATGAACCATTTTGCGGTTGCTGTAGGTCGAGAATCAGATCATTGTGCCCCATGCATTCTGGAGTCCTGAACTTACCACCTGTCTAGTAAAGATTGCTGTAGTGGATTTTTGACGTTGGGAGGTCCAGTGACTGAAATAGGGTCGGGAGATACAGTAATCCCAGTGTCCTGCAAGAACAGTGGGACTTGGTAATCTAGGTCCTCTACAGACAGTCAATTAAAAAAAAGATGAATATATCATTTACTGAGTGCTGGTTGGCTGTAATTGAGTTGTTGATGCGAGTGCCTATAGCAATGTTTATCAACCAGTGAACTGGAAAAATAATGAGCAATGTAATCGTAATTTTTGAGCTGTGGTACCTTCAGCTCCCAGATCTTTCTCGACTGGCAGACTGAAATCACTTTGCACACTGCAAAGCAAGTACAGATATTTGGCATGTGTGTCCTCACTGATTCACCACAAGGAATAGGTAGTGGAGCAATGACACCAAACACCAAAGCGAGACAGTACTGAAAGCACTGTACTCTTGACAGCACGGTAATTGATACGAGCAATGAGACCGTGTTGCATACCGCACTCAAAGCGGAGAACAGCGACTTTGAAGAGGACAGCTCAACGCCCACCTCAGCATGCCTCATGCAGATCCAAGACAGGACAATACTAAAACCACTATTAGCAATGCAATCGAGAAGGTATATATAACAGTACTTACAAACAAGGTGGACATTCCGACCCTGTACCAGGAGGCCTGCCTACAGACAATGTATACACTGACATAGTCAACCCTTCGAAGAAAGAGTCATAATCAAAGCAGGTTTAATAATTATTTTCATTCTAGCTATACTGCCCTCGGCTTTATGAAAGTTAAGAATATGGTTTCTGGAGCAGGGTTGAATGAGAGACATTTCTCATCATTACTCAGCTCTGTTATACTATCACAGGGGTGCATATCAAGAACATGGACACTAAGCAGATGGTCATAAAGATAAAGTGATGGTAGAAAAAATAACATGGTCCAAGTCTGACGTACAGCCGACATGTGTGGAATACCGGTACAATAGAGAAAGTTATGGTGGCCAACAAAGGGAGAGAAACTGGTTGTATAATAAGATCACAGGAGTACAGAATTGTTGGAAGAGAAGAACAAGGATGGGGCTGAAGCAAAATCATCGAGATAGTTGTCAGGTAAATGCGTGTCGAACGTTACAACTTCAGAGCATTTGCCTACAGTCATATCAGTGCGAGAAAACCAAAGCACAAGTTACATGCCCACCGTCTGATGTGCCCTCAAACTCAGACAGGCGTTCCATGGCTTCCAAAACCATGTCCACTTTGGCCTGTGCTCGCCGCTTCTTTAGATCTAGAATACGGACATCGGACTTGAGTACATCTACAGTTTTGTGCTCCTTTGCCTTGAAGCTCTTGTGGTCAATGATTCACAGGGGCTTGCATTCGTCGAAGGATGCAGTCATGTAAGCATGGTATGTTACATTATCCACCCAAGTTTTCAACAAACGAGGTAGGGAAAGAATATCTTCAGGCTGAATAGTGTCAGAACACCGGGCCCTCATAGTATGAATGACACGCACCCTTAAAAGGTATTCAGGAAGATCAGGAACTTATATAGGTTTTGGAGAATCAAGAAGTGCTCGGATGGTATCAGGATCAACCTGCATGATGCCTTGAACATGTGATGATAATGTGAGAAGCCATGCATTGCATTTGTCTTGGGTGGCTTGTGTAGGTTGGAAGTAATCAATATCGACCGAGCTATGCACTGTGCGTGCTCCAACATACTTAACATCAACTATAGCCGGCTTCTGTCGACCAACTAGAAAATACATTTTAGTCTCGGACGTGATCCTTTCAAAACAGGATGTCTCACTTGGGTAATTTCTAGTTTCCAGCTCTTCGCACAAGTTGGCAATAGCATTACTGAACAAGGAAACTTCCACTTGAGCTCTATACATTCTATCCTGCATCAAACACCGCCCTTGTCGCAAAAGGAATATCATGCAATTCCCCTCTTCTTGCTGGAGCTGCATGTGCATTGTGACCTCTTTAAGGTACATGTCTATGAGAGCCATAAGATCATGGGCATTGACCAATCCAAACACCACAGAAGCTGTGATGAGGAGGGATTCTGGAAGCTAGAGGGGAAGTTAGAACATCATAAGAAACATGTGAGGGGTCACTGACAGTGTCATGGCCCTCTGTCTGGAGCCAAGTCAGCAGGGCTCCCTCAGTCTGTTCAGTTCCAAGAAAGTGGGGGGTAAGGTCTGTCTGACGTGTATCATGAACACCTGGACGACAATATTCAACATATTGAAGTTGGAGGGAGCAGATGCTCAAGGGGATGTTCTCACGATCGCTGAATGCTTACACAACCTATACAGTTGGGCAATGGCGATCAAACCATTATTAAACTGAAAAGAGGATAAAGTGAATGGTGAAACTACGAAAGAAGTAAATAGTAATGAATTACGACAAAGTGGAGCGCTCCACCTGCAGTGTTTTAAACTTACGTTGTTTTTGATGCACTAGGTTCACCATGACTAGATGCCCTGTACATTTTTTGAACAGTTCGTCTGTAGTCTATACTATCAAATTCATAAATAAGGCAAGCCAAAACCATCCCATACTATATTGAGTTCACAGGTCATCTACTCTGGTTCTCTATCTTATGTTTTAGGTACTATGAGATCAAGGTAGTAGAAAGAAGACCTGTGCTAATGTGCGTGATCAGTATTTATAGTGAACTAGTACATAATTGGTAAGCACTTACTTAAGAGTGGTGAAATTGTGGTACAATGGACTCGGACCATTCTTTGGTATGTGTGGGCCTGTGGGCCTAAGGCGCTGGCAAATAAATTTGTCAAGTCCCCCACCACAAGCTATAGTGCAATATAGCGGAATTCCAAACTTTTGAGGGGGCAAATACATTCGTGACATGCTTCATACAGTGATTGTCATAGTATACAAAGACTTGCAGCGACAGGTAGTAATGTACATTTTAAAATCGAGTTATGGCAGGCGACATGTGGATAAGTGACAATGTAAACATTAGGTTACATATACAACATACATGGAACACTAGTTCTTTGGCCAAACAACACGATGGACATCAGTCTCGCTGTACAGTGCACATTAGTTGTCGGATAGAACACACATTCCAAGTGAACTCACGTTATATGACACAGATTCCTTAGAGCTTGCTTGAAGGACTGGATATGAGGATCATCGTGCTGTTGCAAGAGCATTGGACCTGTCTCCTTCAACTCCATAAAAATTTGGCTGGGTGACAGATACATTCCCTGTGAGACAGGAGTGCTTGAGCAACTGACAAGTCTTTGTAGTCAAATCTGGTAACACTGATGTAATGATGGAAGTGAGCCAAAAACACAGAGGCTAATAGAAGTCACTTACAGACAACGCGATGAATGCTGCTGTCTCCCATGGGAGATGTTGAGCATGCCTAAACATTGCAGGTTCGAGGTCAGCAATGGTCAATCGAACACCGCATGTGTTTGTGGTACGGAATATAACATGGTACACGGCCTCCTTGGTGAGCTGGAGACGCAAGAATCAGTAAAACCCATTGTCCTGTGAAAAAATAATGAGTTTGACAATGAATGTGAAGACACAGAACTCACAGCAAGTGGGAGGATGTTTGTGTGTGGTCTTAGGAACATCTGAAGGCCGTCCAATATTTTGTCCGTCAGAGTGTCACTGAACATGCCATCACTGAGGCCAAGGCCTGCATGAGAGTCATCAAGGGTGTAGCCCAGCATGCGCCTCACATCGTAGAAAAATTGCAAGAACCATGCCGAAGCCTATTCTGGATCAAGACAAGTAGAGACATCAAGTATGACACATACAAGTTTCAATATCTCGCTCTCAGGAATGGGCTTCTTTGTGGTTTTAGAATGAATTGCAAATGACTCATTGATACATATAGGGAGTATCAGGGAAAGATACTCTTACCAATTTCCAAGGTCAAGGGATCAATGTTCGACCTGATCAAACTGAGGGGCCAGAGTTGGTCAATTACCTGTTTCCTTTGGATATGGTGGGAGATGAGCAAGTGCGGATTGTCCGTGGCACCAGAGCAGATGGTAATCCTCATCAATACATGAAGGTAGGCAAGTGGCTGTTGCCACTGAACACACACCATCATGATTCTGTGGAGACTACAATCAACAGCATGTCTTGTCCGATTGGCAGGTGTGGTGGCTTGATGGTGTAATCCAACGGCACTGCTTGAGGCTACTGGCACGGTATGAATGGATTCGGAGCCAATCCATGAATGCGGAATGATTGATGTCCCCTGGCCTGACACAGTAAAGATATCCGACAATGTTGTGAGGTTGCTGTCAGTCACCTTATAGTAACCTGTAGGGTACCGTGCAATATGGATGACAGTGCAACTACCAGGGTTCGCCACATCGACCTAAGATATTGTCAAGCATGATATGATCATTATTTCAAGGTAGACTTACATGGTGATACAGACCATGCATACCATTCTTGCAGGTTACAACCATCAGGAAAGGCAAATTTAATGGTGGAGCAGAGAAGTCGAGCTAGACATCTAATCAGCGAGAAGGTGAGGTGCATTTGAGACTCAGCATACTATCAGAATGTAGCACAGAATATCACTGTGGGGGCTCAAGAATAGTGAGGCGTGCAGCACGGGAGTACAAATGTAAGCTGTAAGGCACAGCTGTTGTCTGAGCTTGACGGAGGTCAGTTTTATGGCGACCACAAGGTAAAACGACCTACAGGATAATTGCTCTCCGTCAGACACTGCATCCATAAATGAGACATGCAGAATACGTTCTTCAGAGACCGAAATTGTACTCACATAAAGAGGATACACCGTTGGCAGCAACCCCATCGAGAGATAGCCAACAAAGTCCACATTTGTCGCTGGCTCGCCCTGAAGGAACCACAAGTTAGATTCATCGGGTGCACAAGACAAGGAAATGGCTTACGCAGGAGGGAAGTACCGAGTCATTCAGCACATCATAAATATAGTACTTGTGTTCCAGGCCTGCTGTGCCATGGAGTTCGATGTTGGCTGCTAAAGACATGTTTTTTGAGTAGGGATAATAAAACACATCTGTACTTATACCAGCAGGTTTCGCTCTTGGTATGCCAAATTGGTCTGTTTTCACATCGTTACAGTGCCATTGATTATTACATAGTAGATGGCCATGACCATCAGTGTGATCTAAACAGGCAATCAGTGCCATTGATACAATTTACAAGCATAATCGATAGAATAGACAAGGTGCCATCGTGTGGGCACTCTAGTTCTCGTAATCTAGCTCAGTGTCACTACCGTACATTCCATCGAATTCAGATCCTAGTGATTCTTCACTGGAACCGAATTCTAGTTCACCATCTTATGTTATCTCATCATCTTCATCTTCAGTGTCTTCTTCATCTTCAACAAATTCCCTGGTGTCCATGGGGAGTTCAGGATCGTCTAAGACAGTTTGTCCTGCATTGGGGCTGCTTGCTTGATCAGACTCAGTGAGCGAGGAGCGGTGGTGAGAGTATACATGTCCGACTCCAAGACCGTAATGAAAGCACAGCAGGATGTCACAGTCCACAAACCTTAAAATAATGAGCTCATTCCAAACATGTGCAAGAAGTCGTGTTCTCGCTCACCGATTTACATAATATTCGCGCCAATTGTCTTTGTCCCGCACACATCCTGACACACCCAATCCATCAGGGTGCTTTCTAAGGCTGTTGAAAGAAGGAATAATGTGGCTGCCCCTGAGGACATCCACTGGATCAAGGAAGTCAAAAGAGTGCTCATCCGCCAAGGATGGAAAAATAACTTGGTCTAGGGTACAATTGTCCCAGGTGGAGAGTTGATCCATGGGCTCGTACCATCGAACCCATAGGAACTCCATTCGAATTGGAGTGTAGTCAACGAAACCAGCGCCAATGTAAATTACATTCACATGGTATATTCCAAGTACCTTACCATAGAGAAATCAGTGGTCTCAGTGCTCCAAATCGTCCTCAGAGCGGAGGACCATCACATTACAATGTGTAGTCCATGGATTGATGATGTCTTGCACCCTGCGAATGTCATACAAAGTATAGTTGAACCTTGCGATGTTGTGTTGGTACATATGATCGTCCTTGATAATAATTGTGTTAATCTCCGCTTCTTGTCTTGTGACGGGAAAAAGGCTAGATTTGTTGATTCGATGTAATAAGTGACTTTTAAGTTTGGGAGTAAAGTTCTACATGGGTTGATATCAGATGTTGTGCGCAGGAATGGTGGACTAACCTTGATAGCCAGGTCCCCTTGATGGGACCGCAAAAAGGAGCCGATGTGTACAGGTGACTTCTGTGATAGGCCAATGTGGTGGTGAATGTGCGGACTTGTCGCTAACTCTGCTATTTCAATATGCGGGCCTGGAGCAACTCAGTTCCCAATTCAACGAATGTGGGCCTGACGACATTCAATGCGAGTAAGCTGTTTAACACAGAGCTTGCGATCTGTGTGATGATATCTGGCCTTGGGCGAACAGTGCTCGAGTTCACCCTAGGGAAGTTAGTTAGTAATGACTTGGATTTCAAGAGCACTACACTGACCGGTTCCGTGCTGTATGAATCACATGTACCATACTGCCGGATTGTCGTCACATAGTCCCCCAAGGCGTGGAACTTGTAAGTCTGAAAATTGAATGCCTTGGTGCACTGCAAATTCTGAGTTGTATGGCCTTCCTTGCATGCCGCCCCTTCCTTGACTGCGCGAGCAGTCTGCTTACCCTTCTTCTTTGCAGAAAGCTTTCCTGCTTGCTTGGCACAATGTCAGTTGCGCGCTTCAACCTCCTGATGAAGCTCGCGGGTATTGTAAGCGGAGCAAACATGTGCATTGAAATCACGGAACTGATGGCCGAGCGCAGTGGTGACTTGATCCATGATATCTAGAGTTATATCAGAATGCATACATAGCTTAGCTAGTCCATGCCAATGCACCATGTTAAATAGCAGCTTGAGAACGCTCATATTGTGGGGCTCGGGAAGGAGCCCGTCAAAGACAGGAATAGAACACTGCATACTTAATCAGGCATCGTTTGATATAATAGAGGGGAGGTTATACCTGGAGGAGATCTTCAAAATCACAAGCTGCCATCCGTTTCATATCCGAAGAGTTGGCCGCAAACTTTTGAATCATAGCTTGACTAAATGTCGGGATTGCTCTGTATCTATGCATGGAACAGTCAGGGTTATCAGAGTCGGTGGTGACACGCCATACCTCTGGTCCAATATATGGATGAGACTTTTGTCCTGCGCCGCAATGATACATAATAGGTGAATAAAAAGTGACTTCCATGCCCCAATCTCAAACTCGTGCAACAAATCTACCACAAGCACAGAGAAAATATTAAAACCCAAGGGACTGAGACGATTCGAGAATGAGTTCTGAGGCAATGGTTAAGCTTGATCAATGTCAGAAATTACAGACTCACTGAGGTTGGTACCCAAGACTGTTCTTTAAGAATGCGTTCTACAGCTGCACTGCTGACTGCAAAGTTCTTTTCATAAATCAATACACGCGCTGTAGGGATTCATTTCTGGCTGGGCTTGTAGAGACTGTTTTTACCTTACCTTATATTGGCACTTTTGTAGCTTACATAAGGAAGTTATCTTTTCACCAGTTATCAGTAGGAGTCAGAGTAGTACTCAGCAGTTTTTCATGATATTTCCTCTCCTCTGAGCCTTGAGCCTGGTCCAGAAACCCTTTAGGGTCGAATAGCAGCTAGGTTCTGCAAGACCCAACATTGTTCAGACTCACCATCTGAATTGTTGTACCTTCAGCGCACATGCGTGAGCGAGGGCGCACTTCGAGTTATAAGTGAAAGGGTCTTCAAGAAGACAGTAGAAACGCGAATGATAATTGATAGAGAAGTATGATCAGATTTCAAGTGCTCAGGTGGACTATACACTTTGCAGTATACTGAGATAAGGGGAAAGTAAAAAAAACTGTCCTAAGAACCCACCCTTCTTTTTAAGAAGGGGAATTGCACCTGAGAATAACGCTATGTGGCACGTCCAAGCGCAGTACCGAACCGATGTAGAAACAACAATACTGAGAGGAACAAATGATGCTCCAGACTGTATCTGTAAATGTTGTAAGGTCGCGCGTTGCCTAGTCTGCTATACCTGAGACGACAAGTGCGTTCGACCCTAAAGGGGAAGCGAGTGCAGCAAGGATCTGGTAGTAGGCGCTACTGTTCGGCCAATGCGAAGCGCGAGAAAGCGCGCAGGTGCGCGCGAAGCGTGGGAAAGCGAAGGTATGTGCGAGGCGCGTGAGCGGAAACAAGTGAGAGTAAGTGTGAGTTTGCTTAAGTGATGATAGATGAAAAACAAGAGATGTGAGCGTGAGGTGTCAAAGAATAGATTTCAACTATATTCTGCTAGGTTGTAAGTGGGTAAGTGGGAGGTAAAGTAATGTTCTCCTGGTAGGTAATGCTGGCGCTTATATGGCGCCTAAGCGCTGTCATGCAGAGCCGAATCGCTACCGAGTAAGGTATGTAAAGATATATGTATGTAAGTAAGGGTCCATGATATAAATAAAGGTGGAATGATATGTAAATAAGGGAAATGGAAATACATGCACTAGAGAGCTTGGTGGACAGTGGATGGATGCTTCCGGAAGGCTGGCGCTATAGGGCGATCAAGCGCGGGAAAGCGCGCGCGTGTATACATTGTAAAGTGTGGGAAGTTGTGCACGCATGCTGCGCATTGCGTGGGAAAGCTGCGCCTCATATAGGAATAGCTGTGGATAGCATACAGAGTGATGCTACAAGTTCGTGCCATGTACTCCCTAGTGAAAACTGCCATATCATGCAATGAGAGGCATGAGTCTCTACACCGAGTAACTATATCAATACTAATTATATTCTAAAGCCTAAGATAGGTGTTCTGTATGTAAGCGTGCACATCGGACCAAGGATACATCAATTCAATGAAATTGATAAAAATAATGCACCAGTAAATCAGCGAGGATGTAGGACGGACAGGTGGACAGGAGCGCAAAGACCAAGGGTGAGGCGCATGGATGCGTGCGGGAAGCGTGAGTGCGCGCAAGACTGATCCTATGGATGAGAGCTGGAATGTATAGGGGATTATGTGGGTAAAGGGCCACATATTCAGCATAGAGATGCGCGAGTCTCTACACCGCGTCTTCATCCTCCCATTCTTCCCCATCTCCCTTATCGTAGTCATTCGCACCCAGCTTCATGTTGATGTTCTTCCAGTGAGTGGAGCTGATGTCAGCCGCCTGAAAAGAACTGCTGCCTACAATGTCCACCAGCTTCTTGTAGAGTCGCCTTGGGACTTCTGCAATCCCTGATTCCAGTACCAATCTCCAAGCTGGAAGGAGGCTTGATTCAGATAGGGATGATAGTGGTTGTTGCTGCCCGACTCATGTGATGATTCAGTTACTTGATGGGCACGAGGAATGAATGATAGGTCAGCTATTGTGACATACTCCTCCGGATCATGGGATGGCGGTTTTGAGGCAAAATATTCGCGCACTAACCCGAAGATGTTTGTGGTGGTGGGAAATACTGCACGTTGCAGTAGAACTGGGCATTCTGCTGTACTAGCAACAGACATAGCAGATTCTGGGAGTTGGTCGCGGACTTCTACAGGGACAGCAGGTGGTGGCTGGGGGAGCACATCCCTGAATCTCTTCGGTTTCTGTCAGTTCTCATGCCTGGGCCTGCGCTGCGCAAGACTCATATCCCCTTCATCATCAATGACCACATTGTCAGAGTGACTCCCCATGACAGCATGCAGATTAGGTATAGATACTGCAACTCCAGGATGTTGAGACACCAGTGAAGCATTAGCTTTGGCAGTAGGCGAGTGATTGGCAGATGGTGTTGCTATGATATGGGAGGGTGGAACATTCTGACCAGGCACAGTTTCATGCGAGTCTCTTGAGGTGCGCGGCTTTTTCCTACAACATATGAACTCCTTGAGGGTCGAAATCGCCGATGACAACCATTTTTTTGTATGAGAACATGACCGCTGATGTCGGCTGTAGTAGTTCTGTGCAACAAATGTACGTTTGCAAATGCATGTATAACTGGATGTGGACATGGAGGAGTGTGAACACACAAAAACAGTAAGTAAGTACACAATCCAGGATGGTGCAGTGGCAGCTGCTGAAAAATACAATGAGTCCTTGAGTGCTACATGGCCAGGAATATGATGGCACTGAGCTGGAGGGGCAGGAATATCTACCAGGCTTTACGTGATCACAGAGAAATGTAATGCGATGGCACAGTGGTCACCGCTAAAAATTGCAATAATGCTACTTCTGGAATATATGGCCAGGAATGCAATGGCACAGAGCTGATTGGGCTAAAGGATGAGCTATAAACCCACTGGTGTTCAGAGACAGCTACCTTTTGTTTGCATGTGCTGAAATGTCTTCAGCGTCTTCTGCATGCTCGAGCCCAAAACCGGAGTTTGTGGCCGACCCTAAGATCATAAAAATGTTGGTGAATATCATAATTGCACGCCATGGTATACTTCATTACCATGGCCAAACAGGAGAGCTGGCAATGTTTCAATGGTGAGTGCATCAGATGGAAGACAGATGAAAACATAGCTCACATCGGAAACAACAGGCCAACCACCCAACTAGGTCACAAAATTCACCCTTCACAATTTGCTGCTTATCAGGAAGTGCATGTCTTTCGCTACCCATGTTGTCTTTGCGCCACAGGAGGCAGTTATGTTGAGGTATTGATACTTCAGTGAACTAGAGGTGTATGTCAGGGGCAATATGTTGCCGAGTGTGCGACCAGCACATGCGGCTACATGGGTGAGATCACTCTCCTCCAGAATTTTGTAGATGGCTGATCTGTTGGTTAGTGAACATTGAGAATTTTTTTGGGAGAGCATGCGTACCAGCAATATATTATTCTCGGAGAGGTGTGTATTCAAGCTGGTGTGGCACAAACGTTCAAAGTTCATCTTCAGAGGATCATTCACTCGCCTCCATACTTCCATAATATGATTAGGAATGACACAAGCAGCGCCAACACCACGGCAACACCTAAGTGGAATTGCCGCAGTCATATCAGAAGAGCTCAAAGGTTCAAAAACACACTGTTATGGCGGGTGTGTGACATCGATATCGGACAAAGTTTCAATCTTCAGTATATCTTCCACTGAGCACAAATATTGTGGTGTCAATGAATTCATTCATGTACATTGAATTTGACCTCAGCAAACAGAGTCCAGAGCCTACATTATCTATTAATATGTCAGAATTACTGATCACATGGCACGCGGAGGCATCTCACCATCATTCATGTGCTTCGCATATGACTTCAGTTGCAATGATTATCTTGCAACTGCTTATTGTGTCGTTTCGAAGTCTTTAGATGAAAGAATTATCATCAGCTGTATTACAATGCATGCATACAGCACATCAAACAGGTGCACAGAAACTACATGATACACTTAGAAAGTACTATGACACTAATGATCTACTATAGAATCGAATATATCTGGCTCTGCTCAAAAGACATGAGCGACAGTTGGAGGGTCAGAAGAAAGAAATGAAAGGGGAGTGTGGGGTTTATATGTTGATTGACTTTGAAAACTCAAACTCAGCCGGCATTTACTGCAGTCTACCAGGTGGTGTGATATATACATTCTATCCTTCAAAATATAAGCAGTTATAGCTTAACCATTATGCGTATGAGCTCTGTGTTTGTTGGCTCGTGTGTTCGAGTTCAAGGTGTTGAATCTTTTTTCAGCCACCACTTGTGAAAACCTTATCATGCCATGGGTGTTGCTGACTGAGTCTCAATATGAAGTCATTCAGTATATCAACCATGCCCTTTGCTTACCGAATCTCTTTCTAATCCCTCAACGACTTAAATGTATTTGCTTAAAATTTACTTTAAATTATATTTAGTTCGAGTGTGACTGAGTAAAGTAGTACTTGTGATTTGTGCAGCAGTCCAGCTCTGGCTGGAGTATATAGCGGACTTCACTTTTTATTATGTTTTCATCGCTGTGGTGTTACATAAATCTTAACCATTGATTTCGCTAGTAAAATGTATGTTTGGCCACCATTCTTCCGTTGTCAGTCCACTAGTATGCAAACAATTCACACCCACACTGCACAAGACCAGTACAATGCCAGAAAGTCTGGACTCCACAATACGTACCACTGTAAGTATTAGCTAATCCGAAATCGTCATTCACTATAAATACTGACCTTGCACCTTAACAGTTCTTCTTTCTCCTACTACTGCTACCTCGGACTCCAATACGATACGATAGTTAGTAGATATTACTGTAGATCATCAAATAGACCATCAAACAACAAAGTATGTCAGAGTTTGAGTTCCCTGTAACTAGTATGAATTGATCATGACATGCAGAATCATGTCCAAACACACTGGATTCGGTGGTGATGAACTGGCCAAAAAGCGGTGCTGCAGGATTGATCATCAAGGTGGGTCATAATTCAATATTATTGACGTCAATATTGTTATTCATAAAGACTATACTACAGGGAATCAGGCAGTACCATTGGCACTCCACGATAATGGTGCATGGGAGATTCTTCGACAATTCCTCACGACATCTATGTCATTATCTGAGATGGACGATGCGCTTGTGTCCTACCTCGGCGACCAATACTCACCAGATGACTGGGAGGAACCTCGACATCTCTTGTTCTCTGACAACGCAAATGATGCAGAATCCTTGAGGAACTTGATGATATTGTGGAGAAGGTACATACCAGATCCAGCAGAAAAGTCTTCCGTGCCCATGCCTGCATCGAGGACAGACGGCGGCTTGTCCAGATCACGCATTCAAAAATCGCATAGGTTATCTCAAGTAAGTAAAAAAATTTGACTGGTATATTTATAAATTAAATTCATGTAGGCCGCACGAAGGTTTATTGCCGATGAGGCTGATGAGGCTGACAAGGAAGAGGGTGGGGATGAGGAAGAGGAGGATAGTGATGGACGGTCTGCACAGTTGCCAAAGGTTATGCACTTGCCAGGACCGTCGGCAAAAGAGAGGTTGGCTGCAACCTTCAACGACATGGCTTCTAGGTTCGAAGGGAATCCCCCCACCTCACCTGAAGATCGCCCAGATCCCACCCACAGAGCTCCTCAAAGTAGGATGTATCTGATGCATGTTCAAAGTAGGTTCATTTTTCTATGACATAGCATATTAATCATTGTATTATAGGAGCTACCACAGAACATATTGCTGAACACCTTCATAGGAAGGGGTTTCCCATTACCGTTTCAGCTTGGCTCGCTGGCCAGCTTTACATGGTGGCTAACAGCCCAAAAATGGTTGCACAATCCCTGCCGGGATCGCTTTATCTTGCTGTGAAAGAGTACACTCGCATCACAGAGGAAGAGCGTGAAGCAGTCAAACGTACACAGTCCGAGCTTCCTAACCCAGTGTGGCTGAGGATTAAGAGCAGGGAGTACAAGGGCGACATGGCCCAAGTCTTCGAGCAATTACCAAATGGTGTTGTTGCGGTTCTTATTGTTGCGCGCTGTCTTCTTAGATAGATGATCTATAGATAAACACCTATAAAAACAAATATCTCCACGGTCAGTGATTCAGACAAATACCAATGACTGATAACGTGGTCGCTCGTGGGTGGCTAGTTGTATACTACCCAAAGTACGTTCAGCTAAAGATACTTCTGCAAGATCAGTAAATACGATGGTCAATCCAATCTATGGACTTGACAGAAACAAACAAACAAACAAATAATGGTCAGCCCGACAGTATGGCAGTAACCAAAGAAATAGAAAGTTCTTCCTCAAGCTTCCTTTCAACAACAGTGCCTCTTACCAAACTGTACTCCAAAAAGAATGGTGCGGAATTACAATGATCAACCCCCTCAGCACAAAACAGGTAGAATCAAAGGTCAAGACTAGTCAAATGCTTTATTGTAGAACTCTTAGCTCAATATTGAACCTGCTGTCAAGGAACTCACTTTGAGTATTCAAACAGACTCAGGAACGGACGTCCTTGGATTTACTACCAAGTCCCCTCTTCAACAGCTAAAGCCTAGCAGGCACAGAAAACCTTGGCTCAGTATCACTACTCAGATGAGTGAGGTCAAGCTTCACTATCAATCCCTTAAGTCTCCCCACTAAGCTACTCTGAGTCTTAGGTGGACGTAGAGACAACACGAATATTTTGGAGTATGCTTTTTGGAAAAAGAACACCAAAGGCTGGTGAAAGTAAAACAAAAGAGAAAAGAAAAGAAAATAGAAATTTGAATAAAACTGTGGCTGTACCTTGCTTGCTGGTTGTTGCACACAGTGAGCTCGCAGCTAGTCGTTTAGTATGATGAGCTTGCAGTATTACTGTCTCTTGAGAATGTTCCTCTCAGTCTTGAACAGTTCTTGACACTGATGCTAACACTTATCACACCTTACTCACAATTTAATGTTAGATGGGCTGAAAACTCCCACTTGGCTCTTAGTTCTTATTTCAAAACTGGGGTCATTATATACACAATAAATGTGGCTGTGCTACTAGTATATTCAAGAGTCATAAAGAGTCATTCAAGAGTCGTAAAGAGTCATAATGAGTCATATATTCAGGGTGAGTCATAGTGAGTCAGTTCAAAGTTATTTCTAGTCATAGTGAGTCATATATTCAGAGTGAGTCATAATGAGTCATTGGGTATTTTGCTAAGTCATCCTGGCTTGTTGCTAGTCATGTGACCTATCCAACTCCTGATGACAAGTCCAGAAAGAGAGTAAGAAATGTCACATGATGTGAATCCTTTGTGTGTCTGTCATTTCTTTGCTTTGTTTGAAGGGTGAAAATGACGCGAGCCTAGTATTTAGGGTTTTACGAATGTTTTTCTAGGACAACATATGTGGGAAATATTTTTCACAGTCACCTGACATGCGTGGGAGTTTTGTCTGGGTCATCACCATGGCTGACTAAGCAGAACTCATTGCCGAATTAAATGTACTAAAATATTCAGTCCGCTCGCATGCAAACTCGTAAAAATGAAAAATATTCCCTTAGCCTCAGTCTGACTTCAGATCATAGAGAAAATGATTTCATAGGGCATAGGGCTCATAGGAGAGTATCAGTCATCCATGCACCGAACCAGTTTGGTGCAGGTCAGCGCCGCTTCCCTTATCCCATGCCTTGAGGATCTCGGGCGCTGGTCAAGCGATCTCGCCTCCCGAACAATAATACCGTGTCCGGCATCATTCGCGATGGCGAAGTTGTAGGATGGAAGCACAAGGGAGAAAGTTACTACATGGGGCTCCTCCTAAAAACCTTTCACCGCGATCATTTAGAACTTATCACATCCCCTCACGCGGTGTAGGGATTCATTTCTGGCTGGGCTTGTAGAGACTGTTTTTACCTTACCTTATGTTGGCACTTTTGTAGCTTACATAAGCAAGTCATCTTTTCACCAGTTACCAGTAGGAGTCAGAGTAGTACTCAGCAGTTTTTCATGATATTTCCTCTCCTCTGAGCCTTGAGCCTGGTCCAGAAACCCTTTAGGGTTGAATAGCAGCTAGGTTCTGCAAGACCCAACATTGTTCAGACTCACCATCTGAATTGTTGTACCTTCAGCGGATGACATTCGGCTGCACCTGAATGCCGGATGGAACAAACCCTTCCTATAAAAAACTCTGGTCGCATTTTCGATACAGTTCCTGCACATGGGTGATTTAGCGAGGGTTGTCAAAGGCTCTCTTCATGGAGAGCTCGGTCAGGTGATATCCACTGACCATACTTCTGGGACCGTCATGTTGGAATCCGCCTTCGATGGATGTCTCAAAGAGATAGACATTTGTCTTCAGGACACAGAACATGTCTTTCAAGTCGGTGATACTGTGAAAGTTGTAGCTGGTTCATACTTGGGTTTGCAAGGGCACATTGTGCAAATGTGCAAGGACACATTTGTTGTCTGTCAATATGCTATGAACCATCAGGTAAATTTCTTGTCTAAATTTAATATTTAATGGTGTAACACTTGGTGCCTAGGTGGAAGTATCAAAATACTACTTGGATCAGCGTCTGTTGGATCACATAGTACAATCACAGCCTCAAACACAGCAACATTTCGAACCCCCCCAGTCAGACTCTATTGAAATAGGTGATTTCATAGAAGTCCTGGTAGGAGAGCATATAGGCAAATGTGGCATCATTGACTGGTTTTCTAAGGGAGACACCAAACTCTGGTTCTGAGATATTTTCACTGCGGACACTACTGGCAGTGGCAGATTGTCGAGAACCTCAGTTCCCATAGCAGCAGTTCAGCGAACGAAACTCACCCAGACACTCAAATTCACAAAGGAAAAGGGATATGATGTCAAACCTGGAGACATCGTGACTGTCGCCCATGGCCCAGAGTATGAGGCGAAAGGGGTCATTCAAAGTGTAGACTTCCCAAACGCTCATTTGACCTTACTATGTGACGGTGATCACACACTGGTAAGTACCATTCACCTTGACTCGAGCTTCTCTGACTTAGTATAGATCAATGTTCCAATTGGATTTGTTGTGAAAGTAAGCAATGTTGTTTTAGATTATTTTAAAAAGGAAATCGGACAAGAAGTTTTCATTGTTGGAGGTGGCCAAAAGGGCTACTGGGTGACGCTCTACGGTCTTGGCCCTGACTTGTGCACCATTGCTCTGCATGGGCAGAAGCACATCACACTAAAAAACTGCAACATTGTCATGAGGTGAGTGACATTCATATCTTCACAGCAATTTATAGGTTCACGGCTTCCAGGTATGGCAAGAGGTTAAACGGGGCGATGCTCGAAGGCTTGGAGTTGATTTCCTTCTGCGACTTGCGGAAACGATTGTACTTGGCGCCTCCACCCCAACTCCAAAGTATCACTCCACCTATCGAAAAAGTTCCTTCCAGCTCGTTGGCTTCCATCACAGACTCCGTTCCCTCATCATCCAGCATGTGGTCCACCTGGTCTGCAAGCACGGAAGGTGCTGATGTAGCGCACGGCTCTTCGTCGAGCGTCAATCCCAACTCTGAGTCATCGACATCCGACCCTCAGACTGTCAGCGAGTTAGACGTCCAAGACAGTATTGACGCCAGAGCAGAAAAATCCTCAGACAGCGATTAGTCCTCAATGGAGCCATTTCAATCTATGCTCATTTTATTACAGGCCCACTAGCTTGGTTGATGACCAGGGAGTTCTCTTCGACATTCTTCAAATATCACATGATGTTGAAGGTTTCACCAATCTTTGATGTATCATTGTCTAGGCGATTCGTATCCATGCCTTGTCCCGACCCTTTCTGCGGCAAGAATGGACCCACACCAGAAGGATGCATTGCGGCATACTGCACATCCAACAATGCAGGTGCCATACTCAAACATTATCATATCCCAGCCATTCACCTGAGTCCTGCCCCTCCGTGTAAGAAAAATCAAGAGTGCCTTATTCTGGACGGACCTCATCGTGGGCTCATCCAAAGTGTGGCGAAGTGCAGCATCAAGCACAGTTCTGCGGAGTTTAAGATTATGCCTACTGTCACTGTAATTCTACATTTCGATCAGATATGTCTGGTAGAACTGATGTCATAGAATATGTACAGTATTATAATTGTCATTTTTCAGGACAAGCATCTAGTATACATCTGAGACCTGTAATCTTTACTGAGTCTGCTTTCTCATAATACGTGGGGAAGAGAGTATCGAGATATGATCCATTGGTTTCTGGAATTAAACAACATACTGCCTAATGATATATTGTAGTTACAGTACAATAATTTCATATGTAAATGGATGTGTAAAGACATCATTCTGTGGGTTCAAGTAAAGGATAGTATTTCTGTAAGTATAACATCACATATTTTCTTCGACAGGTTGGCACGCTTGTCCCTATAGCGGCTGTCCTTCTAATGTTGAAGGTCGAAAACACCATCACCACTTGAGATACTAGTGGCAGTGTCGTAACCGGTGGTGAGATTGAAATGGAATGCACCACACGTGCTCCTCACTGTGGGTAGTATATACATTGAAAATTCAGTGATTTCACTACTTAGTTTCCTTAAAGAGCTTCTATTGAAATCTAGTGCACAATCACGGAATTCTCATGATTTCCTTATCACTGAAAGGACCAACCTACTCCAGTATGAGAATTTCAATAGAGGTGCTCTACTGAAATCCAGTGAAAACCATAAAACTCAGAAAAATAAAATGCCTTCAAGCTGTTTTAAACCCACAACATGGGCCAAGATCACATGACCAGCAATATCACACTAGCAGCATTAACCACTAGACTATAAAGCCATTTATCAGGCTAGCAGTAAGTCGTATATATACCCAAAACTAATCCACAAAACTTCAATATTTTTTTCGATGCTATGTTATAGTCCTCGTTGAGAGGGCCATATTGCTATCCCTACTTTCAAGTTGTCTAATGGTTGTACTCTAAGCAAGATATAAGCAAAATAAAAGTTGAACATCAGTTTGTTGAAAATTTTGTCACTGAATCTTCCAGGTTTCAGTGAGGCTAGACCATGACAGTATCACACTGTTGTCCACTTCCAAGACACACATCAAAGTGATATTTTTCTTGCATAGTCATATCATATATTAGATGTGTGTCGCACTGTGATAATAATATGTAAGACTAGAATATAACAGTATCACACTGCTGTCTGCTTCCAAGACATACATCAAGGTGATATTTTTCTGACATAGTCTTCTTATATGTCACATATGTATGATGCTGTGATAATAATATGCAATGCTAGTGTCATACTGTTGACTGCTTCCAAGCCACACATCAAGGTGATATTTCTCTGACATAGTCTTATCATATGTCACATATGTGTGATGCTGCGGTAATAATATGCAATGCTATAGCTATTTGTTGTGCTTGTATCAAGCTTTATCTATGTATATAATCTTATATAATTCAGTGGATTTTTGATCTGATTTTACCAATTATATCTGGTCATATCAAGTTCGGGTCGATTTCCTGATGTCAGGAATCTGATGGCTCTCAGGTATGACATCCATCCGGTAGTACATCCCCAAGCACTCAACAACTAACTCATTCCAAGCCTGCAGATGTAGCTGACGATGTCTTGAGTCAGCATCACAAGACAAATGGGCAACCTTGTCTTCCTGACCCTGCTTCCCTGGAGCTTTGATACCATGTGGCCATGAAAAAGGATCTGACGAACGATGAGGATCCAGATGACATGCAGCAACCAGCTAAAAGCAAACATGGGCTGAAATCCACACAGCTGTTGTTCTACCCAGCCTGCTGGAAGAATTTCCTCGAGGATGCAAAAGGAGTGTGTCGTGCACAACATGCACTAGAGAACCCGTTGTAGAGACTCATGCCTCTCATTGCATGATATGGCAGTTTTCACTAGGGAGTACATGGCACGAACTTGTAGCATCACTCTGTGTGCTATCCGCAGCTATTCCTATATGAAGCGCAGCTTTCCCACACAATGTGCAACATGCACGCCTGCTCCCGCGCTTCACGATGTATATGCACGCTGTAGAACCAACAATACTGAGAGGAACAAACGAGGCTCTGTGCGGGAAAGCTGTGCCTCGTAAGGGAATAGCTGCGGATAGCATACGGAGTGATGCTGCAAGTTCATGCTGTGTACTCCCTAGTGAAAACTGCTATATCACACAATGAGAGGCATGAGTCTCTATAGTGCGTGCTTTTCTGTGCTTGAGCACCCTATAGCACCAGCCACCCAGATGCATCCATCCACTGTCCACCAAGCTCTCTAGTGCGTATATTTCCATTTCCCTTATTTGCATATCGTTCCACTTTTATCATTATCATGGACCCTTACTTACATATATCTTTACATACCTTACTCGGTAGCGCTTCGGCTCCGCATGACAGCGCTTAGGCGCCATACTTAAGTGCCAGCATTACATACTATTATGGACCTTTTTACCTTCTACCTACTACTGAGCAGAACATAGTTGAAATCTATTCTTTGGCACCTCGCACCTCTTGTCTAGTATCTAATTATCACTTAAGCAAACCCACTCTTACTCTCTCTTGTTTCCGCTCATGCGCACGCGTGCACCTTTGCTTTCCTGCACCTGCGCTTTCCTGCGCTTCACATCAGCCAACCAGTAGCGCCTTCAGCGCCTACTACCAGATCCTTGCTGCACTCGCTTCCCCTTTAGGGTCGAACACACTTGTAGTCTCAAGTATAGCAGACTAGGCAATGCACGACCTTACAACATTATAGATACAGTCAGGAGCATCATTTGTTTCTCTCAGTATCATTGTTTCTACACCGTTCCCAGCTCTTGTTAAGGACTCGCCAGGTTCTATTGCTGAGGCCCTTCTAGCTGTTCTTGTTCAGTGGGATGAAGCCAGTAAACAATTTGAACCTGGTAAGCTTTGATATTCTCCAGGGCATGTGTATCTGACACAAGTACCAGGTTATTGGCCTGCTCACAAGCCAAATATGGCAAAGCTTGTAAGTGTATCGTCACTGGCCTTTTTCTCACTATTTGCTCACACTTCCTGCCATCCAGTTATATGAAGATCTCTCGACATGGCTCTCTGAGCTCAAGAAGAATGTTGTTGTGATTGCCTCAACCATACCTGGTCTCATGCCTAGTGCTGCCGAAGTCCAGTTCAGTCCAGTTCTTGGGGCAAATTTTCCGAATGCCGAACCAAACCTATGGTTCGGTTCAGCCATTTGGTCAAACCCTGGACCAAACATCACCGAACGTGTTCAGGAGGTCTGGTTTGCGTTCAAACCAGGTCCAACTAAGCTTGGACCATCTGTTTGGTTGTATAGGCTCGAGCCCATAAGTTTTTGTGTAATTTGAGTCAGACAGATAACGAAAAGACTCTATAACGCAAGGAAAACTCCTTTGTACAAAGATTGAATTCAAGTTTCTCAAATAAACGCATTTTATTTGCCTGGTGCGCATAGTTCTCTGATCACGTTCTCATCAATCCTCTTCATAAAACATATCTCAAACAGAGCAGCATGTATGTTTGCAGTGTCTGAAAACAGAATAAGAGCCGTAATGATGAAGATGGACCGATTCACGAGATGTTGACCGGGACATACTCTGACATTTTCAAGTAAGGCATAAGAAATGGTCAAGAGATGAACGATACTACTCACTGATGGCCAAAGCCAAAAGTGAAAAACCGGAGATCACTGCGCACACGACCTGCATCATCAATCCAATGCTGAGAATCAAACCTGTGTGGTTTAGGGAAGACCGTCTCCACCTGAGACTCTCGAGCATGAACACGGTAACCTGTGGCAGCCAAAAAAATCACAAACCATCTGTCTGTGCACCATGTCCAGCTGCCCATTAAAAAGAATCAGATCATCTCGGTGCCATGCCTTCAACTGACTCAAGTAGCCTGGGATGAAATGCAGGATTGGATGCATATCCACAAGGTATGCTCCCAGCTTCATAGCTTGACCAAAACGCACAAGAGACTGATTGACAGCAATGATTTCTGGATCTGTATATTATGAGGTCGGAATAATTTTTCCATAGGTGACAGACATGACCACCAAAGCTGAATAACTAAAATATTTGGATTACCACCTGTACCGCGCAAGAAAGAGCTAGTGTTCGTACTGCATAGCATGACCTTGGTGGTTCTTCAGATCATTTAAGATATCAGATTCTTTGCATGACTGGTCTGGATGGGCTCGTAGGTCTTCACAACCTTACATTCACTGCCAAGGAATATGGCCTGACCTACAAATCTGCGCTGAAGTCACTCCAAGATATCATGAGAGACCCTTATCATGGTCCCAAGCTGGTCGAGCAGCTCCAATCGTGGGCTGAGGCTGGATGGTAAGGATATACTCTCGTCTAACGAGTTTAGCATGCTAACTGTATTCATTTAGGGCCACATGTTGCAAAGTCGATGGCAATGAAGCGCCCCACAATGTTGATATTGAGATTGTGCTTGATTGAGGTCGCTTATTTCTCCCGCTTGTAGCTCGCTTACAGTTTTCTACTGATTGTATTATTAGATGTACTGCACTATTTTTTGTTATCTAATCAATATATCCCATTTGTAAATTGGAATTTCATCTGTTCCCAGTGGGAAACCTACAGAGGATTTATTCTAGTATTTTGAAATCATAGGTGATTGCTGGGTCCAGCATGGTACACTGTGGAGTTCTGTACAGAACTCCACAGAACGAGAGGCGCCCGTCCAGGTCTGTCAAGTCAGGACCAAGTTGTGGCACTGGGGCACTGTGCAGTTCTGTACAGAACTGCACAGAACATAGTAGTTTGCTGATGCAGAGTGGATAACTAGACTCACTGCAGAAGTGAGAAACTGATCAGACCATATTCCGAGGGAGAAAGGGCAAGTGAGCAGACACAAAATGTACCTAGCTATTAATCCAATGCAAATCCGACATATCGTAGATTTTGAAGCAAAGCCTTTGTTTGGTCCACAGCTACAAATGTAAACAGATGCTTTTTGAACTTTGCCACCATGTCTTTTCTGACGTTGACCTGCACCAAACTGGTTCGGTGCATGGATGACCGATACTCTCCTATGAGCCCCTATGCCCTAGAATCACTATGAAATCATTTTCCCTGTGACCTGAAGTCAGACTGAGGCTAAGGGAATATTTTTCGCTTTTTTTCACTTTTATGAGTTTGTATGCAAGCGGATTGAATATTTTTGTACATTTATTCCTGCGATGAGTTTTGCTTAGTTAGCCATGAGGGTGACTCAGACAGATTCTCACACATATCAGGTGACTGTGAAAAATATGTTTGCATAAGGTTACCCTGTGGGGAAAGCTTACAAATCACTAAACACGCGTCCTATGTCATTATGTTACCAGTCAATTCATCAGCCACAGATTTTATAAACATATGTACACAATATGTAATCATTTCTCACTCTTGTCTAGCTGAGTCATCAAGGGTCACCTGACCCATGAGCCATACGCAGCTCTTGTGGACTCATCATTATACCAACTAGAGTTATGAATATTTACTTTTGACTCAAAGATACCGTGTGACTTGGTGCTATCGAACTAAAGTTACAACTTTAAGTACGAGAAACTAGTAGTATAGCCACCAAATTTGTCTATATAAGGACCAGCTTTTTGCCCAATAAAATAAGCAGTTCCCCACTGTTTTTTACCTCTCAGAATAAAATTGTGAGTGAAGTGTGAATCAGCAACCAGCAAGTGCAGTTCAAGGTTGGAGCTCACTGTGCTCAACAACCAGCACCACACTTTCGAGCTCATTGTGCTGAACAGCTAGCACATACCTTGAGCTCACTGTGTCTGACGACTAGCAAGACTAATTTTTCTTTTTCTGTTTTCTCCTGATTGTCTGTCTGAATTTCTCTATTTCTTTTTGTGTCATTGTCTGTGTCTCTGTCTGCGAATCTCTCTGTGATTGTTTTTCTTTTTTTCTCTCTGAGATCGTGTTCTCTGTTTCTCTCTCTGTTTCTTTGTTTCTCTGTTTCTCTGTTTCTGTTTCTCTCTCTCTGTCTCAAGTGTGTGGTGTATTGGTGACTGTCTATACTGACCATCTCTCTGATCGCTGTCTGCTTGCTTTGTGATCGTTGTTGCTAACAGTCTCTGTGTTCGTGTTCGTGTTCGTGTTTTTGTTGTTGTAGCGGTCTCGTTTTGTTGATTGACTCAACCTATCAACTTTCTCTCAAGTACCAAAGTTTCAGTCTCATTCTTACCCAGAAGTTTGGTGTTGTCTCTTTTGTCCACGGAAGACTCTGATAGTCTAGTGGGGAGACTTTAGGTGTTGACAGTGATACCTGACCTCTTACATCTGTGTGTTATACCGATCGAGGGTAGTCATTGCGAGTTAGACTTTAGCTATTGAAAGGGGGACTTGGTATTGAAATCCAAGGTCGCCCGTTCCTGAGTCTGTTTAATACTCATTGTGAGTTCCTTGGCAGCAGGTTCAATATTAGGCTAAGAGTGCTACAAAGGCTTGACTAGGCCTGACGGTAGTTTCACCTGTTTTTGTATTGAGGGGGACTCTCATTGTAACTCCGCACAACTTGCTGCACTAAGTTTGTGTACAAATCCTTGTTGCTGTGTGAAGTGTTAGGAAGAGTGTCTGTTTGTTTTGTGTCATCTCTATATTGTTAGAGTGACTGTGTTTCCTGATTTGTTTGTTGTTGTCTGTGTTGTTGTGATTGTTGTGGTTGTTGATCGCTGACTGACTGAGTTCTGTGTTTTTCTCTCATCGCTGTGTTTCATATCCATATTGTTGGATTGACTGTTGACTGCTGATCACTGACTACTGACTTTTTGTGCGAGCCATATTCTACTGACTGTATCTTAGGAGCTAGGCAAGCCACCCACGAACGACCACATTATCAGTCATTGGTATTTGTCTGAATCGCTGACCGTGGAGATATTTGGTTTTATAGGTGTTTATCTATAGATCATCTATCTAAGAAGACAACATCCATTTATTCTCTTCAAATACTTGCTGTTCCAACACTAACTGACCCGGGAAATCCACTCTTTCGATGTCTGCATATGATTGGATTTAAGTGAGGTATGTTTTTCGAAAAATTTCTCAAAGTCCATTGTTAACTCGCACTATGTTGGACGACACAGATAAGATCAAGCTTGAACTACCTTCAAAACTACAGGCATTCAGTTTTACCTTTGAAACCAAGTGGCCAGGGTCTATAGTAAGTTTTAGATTTAAATACAACCAACTAACTAAGTACCTTTGTAGACAGTCAAAATCACGCTCAGACGGCCCACCAAGCAGCCCAAATTACTACAAGTTCCTGAACATGTCGACCTCAGCACAACCAAACCCGAAACTCCTGACTGACTTCAAGTCATGCGCTGGGCCGCTGGCAAGAGGCCCAGAAATATAAAGTAAGTACTACGCATCCCAGTGACTAAGTTTTGTGATACGCTAGGGGGATGCATTATATGGGATGGTGTTCAATATTCCTGTGCCAGCAGCTTTGTAGCTTCACCAGCCTAAGGCGGTCAACTGAAAAAATCATCCACCTGTGGCAGTGCATGACTGCCAGCATTTGATAGTGGGGTTCCAGGAGTCAGTAGAGGTGGAAACTGGTATGGACTCGGGTTTGAGTCATGGCCTGGGGAACCAAACTGGTATGGATTCAAGTTCGTGTCGTTCATTGGCTGATTTTCTGGAGCACCGCTAGGGTGGCACTGTGCCCCATACATCATTAGGCAAACAAGGGGGCTATGGGGAATGGGGAAAAGCCAGTGAGAAGCACCCAGAAGCTGGCAAATTCCCAGAATCATAGGGATCTGCACATTTGTAACTAGATACTGATCCGAGTCAATCATGATCATATTCAGACGCAATTCAGACATATGGTTTAGGTTCTACTGTTTCTGTGCACCTGAGTTTTCCAGTGTTGGATAACAGTCTGAATTGAGGATCTCTCCAGATTCTAACACCTCATAATCTGTGTCATTTGCTACATCTGTTTAGATACTGTTTACATTGTCTTTTTGTACCCTTTCCAGGTCTGATCAGTTTCTCACTTCTGCAGTGACTTAAAGATGTATCGGACTTTTAGAATTGTTAGCCATAAGGATATATCTTTCTGCCTGTATCCTGTGTTCTTTCAGCACTATGGTGACCAGCTTGGATTGGTTGGCATCCAAAATGCTTCCAGATATCAATATGACAATAAACACTACTGGAAATACAACAGCTACATTGCTCTGCCTGATAATGACTTAGCGGTTGCTGTTTTTACTTTTGTCCTCAATTCACTAGCTTTGCTCCTAAATAAGACAACAGACATCGATGAAGCGCATGCTTTCCCCCCCTCCGCTTACTAGCCTGGTGGATGCTTGTGCATGCCTTGACTGTGCCTTTCTCTCACCAATTCAATGAGAAAATTTTGGAATCTCTACCTGATGATTACCGTAAGTAATGGATATTAATGAATGATAATGCATTGAATGAGAACTGAAAATGCCAATATTGCTATCTAAGTTCAGACATTTTAAAAGAAGCGGACCATGCACCTTTTGACGCACCTAAACAAACACCAAACTAGATAAAGGCTGAGCTTTGCCAGCAGCAACCTCGCTCTACAAGTGTTGAAGTTGTGTTTCAGTGTGTTGATTATTGTTTTTCAAAGCCAGGTAACAAATAGATTGCATGAGTTATAGTAGATGTACATGATAGTTTAAATAGTAAGTTGTTTGTTGAAGGTTAAAGTAAAACTTTGGAGAGCATTGCATTGGCATCATGTTCAAGATCATTGTGCGAGATTTGTTGTTTACTACATGTTGTAGTATGAGTGTGATTAGACATTGTCTGTGTCTGATTCAAAATGGTTATGAGAAATCATTGTGCTGGTTTCATTGCAAATTGTAGAATTTACCTTTGTGAGCTCGTTTTTTTTCCTTTGAGAGGCAAGTCTGATGCGGGGCCAGCACCAAGTCCTCGTTGTTTTAATGGACTGGAGGGCATGTTTGATGGTGGCTGCAATATGATTCTGTCTTGAAGGACAGTGTTGAAGATGTGACATTTTGACATTTTGATGTGGTGATGGAAAAATGCAAAGTGTACTTCGACAATGGCACCATATAATTTGTTGTGGTATTGTGCAGGTGGGATGAGATTACAGTCGATGTTGTATGCTGGAAGAGGATTGATAGAGTGTGATTCTACAAGGTTTGCAAGTTGGGTTTTGCAACATTCTGCAACCAGCCAGTTAGACATTTCGAATTCTGAACTAAGGTCCATAGTAGCATCTAGTAGTAGAATATTTTGTCAGTTGTATATCAATATAGAATAGGTTCATTTTGTTTACCAGTCAAAGTGTCGTCATCGTCATTAGAAGACTGATTTTCTGAGCTTTCAATGGTTTGTTTCATCTAGCAAAGAAATTTTGAGGGTTTAGAGCTGATTTTATATTTGTTGTACAGAAATAATAACTTACCGTGAATTCATGGTGAATGAGTTTGAATGAATCAACTCCTAAGACTGTGAATGCTACTTAAGGTTTACACATCTCATTCACGTCATATCATCTTTTTGAATGCTCATAAGTTGTCAATGACTGTGGGAAAATCATCGGAGGAGAAGTCAAAGTCTTTGTGATGAGTTGCAGTCAAATGGCATGATAATTTGACATTGGAGAATCGTCCATTAAATATGTTTGCAGGATCGAAATTTCCATCAGGAGTGAAGTAGAAGTCAGAGCGACTTATTTGAAATACTCCTCATAGGGTAAGTTCTTCGGCACTGGATGAGTGTTTCTGTATCAATACATCTCCTTCATGTCCTCCTTGGAAGTATTCAACTCGGGAAGCAAGGTTCTGTGTACCAAGGTAAAAACCTCCATCTTGGCTTTGGAGTTTTTTGAGAACAGTTTTTGCTGATACGAGTTTGGATATGACAGGCTCTGTTATTGGTGCTGTAGTAGATGATTCAGAAAGTGAGGATGTGGTATCTTTCATTGTGTCGGTCTTTGTTGTGTTGAACCATAGTTAGGTATTGTAATGAGTGGTGAATTGGTGCACACGAATTTATATGAAGATTGGTGGTCACCAAAAATGTACAAGTTTTATGTCACCATGGTCATTTGAGAACAAAGTTTAATGTCTGAATCTTGGCAAGAAGCTTAGAACACTTATCTATGGCCAAAGATTTAGATTCCAAGTTCATATGTATGATCTGATATTACTGTCTAACCTTGAAAAGAATATCATTAAGAATATCAAGGATTCAATATGTGTTAATCGGTGACAACAATTGGAGGATTAGAATTTGAGGGTGTTAGACTGGGAGATTGTGTGCCGATGATAGATTAGTTACTATGATAGTATCAGTGGTTTGACATAGGGTTAGGAATTAGTGAAAGAAGACATGGACAGTGGCATTGGCTGAATTCACTTCCCTTTTTTTCAATGCCTTCTCATGATGACAATGACATTGTTGGCGATTTAACCAAGGCAGAGTTAATTGCTGCGGTTCCTCCAAAGATGTTTGAAAAATATGTCCAAAAGTTGAAATGGCCACAAATTCTTGATATTGTACATGGCCTACCAGAGGAAATTTTGGATAAGATTCATGAAGCAGCAGGAAAGAAGGAAGATGAGCGAGAGCAAGTACAGAAGCAGAGGTCAGGGAAAAAAAGGCTGGAGGTGGCAGCAAGAAGGGAGTTATTGCTGAAAAAGTGAGAGAAGATTCAAACATTGGTGTATGTGCAGAAGAAGATGGTGTACAGAGTTGTGATCATTCAAAATTTCTTGGATTACCATCGGAGGAGGAGGTGAAGAAATGTTTTCATGCATTTAGATCAGCAACATCGAATTCAGCTCTTGCAATGTCAATTTGCATCGTTTGCACAAGGGAATTGATGGATTATGAAGGTGTGTATATGAATTCTGATAGGCAGACATCAGTTATTGATATTGGTTTGAAATGAAGGCAAAATTCAAGAGTTGTGTCAAATACCAAACATCAAGCACTTGCTTACAGTTTCTGCAGATTCAGTTTCAAGTTCAGTGACATTATGGGAAGGCATGTTGCTCCTTGATGGTCATATTAAAGGCAATGCACCAGGTGCAACAGGTTGGATGTGTTTCGAGTGTTATCATGCACTTGAAGATGACACAATGCCAAAATTTGCACTCACTAATAACATGTGGATCAGACCCATCCCACACGAACTTGCTATTTTGACACTTCCAGAGGAACTGTTGATCTCTTGACATTTTCCTCGTTGTTATGTCTTCAAGTTGTATTCAAAAGAATCACGCAGCGGAAATCCTAGTCACATGCAGTGTGGCATGGCTGGCAATGTGACATTGTATGACATAAATACAGATGATGTTGCGAAGATGATAGGAGGACAATTTCTACCACAGCCTATCAGCACATTGGCATCAGTACTTGGAATAACATACATTGGAAAAAAAAACTTGCCACAGAATTGGTTAAAGTCAACATTTTGCATCTGTCGTACTGTGGTTTTTCAAGCACTCATTTGGTTGAAGGCCAACAATCCATTGTATGTGGACATTCAAATTTCAGAGGACTTGCCCATACAGCTTCCAGAGGATGAGGTTCCTGAAGAAATCATTTTGGTCATTCATCATGAAAGTAGTGACAATATTGCAATACATGAAAGTGAGGGGTATGTACCTGTAGATGACAGTGAGTTTATGACTTAGGTTTGATGTGAATATTATGTTGATTTAAATTTGAAGAGTATGAAGATGAGGTTATACCAGAATTGCAAAATCAAGATGGAGTTGGTACTGTGAATATTGATGCTGAAGGTTCGAGTTGTGATGATTAAAATGGTAGCCATCTTGAGTGACATTGTTTTTGTAGGTGGCAATGTGATACCATTGAAATTTCTTGGGATCACAGATACAGAACTCAATAAATTGCTGTTGAATGACTTGATGAAATACGCACTTATGAATATGGATGCCAATGAAGGAGGATATGCTGTTTGTCACAGTCGTGATCCTGTTTCTGATTTTGCTTGAGGTCAAAAAATTGGAGAAGAGTCTGAATGGATAAATCCATTGGCCGCTACATATCCAAAGCTCTTTCCATATGGAGTCGGAGGAATTGAAGCAACATGTACAAAAACTGTTGGATTTGATGAACATATTTGATGGACATTGCAATACCATGATCACCGGTTCTGCACCCATCATTCATTTTCCTTTGTCATTTTTGGGATCATCCAGAAACATAAAGCACTTCAATCTGCTCGAATTCAGATGCGATGAAAAGATTTTGAACATGATGCATTCATAATCAACTCAATCACAGTAGTGGACCTTAAGCAAGCAGAAAAGGAGGAAGCTGAAAATACATTGATATCAAATCCTCGAGTTCGTCTCCTTCGAAAACATGTATTTGCGACATCAAGTCGAGTTGTCGGTTCTGACAATTGCCATGCTCGGTATTGTGGACAAATGTGGGGGACATGTTTGTGTCTCCATGGTCCAAGTATTTGGATGACACTAAATCTAAGTGACACACATGATCCTATAGCACAAAGTTTTGCTGGAGAAACAATTAATCTGGACGACTTCAATCCTCATCTTGGTCCAGACAGTAACCAATGAGCTTGAAATATTGCCAAGGATCCATTTGCAGTGGCAAAATACTTCTTTTTCATAATCAAAGCTGTTCTTTTGCACCTGTTCAAGTCAATGCAACAAGTCATGAAGTGCATAGTGAGATGGGGGTACTTGGACAGATCAGTGGATATTTTGGAGTTGTCGAGGCGCAAGGGCGAGGAACACTGCATGTTCATATAATGGTCTGGCTTCAGCATACTCCAAACATGGTGGAGTTGCACACTCTGTTGCACAATGATGATTTCCGTGCACGTGTGCAAGATTATATTCAACAAAACATTTGTGTGCATGTGGACGATTTGGATGAAGAAACCATTCAATCAACACCAAAAGAGAGCAGTTTAGCTTATTCACATCCTCCAAATCCTGATTCCGGTACCTGGCAGACGGAAATTCAAGATGTCGAATGTCATGTTGTTAGGTCTCAGCAAGTGCACATTTGCAGTAGGTCAACTTGTTTGAGATTTAACAGACACGGGCAGCTGGTTTGCAAGAGATGTGCCCCATGGCAATTGTTGTCAGTTGATGTTATTGATGAAAGTGGTAGATGGAGTCCAAAATGTACATATGTGTTTCTCAACAATTATTGTCCAGCCATTACCCCAACACTTTGGTGCAACAATGACATCAAGCTTCTCACCAACGGGAGCAAAACAAAGAATAGGGATGCTCAAAGTTAGGTGTGCACTTCGCACACCACACACTACACACCGCACACAACCCCCTCGCACATGCACCCCCACCCAAAATGGTAACCTTAGATAATCATCGGACTTTGGACTAAACCTTGCAGCACACAGCGCCGAACAGTAGTAACTAGTAGTCTAAGGCAGCATTCCTAAACCTTACCCATCATGACCATTAACCTTGCCAATAGAGTACTTTGTTAGTGCACATGTTGTACATAAGTATTTTGATTATTTAATCAATTCAAAGTCATATTTCGAGCAATCACGTGATATATTAGTCGTGAATTGTCTAAGGCAGCATTCCTAAACCTTACCTGAACCAGTTCCAAACCTCGTCATCCCAAGACCTTATGGGCCTGTTTTTAACCCTTTCTGCGCAGTATATTGTTTAGTAGGATGTTGTGCTTTTCCACATATCATATATCAATAAATCATGTGAATCATATGATCCCTTGAAATACAACTTTGAATTGATTAATATAATCAAAATACTTATGTACAATATACTAACAAAGTACTCTATTGGCAAGGGTTAAGGCCTAAGGGTCACAATTGTGGGTAAGGTTTAGGAATGCTGCCTTAGACTACTAGTTACTACTGTTCGGCGCTGCATGCTGCAAGGTTTAGTCCAAAGTGTGATGATTATCTAAGGTTACCATTTTGGGTGGGGGTGCATGTGCGAGGGGGTCATGTGCGGTGTGCAGTGTGCGGTGTGCGGTGTGCGGTGTGCGGTGTGCGAAGTGCACACCTAACTTTGAGTGTCCCTAATGCCGCTTGGTATCTCACAGGCTATTCAACAAAGAAACAGAATAAAAACAATAATGTTTCCGCTCTCATGGCAAACACTCTCTTGTACCATCAAGGGCACTCAGATCATCTTGATGGTGTTCTAGATCGCAATCGACTTTTGCTGTTTTGCTGTCAACATGCCATTAATTGGTGTAGAAGAGGAATGTAGAATGTTAGAAAGTGGGTGGTATGAGATATACTCAGATGGTCCTCTGTGCGCGAATCTAATGTCGGCCCAAGGGGATTGCTACTGAGAAGGTTCCTCTATATATAATAGTGGAGGGAAACACTGAACCAGGCTGTCGGATAAGCCTGGTGGGGTGCGCACCGATGAGCAAAGCATGATAAGTGAAAGTGCTATGGAGCGCTACTGAGCAACAAGTACGATGGTGCGTGCTGAGTGAGAGCGAAGCGCGTGTGCAGGTGGTGGAGCACAGCGACTCTTAAGTGAGTTGGGGAATGAGTAAGACAATGTTCGTGTACAAGAATATGCAGGCTGGCGCTTGTATGAGTTCTGGCGCTTAGCATCGGTCGGTGGATATGATGAAGACTTAGACTTAGAGTCCAATGATGTGCGGGAAGAAGAAGATGATCATTCTACAAAAGGCAAAGGTATATATATTCTAAGTAGCGTTTAAGTGCTGTCAAGCGCTAAAGCAAGCTGGAAAGCGAAGCGAGTACGTGATGATATGTAATAAGGGTCCATGACGAACCATACAGAATATGTGCGCAAGTGCTGGAGATATGTCAGAATACATGAGAATAAGATAGGAATACACACCGATGAACCGAACGGACATGGAATAGATGAATGGAGGACGAGCAATGGAACTGAGGATACATGCGCTGATGCGCAACGGAAGCGGCCGACGAGGTGCCAAGTATGCCGAAATGAGGTACGGGTGCTGTGTTTGGAAGGTGTTTAGGGCATTATAGAATTAGCTCTCTATGAGGCCACAGAGATGTCAGTCTCTACATCGGGAAATGGAGATGTCTGGTCCACAAGTGATTGCTTACCTGATGAACTGGGGAGATGTCATTTGCTTGTGCCATTATGTGCCATTATACTGGTTCGCACTCAAATTACATTTGCTGGAGGCATTTTCTGAGTTAAACACGAACAAAAATCAGTGAGACATCATTTGACACATTGTGTTTGAGGTTAATTTCATAAATTTTTATAGTAAGAATAACATGAATTCAGAGACCTTGTTTGAAACAGATGAACAAGTGTCTCTTGACGAAGATTCACGAGGTGTAGGAGATCTTTCTCAATTCGAAAAAGACCCAGCTGTAAGCTGTTTGTTATTTTACTGGTTGTTGGATGTAACAAATTGTTGCATAGGATACAGTCACCTTAGAAGTTGGTTTTGGTGGTCGACTTCATGCCCATTTACAGTTTGAGGACTATGAATTATGTGGCAATGAGCTCGACACATATTCATATTTTTGATTTGTTATCGACACTTATGAAGAGGCGATACCATCTGTGGAACGTGGAGGCATCGTCAATGAAGATTCTGTTTGTTCATTATTACCAAAATGAGGTCGACGCAAAAGTCAACATAGCAATTACCTGCCAGAGCATCCAAAGTCTAACTCACCGTCGTGTTGTTCGTTCAGAAGGTCACAATACATTGCCAGACATTGTTGGTCCATTCTTTCCTCAAAATGATCCAAAACATCGAGAATTGTATTGCACATCAATACTCACTTTATTGCCACCATGGCATTCTATTAAAGATCTCAGAAACAATTTTGAATCATGGGATGATATGTTCACTGATTTCCTCATACACACCTCCTCACAAAACAAAGATGTCATTGCTGGTATCCAGTATTATTACAACTGCAAGACCACAGCAGATGATTCTCATATTTGTGAAGATGAAGAAACAGGGTCCATTAAACAGAATGAAGCATGTTACAAGAAAACAGTGACTATGATGGATGAAGAGGAAAATGAAGATGAAGATATTTCAGTGGAGTTGACAATTGAGGACTTACATGCTTATAAAGAATCACAAAAAAATCATCATGAGGAGGCACACGCACTTCTTGCAGTTGCTGTTGGACATTTGAAGGGATTTTTTGCCAAGGAAACAGCGTCGTGGAGCATTGGAGAGTCAAAAGTTGGTATAGCAAGTGGTGATGCTTACCGTCAGCTTGGGCAATGGCAAATGGCAATAGCCAATGAAGCAAACAAGCTTGAGGAATAAGACAACACAGCTGTTACTGTGAACGATGGCAATTCTATTGGAGATATTATCATGCTTGATGGTCTAGACCACAACATCGGCATCAATGATGGTGAAATAACATATCTACATCCAGCAATCCAAAACAGTCACCTATTCGCTGCTGATCCTTCATGCCTGTTGAAGGATCAAAGATGTGCATATGACATCATTGATTGGCATCTGTTAGAGATGTTAGCAGGATGAAGCCCTCCACAGTTACTCATGCAGATTCCTGGAGAAGGTGGAGTCGGCAAGTCCAAGACAATACAAACCATAACCAAAAACTTCTGAAGTCGAGGAGTTGAATCAATCCTCATAAAGGCAGCTTATACCAGTATTGCTGCATCTATTATCAATGGGAAGATGCTGCATGTAATAGCATCAATTCCTTTGAATGGTCATGAACAAAGTGCAAAAACGTTGAAGAAACTTGCTGCATTCTGGAAACATAAACTGTATCTCGTCATTGATGAGGTTTCCATGATCGCTCGCAAATTCTTCACCAAACTTTCCACATCTATCAGGAAGGGCAAATCATTAGCAGGAGAAAAGAGCGAAGATAAACCTTTTGGTGGAGTAAATGTGATCATTGTCGGGGATTTTCATCAGTTTCCTCCTGTTGCAAGGAAGAAGAGCACAGTGCTATATTATCCATGTGATCCTTCAAAAGACTCAGCTGAAAAAATGTTGGGACAGAAAATATACAAACAATTCACGACAGTTGTTCGTCTAAAGGAACAAGTTCATGTCACTGATCCACAATGGAATGATCTTCTTTGTCATATCCGACATGGCAGCTGCAACCATCAGCATATCAAATTGCTTCGATCCCTCATACTCACAAATTCCCAATGTCCACCAACCGATTTCAATTCATCACCATGGAATGATGCTATTTTGGTCACCCCTCATCATGCTGTTCATCACCAATGGAATTCTAAAGTCACCAAAAACTACTGCCAACAAAGTCACAACCAGTTATTCATTTGTTGGGCATTGGACATGACACAAGGACAGAGACTAACATTGGAGGAAAGTTTCACTGTTGCTATGAAGCCCAAGGGATTTCAGGCTACTGGTAATGATCATGCATTGCTGTCAAACATGATAGAGATTGCAGTTGGTATGAAGGTTATGGTAACTTTCAACATCAAAACAGACCTGGACATTGCAAACAGAGCAAGAGGAGAATTAGTGGAAATTGTCTCGGACAAACAGGAGTCAAGTTTTTCACCTACAAAGGCTGTCGTGGAGTTAGAGTATCCTCCAGCATACTTTCTGATCAAATTGGACTGCACAAAGGCCAAATGTCTCGAAAATTTGGAATCCGGAGTCATACCAATTGTACCAATGCAATGGACATTTCGTGTCACAATCAGCGGTCATGAAGAAGTAATAACACGAATGCAACTACCATTAACACCAGCATACACATTTACGGATTATCGAGCTCAAGGTCAAACAATTAGCAATGCTATTATCGATATCAGAACACCACCCAGTGGTGAACTCACTTTATTCAGCATATACATTGCATTGTCTCAAGCACATGGTCAAGAAAATATTCATCTGCTTCAGGATTTTGATGACAAATTATTGACAAGCCATCCCAATGAATACCTTCATATTGAGGATCAGTGATTGATGAAACTTGACGAGGCAACAGAAAAATGGTGGACAATACATGAAAATTCAAGTTTATGGTGGACGATAGGTTACGGTTCGATTTGCCGATTTGCCACCACTTATTTGGAAGTCCAATCAATGTTTGTTCTCATGGTGCGACTATTTTTAGTATACCCCAAGTATACTTGTAAATTTGTCACAAGTGTTATGCACCACATGGAGGCTCGTGCTCACATCACTCATAATATTATTGTCCATTGCATTCTGCTATCCCTTCTGACATGCTCTCGCAAACCCTCACTGGTGTTCCCACTTTGTTGCGCGTCCTTTCAGCAGTTTATGTTGTTTCTACTATGAAATACACTTCTCACCTTACTATGTGCCAAGTGAATGGTACAACTCAGCGATAAAAGTACAGAGTAGCAAGCCTCACAGGATGCGCAATGTTCCCTTCAGACTTGGTGTACTACTTTCACTGATGACTAACCTTGATGTTGCTTCTCAAGTCAGCCATCATTCTCAGCGCTTTGTATAATCACACCTCTATTGTGCCAAACATACAAATGCCATGGAAATACACGCGCAACAAGACCTGGACCACCTGCCTCTTCTCCAACCCCCATCTTTTCATACTCCTGACACCTACCGCTAGGCACATCCTTGATCCTCACTTTTCTTCATCACACCAGCATGTCTGATGACTTGAAGGCAAGTCACTGCATATCACCATACCCATTTCGTGATCCTTATGCTCAACTTGGATATACAGTCATCAGGACGAGACCATGACCTTGTGATGTCCACAGGTACTTTCAGATGCATCCGTCATGGTGCTTACTTCCATTTCAGCACCGAGGGCTAATCCGCAAATGCAGCATTCTGACCAAGGTCTTCATGCTAAATGATCTTGGGGCCCTTCAACCGTATGGTCACTCGAGTAGTGGGTGTTGGAATGTTCACCTAGATGGTAAGGAAATGGTTTCAGCTCAGTGATTCCATTGACATAGTCATCAATGTGATTTGTATGTACGAACAAGCGCATCGACACCACATTCGGCATGTTGCCACTTCACATGCAACTCGTGTCATGGAACAATCATATAGTACTTCCACATCCCATCTTTGTTGCCCATTAGTAATTTCTGATCAAGGTGAGTTTCACTCCATGTTGGTTTCCACTTATACTCAGCCATCATGCCTGCAGTATTTGAAATTTGAGTGCTTGTTTCTATACATCCAAGTACTCATCACTCTTGGACTTCGGAACTTCATGCAAGTTCAATAGATGTGCTGACTCAGACACGCAATGTACAATACGCCTGACATATGCATTTGCATTGCACCCTAGGGAGTTGGCTACTTATATTCTATTTAACATTTCTCGTAAACTGGTTCTGCATGCAAATCCAGTATTTGCCCTGTATACAATGCACCGTGAGTCAACACTATGGGATTTGATATGAAACAAGTCTTACTAACCATCAGGGCTTGGTTCCAGAGAGTCCTTGCCTATGATGAGGCTTACGCACACCCTGTTTACTTTGCGGTAGGTTCAGCCTGCATGTATTGCATGGTAAGTTTGAAAAGTTTGATGGGAAACAAGGCTTACGTGGGCATCCGGTTGTAAAGCGCTGGATGTTGCCTAACCCGTATGTCACCATCTAGTTTCAGCATCCATAATATACTGCATCGATGCAAAGACAGATATCGAGCGTTACTGAATAAGTTGTCCTGGACGACAAGACAAAGATGACGAATAGCAGAGCACATTGAACACTATGAGATGCCACTCCCAGCTCAATCACCGAAGCTCTTATGTTAGGTAACTCAACACACTCTAACATATGTAAGGATGGAACATTTGATCCTGTGGAACCAATTCATGTCCACCTTGTGTACACACTCCATCTAAGCCCTGCCTGCATTCCAATCGCTCGAGCGCTCCTGATCCGTGTATGTGTCACATTCCCCTGTGTGTGCTCACCTGAGCTCCTAATGCATTACATATACTTGCTCTGAGCCTCCATAAATCAAAATCAAGGTTATTTAATGATACATTAAATGGCATTGTAGGAAAAAAATGAAAAGGTGTTGACAAATTGAATACTGGAGTTTGCCAGAACTTTGAGAGTATGTGGGTAGACTATACCATAGACTATGTGTAGAAAATCCGGGAGCATTAGAAATTCTTTTTGTGGAAAGTGAACCGAATCCGTAGACCATTCATAGACTTGCGTAGACTCAACTCGGTCTCAGTAGATCAACCAAACAATGACGTCACCGGAGCTCATTGCTCGGCTGTGATCATTGCCTGCAACAGCATCTGGCATATATATGACAATGGCAAGCCAGTGTTTTCGCCATCTGCCCCCCACTATTTCACTGTCTGCCTGTCTGCCTCATGCCCGTCTGCCTCATCACCATCTGACCCGCCGCTATTTCACCAAGCCACTACTATGTCACTAGTAAGTTGGACCTACACCTGGACAAGTCCCAATATTGATCGCCATCCTCAGTATAAATTTTGTAGTGCGTTCACAGTACTTTTCTTCCAACAATGAGCAGTGGCCGGCGCTGGATGTTTGCATGGCTGATACAGTCCTGTGTACCAAGGCTGACTGCCGCAACTTGAAGCAAGGCACTCAGCCACGGAAGGCCAACAAAAACTGCATATGATGCAACTGCAAGCAGTGTTGTGAGGTGGCAGGAGGGTGTAGGGTCCACCAAGTCGCAGCTGCATCTTCTCTTGTTGCTACTCAACAGCATGAAAACTCGATCGTACCACCACTTGCCACCATTAACCCCACATCTACTCAACTTGATCACCCTCTAGTTACTACATCGAATTCATCGTCAGCGAGTGCATCACGATCTTTAGCTACTAGTACTCAGTCACTCCCGGCCACTTCACGAAACTATGCTCGGCCATTAGACCCCAATTATGCACGGAACTATGTTCTTGGGCACCAGCGAACATTGGTGGCTGAGCAACGCTTTCAAGCTGACCAAAGTCTGAGTATTATGATCCACAATATGATTGATGTAGTGCTCTGGTTGAAGGTATGGTCTTCTATATCTATTAGATGGTTTCTTGGTGCTGACTAGCCAACTTGAATATTGCTAGAACAATGAACCTCCCCACCTCGTAAAGCTTACGTGCACCACACCTAGAAAATTCGTGCCAGGAGACCATCCGCTATTGATGAGATTTGAGCTCGGAGACTACATTGCAGTATATTGCAGTGATCGGCACGCCTGGATTGAGCAAGATATCAAGACTCCACTTCTCAGTCCCCCCAATTCAACCATCCTCCTGCGTTCTATTGATCTGACCGACAATCATATGCTACTCGGATTTGCCGAGAGGGTTTTATCTCTTAGTTGTGCACCTGCAACTGTCCAATCTCCATCAAAACGATCCTTTAGTGCCACGGGTATGCATCTGTCCCGATTGGACAGGATGACCTCACCATTGAAGCGGCAGAGGAATGCCAGTAGCAACAACCCCGTGGGCCCAGTTCTCATCTCTCGGCAGTCGCCCATTCCTTTACCACTCACTAGCCTATTGTCGAGTCCCACTGTGACGTCACCTCTGTCACTTGCTGCTGGCAACTTAGACACATCACCTGTAGTAGTGCCTGCACCAGCCATGGTCCAACCCAACACTACCATCCCTGCAGGCGCCCGAGCACGATTTCCCTGGAAGTACGCATGTGATATGGTTCCCCGGATTCAGTTCTTCATCAATGTATCAGATGATCAAATGATCCAGGCCCTCTTCGCTACTACATTTCCAAATTGCACCTATACCAAGGCAACTTTTTATAAGCATCGCGCTGCTTATCAGGCAGCTATTGAGAATTCGAGTGATAGGGTTGAACGTGCCGTCAATGCAGGATATAGCCCTGCCGGCCAGTGGAACACTCTCTTGGCCGAAATCAAAGCTAATGCAGCTCCAAGTCTTACTGGTAGTAATGGCCTGGGTAGCATCTCCAACTTGGACACGAAGTGTATGTATAATTTAATTTGCTACTTCCGTGGTTGGCTAATCCTTGTCCTTCAGGTCCTACCCCACCTCCGAGTCTACCAATGAACTCATCTACCACTGACACCGGATTGCCACTCCCTACTGACCTAACCAGCAAGATGAATGATGCTCTTGCATTACTATTCCAGAACATAGATAAAATGGACAATAATACTGCAGCTACCACTGATCCTGAATTCCCTTTAGATTTTACGAGTTATCCCCAATTTGATCTATTTGGCACCTGGTTAAATGATCCTTCTCCCGTAGATAATCAAGCCTTACCACCCTTACCACCTTTTAATTAGTAGACTAACTACTCTGTTTATTATCCACAAAATCCGACCTTCTTATGTTGAAAAAAAGTAACTACAAGTAGCTAGTCATAATTTCAACTCGAGAATGTGGTGAACTGACAGGATGGTGATGGCGGCATCAAAATGTACATGAAACTTGACATCTGAATGGTGCGATCCTCGAGTGATGTCCATGAAACTTGACATCTGAATAGTGCGATCCTCGAGTGATGTCCATATTCGGCTCATGGAAGATCTGATTGATAACATTCCAAGATCTGTTTTGCAGTTGCTGTAGGTCAAGAATCAAATCATTGTGTCCCATGCATGCTGACATCCTGGACTTACCACTGGTCTACTAGCGGCAGCATTGCCATAACGGATGTTCAGCGTGGGGAGGACACGTCCAGTGACTAAAATAGGGTCGGGAGATACAGTGATCCCCACGTCTTGCAAGAAAGGCGAATTCTGATAATCCAGGGCCTGTACAAGCAGTCAATCAAACACATGAAAAGATGAATGTGGCACTTACAGAGCGTTGGTCGGTCGTAACTGTGTTGCTGATGCCAGCACTGATGAGCGCCAGGTGTTTGTAAGGATCATATATCCTCTGTGCCCTGACCATAGCTCCAATAGGAAATCTAAGAACTGTTGTTCGCAAATGCCAAACAAAGCCACACAACTCACTGATGCAAAGAGTGTCACTCTAATGGTGTGATCCCCAAGTGATGAACTCTGGCATTCATTCAAAACACAGGACAAAAAACATACAATAAGAGATAGAATTACAAATGACAACAATCTAGACAATGTAATGCAAACAGCACCAGCGGAGTCAATGCACTAGTCACTACCAAACAGAGTGTCCATGGAAATCATCCAAGGAGAATGCCCTCGTCTCTCTGACTCTGAGATAACATAGCGGTTCTGATGTTTAATCATTTCATCAAGATAAAAGTTGTACTGGTGTACAGACATGTCCTGCAGGATTGCCTGATACCCACCTAGCCAAATGTTCGTCTGTTCGCAAATTGACGTATTAAATCGCCACTTGCCACCAGAAATGAGCTCTGGGAAAGTGGCAGGGTTGCAGTGATGCTGACAGTAGGTGTCAGTTTCCTTGTGTTTCGAGTTGAAATGAAACACGTCAACAGGCATCCCTGTTGCAGCAAAGTGGTCATCACCAATAGCGTCTTGGTGAGTGCGGAGCTTGCAGTTGTTGTCAAAGACGAAGTATTCAGGTGCTGATGCAGCAGTAGGGAATACCACCTTCGCAAATTCCTTGAGTTTAAATGTTAGCTTACATCAGTAAGACTGTGTGTAACTCACATTAACAGCAGAGATGGCCTTGGACCCAAAAAACGTAGCCCACGCTAATATCACCCCACAAGGTCGCATAATAAGTTGCTCGTTATGGGTGCGGTGCTGACCAAACCTTGCTCTGAGGTGTTTGTTGCCATTCTCTGGCTTACCGTCACACTCGGAGTCAACAATCACCTCGAGATCTTCATCTGCGCTGTTAGGGTTACTACTACCACTATCTGAGGATGAAGGAACAGAGTCCAAGGGTAAGGTAACACCAGCCCTCTTGAGCCGCGCTCGCAGCTGGAAGAGAGCTTTCATGGGCTTGAAGTAGGCATCTTCAAGAGCCTGGTGGTCCGCATTGGCACATGTTCAAAATCCAGAGGCATTGACCTCGTCACAGCCATCAACTGTGCACCACTGGTTCAAGTCTTGATGGTCGGGACAGAAACGATGATGGTTGGTCATAAGTGGGACTTTGCAGTCATGCACTGCACAACACGGGTGCCCGATGGTATTACCATCACAAACAGCTGCTTGAATTTTCACCATGGCATGTAATCAATCTGAGCATGACGCCGCACATCTGACAAACAATTGACTTACATTTTGAGTCGTCGTCACCAATAACAATGAAGCATAAGTCACAGGCATGCGGGTATGCTTCCTGCCCAATACCTTCCATTTCTTTGTTGCGCTCACTCAGCGCAACATCAATTTGGATCCATTGTTGCTCATCGTGGGGGAGAACAAGGCAACTGTTATTCTCTGCCTTCTCCAGTAGCAGTGAGTAAATAAAAAAACCATTCAGGACGTCAGTGTCGCGCATTCGAAGGGTATACTGCCATGAAAATTCCTCATCAAAAGCTTGTGGAAGTGTAGCATCAAAAGCGCATCTATTGTTCGAGATGTAGCCATGCCGTCGAGCAAGTGCATAGTTGTACACACGAGCACAGTTCATGCTAGACATCCTGGAAGTGGAAGAAAAGGTTAGCATTATGATTATCAGAAAAAGATGACAATACCATCCAAAGACTTTCATTGCAGCAAAAAGTTCCAACAGTGCAGCTTCAATATAGGAATGCCTCGCAGCCTGAATGACACTGGGAACACCAGCATAGTAAATGCATGTCGAGTCGGTGTTGTTAGTCCAATAGTTGGGGTAATATCTGGTATGACATTCTGAATGAAATGGTCAGTATGCATTACTAGAAGATAAAGAACATATGTCGACAATATGTTGATACCGAATGGACTGGAAAAGAACCATCTTGTAGCGTAAAGAGGCTAGCACGAAATGTATTGACATCCGTGAGAGTGGCTACTTCATCACCATCACAGTAGTTCATGCATTCGGGACGCTGGCATACATGTGTCGGTGGATACAAGTCATGATATCCTACAAGGTTTAAAACATGTCAGTGAAAGAAGAGAAAAGACGAACAGCAATGCACCAATACCGCGCACAAGTCCATGACAGTTAAATACTTCAATCTCCTGGTCAGTTGGGAGTACTGCACTGTGAGTCCAGATAACCTGACGGAATGCTACCCAGCATGCGAGGATAGTCAGTGGGTCTTGACTGAGTGCGCCAGCAAGAAGGGGTACGACGACTTCTGGAGGGTGGATGTCGGATGTCGGATGTCAGTCATGCACTGGTGAATGAATGATTTCACCATGCATGCAAGCTGAATGAAGGCCATGAGGTCGGGGAAAGTGAGATCATACTCATCAAGGGGTGCAAGTAGCTGACTGATGCCCATCATGAAGGGCATCAGAGGGGGATGTCGATGACGGTGATGAGGAGCAGTTGAGTATGATATACAGATCAAGAACATTGTTTGGTCATTCTACCCGTGGCGTCGTAGACTCAGGTGGACTGCGGTAGACTCCAGTGGATTGTGGTAGATTCGGCAGAGTTATCCAAACAGAGTCTACCAATTTTCTACACGAATCCATGGTAGATTCTACCCATGCACCTTATATGTCCTCGAGTTCGCCATTACCCACAACAAGCACGAGCCTCCATTCGGTGCATAACACTTGTGACAAATTTACAAGTATACTTAGGGTATACTAAAAAACAGTCGCACCACGAGAATAAACATCGATCGGACTTCCAAATAAGTGGCAGCAAATCGGCAAATCAAACCATAACCTATTGTCCACCATACAAGTTAGACTTGGTAAGACAACACAATTCAAAGATGAATTTTGTCTTATAGATCGCTGTTCTGTACAGATTTGGTTACTATTCATCAGTGAACCCGTGAGGAAAGTAGATAGCAATAAATAACAATATATGGTACATAATCACAAGAACTAGCATAATTTTGCTATCGATCATCACATTGTTATGTTTGGCCTTATAGAGGAAAGACGTGTCCCTGATTATTGTATAAAATTTTATGAAATGCCATAACGAAAGGGAGGTTCACAACTCCGAAGCATCAAATAATTGACGTAAAAATATAAAGCTTTACAATGCTTTATCTAATTGCAAAATTTACATGATATCTGTCAGAATGATACTACCTGGAGTAAGTTAGACAGAACTACCGAAAGCGCCAGCATGACAGATTGCCTGCAACAACCTGCCATTTTGTCACTAGCACCAAATTATTCTCATCCTCAGCACTCATTTTGTGAAGCAAATTAATTTTATTTATATTTAAATACTACATGTATAGCTACAAGACAAAAAGAAAACAGGGAAAGATAGCGGAGAGATGAATGAAAGGAGGGACCAAGGCCAGCAAGGAACCACGAGAAAAGACCACCATGAATGGCCAGAGGAATGAACCATGAGGAAAGGACGGACCACCACGAACGGCCAGGAAGGAACCATGAGGAAAGGAAGGGCCACCATGAACGGCCAGGAGGGAACCACGAGGAAAGGCCAGGGAGGAACCACCACGAACGGCCAAGGAGGTCCACAAGGAAAAGGCCAGGGAGGGACCACCACAAATGGGAGGAATGAACAGGCTGAGTCGAGAGGTGGTGGTAGTAGCGGTGAAAGAAGGATTGAAAGGAACTTGCGTGAAAATTTCTGTCCTGCGCAAACAATGACAAATCAATTTCAACCAACCACTTGCGCTGGTCACATGATTTGAGGTTGTCCGAAAATTCTAAGGTAAAATTTGAGGCTAAGGTGATAGTCACGTGCATGATCTTGGATGATGTCAGAAATTTCCTAAGTTGGTTACAACCACGTGCCTTTGAGACTCGCTTCCAACCGTATTGATACCGAGTCAGACAGTTGGTACCTATGTTCTATTATTGGTACCCAGTCGGAATATTCAAACCGAAGTTACGTCAATGAAGGTGAGTTACAATATTGATACTGAGTTCCAAGCATCATTGAAACTTATGTACTTAGTATGTCTGTTAATGATGCTTCCATCACGCGACGCTGTGGCATTGGACTGTCAACGCTCCTTCCTGCTTTCATTCAGCCATCACCCACAGCCCTCAGCTCAACACGACAACACCTGATTTGACCATTGCACAATTAGAGGTGTGTCATCTTCTGATTCAGATCTGACCTGCGGGCTTATTATGATTATACTCTGGATCACCTCCAGGACTACCATCCAGCGCTTCTCCCTCTCTGTGAAGAAAAAGGTTAGTTTACCCCCATTTTCCATCACGAGTCAAGCTGATATTCTTATTACTTAGTCTGTCAATTTTGAATCTGCAGCACAAATTCAAATTATACTAATACTCGACGGCTCCACCTCTCCAGCCCTTCGAATCCATCAACGTCCATCCCTCTACCAGAAGAAAGAGGCGAATTTCACCTAACAATAACCTCAATGCCTTCCGATCCTAAGAATCGGACATGTTCATATTGTAACAAATTCTACCATCGACAGGGATTCAGAACGCACGAAAATGCTTGTCGGAAGTGATCCGAGCAAAGGAGAGAGGATGTTCAGCTTGCGAGGTGTATTCGACAAGGTATGTCCATATAGTCTAGGTGATATCACTGCAATGGCTCACCACTAATTAAATGTTGACACGCTGTAGAGAGAGAACACGCGCAGCAAGGTGCCGTTATTGTTGGTGAACAACCATCTGCTCGTGGTAAGTGATGACTGTCTCGCGACCTTGACAATTGATCCTGACTCGTTCAACCATTGACGCAAGCTGTCGTCAATCATTCACAGGACCATGACTTCGCTTTCACAAACTATTTGGACGATACCGATATGGGACAGATACCTGGTAGGTCTCAATGTTGTTTTCGTGCATCTGAGTTTTGCAACTTCCATTGATATTTTAGGAGCCCCTTCAGTGACAAATTCCGTATTATACGGGCCACCCGACCTACATAATATCCCGTATGAGACGGGCCAGCGGATTATGGGCCCATGTTGTGTATATTCTCGATGATGACGGATGGGCCGGGACACATATTATTTCCGATGGAGATGGGTGGGCCCATGTATGCCAATGATATATATATCCTTGATGTTGACGGATGGGCCGGGGGAATATGATCATTCATGGAGATGGGTGGGCCCATCAGGGTAATATGTAGAGTAGGATATTATAGACAGCTGGGCTGAAGAGAGATGTAAGGCAAATATTGTTATATAGACGGGTGGGCCGACGGGGGTGTATTACATATATGGGTGGGCCGAGGTAGGGGAATATTACATAGATGGGTGGGCTGACGCGGGGTGTATTACATATACAGGTGGGCCGACATAAAAAGTATTACATATACGGGTGGGCCGACGAAAGGGATATCAAATAGACGGGTGGGCCGAGGGTGTGATAAAATATTTATTACATAGACAGGTGGGCCAAGGTGGGGTATAATTATATAGACGGGTGGGCCGACGTAGTATGTATTATATAGACGGGTGGGCCAACATAGGATGTATTACATAGACGGGTGGGCCGAGGGTGTGATAAAATATTTATTACATAGACAGGTGGGCCGAGGTGGGGTATAATTATATAGACGGGTGGGCCGACGTAGTATGTATTATATAGACGGGTGGGCCGACGTAGTATGTATTATATAGACGGGTGGGCCAACATAGGATGTATTACATAGACGGGTGGGCCGACGTGGGGGATAATACATAGATGGGTGGGCTGACGTGGGGGAATTGTACATAGATGGGTACATATATGGGTGAGCCTGGATACGTATAAATGTCAACTTTTCAGTGCAAAACCCCAAACCGAGATTTACCAACCCCCGAAACCCGAAATTGTGGACTGCCGGGTGTCGGGTTTCGGGGTTCGGGGGTCCCGGAACTCGGAACTCGGTATGTGAGACAAAAATATATTTCATACACGGGTAAGTCAATGTGTCCGTCAATCAACTCGATTGTAAAGTATATTTTATTGATCTCCCCAAATTTCCCAAGTTCCGAGTTCCGAGTTCCGGGACCCCCGAACCCCGAACCCCGAAACCCGGCAGTCCACAATTTCGAGGTTCGGGAGTTGGTAAAATGTGTATGGACAGATGAAAGGTTGATTTAAACATTTTTGAAAGATGTCCCATATGAAATGTTAAGTCCCGAATTTTGAACTCCGGGTTTCGGGACTCCGGGTGTCGGGACTTCGGGCTTCGGGACTCGGGACTCCAGAAAGCCAGAAATCAAAACTTGGGACTTGACATTTCATATGGGACATCTTTCAAAAATGTTTAAATCAACCTTTCATCTATCCATACAAATTTTACCAACTCCCGAACCTCGAAATTGTGGACTGCCGGGTTTCGGGTTTCGGGGTTCGGGGGTCCCGGAACTCGGAACTCGGAACTTGGGAAATTTGGGGAGATCAATAAAATATACTTTACAATCGAGTTGATTGACGGACACATTGACTTACCCGTGTATGAAATATATGTTTGTCTCACATACCGAGTTCCGAGTTCCGGGACCCCCGAAACCCGAAACCCGGCAGTCCACAATTTCGGGGTTCGGGAGTTGGGTCCCGGAACTAGGAACTCGGTATGTGAGACAAGCAAAATATATTTCAAACACGGGTAAGTCAATGTGTCCGTCAATCAACTCGATTGTAAATTATATTTTATTGATCTCCCCAAATTTCCCAAGTTCCGAGTTCCGAGTTCCGGGACCCCCGAACCCCGAAACCCGGCAGTCCACAATTTCGGGGTTCGGGTGATTGACGGACACATTGACTTACCCGTGTTTGAAATATATTTTGCTTGTCTCACATACCGAGTTCCTAGTTCCGGGACCCAACTCCCGAACCCCGAAATTGTGGACTGCCGGGTTTCGGGTTTCGGGGTTCGGGGGTCCCGGAACTCGGAACTCGGTATGAGACAACAAAAATATATTTCGGGGGTTGGAGGTTAGTAAAATGTTTATAGATATACGGAGGTTGATAGAAACATGTTTGAAAAATGTCGTTCGTCTCAAATGTCAAATCCTGAGTTCCGGGCTTTGGGACTCGGCACCCAGGCACCCGGCACTCGGTGTTCGGCACTGAAAATTTGACATTCGGGTGTTAGGGTGTAGGGTGATATCTACCTCAATCTACAGTTTCGAGTTCTGGATATCGGGACTGATTATTGAATCATTCAATTGTGGCATAGGTAACATGCATTGAAAAAGATTTATGTACATCTATCACTGAGCAATTATGTAGCCATTGCAACCTCCTCACCAGGAAGATCAACCTTCCCCTCAACATCCATATCCTCATCAGAGGAATCATATTCTGGCAGGAGGTTACCTTGTTCATTAGGGACCACAATATCGCCGGAGGATTCTGGCAAGAGGTTGCCTGGTTCATCCGGGAGCACAATTTCGCCGGAGGATTGTGGACCCTCAGGCTGAACTTGGGTGGGCTCAACATTGAGACCTACCATAGCAGATCCATCCTCAACCATCAAGGGTGTGGGTTCCATGACTGACATGTCCAAATCAATGAGGTTGGAAAGTGTGGAGGGG